>NW_024884733.1:24731811-25086562 GCF_019232065.1 Centrocercus urophasianus | reverse complement strand
TTTTTTTTTTTTTTTTTTTTTTTTTTTTTTTTTTTTTTAGTGCAAACTAAACCTTGCTGTCTTGCCCAACTGAGTGAATTTTTAGAGGTTACAGATGGCAGAGCTTTGGTGTAGCGGCAGGTTGGTGATGGTGCTATGGGAACTGGCTGGAAGCTTTGCAAACTGTGGCATTGGTGGTGGCAAAGGTACTTTGAAGGCATTTGCAGGGCTGAGTGCGTGCTGCAGAGGTTCAGCTGTGTCCTAAGTGCAACATCCAAGTTCTGTATTAAACAATACTTCATTTTTTCAAGGATAAGTCACTTCCTGGCATTGCTTTTGCAGCTCATTCTACCTGATGGTGTTTTTAAGTCCTTCATCCCACCTAACAGACTTTGTGGGTTCGGAAAACTTTAGTTGGTTCATTAAAAGGTACTGCATCACTCCACGCTTGTAATCAAGCTGCGTTCAAAATGCAGTGTCCATACATGAGCAGAAAGATATTTTCATTGGAGATGTGCTGAGTGAGTGTGTGTGTGTGTGTGTGTGTGTGTGTGTATGTATGTGTATATATATATATGCTCATCAGTGATGCGTGGATATGCATAAATCCCCTGCTCCAAAACAGGTTTATGGTGGATAGCATATTGGATGCCTACAAGTAGGATCTAACTGGAGACCTCAAGAATGCTAGGAAATGCCCTTGTGGGGAGGAATAACCCCAGAAATGTGGGGAGAAATGCAGAGTCCACCATTGCTGGCGTGTGTTAGGTCTGCAAAGGATGCTCATGGCTGGGCAGGAGCAGCAGGGCAGTGGGTGACCACGGCGTTCCCATTTCTTGGCACAGTGGCAAGCGCCCTATTTTAGCATCAAGCCCTGTGGCCAGCCTACGCATTTGGTTTGGTCATGGGATCCCAATAGGGAAATATGAGTCCACCAACTTCCGGAAGAATTTTTGGGGAGGAATCCCATGGAAAGGCACTTGTTGCATAGCCAAAGCTTCTGAGAGTTGGTTATAAACAATGAGAATTCAGGGCTGTTTCTTGCAGCCTTCTTGTCACCAAGAGTCCCAAATTAACATCAGTCCTTTGTACAGAAACTTAGAAGGGGAAATTATGCTTGGGTAATCCTCTTTGTCTTAATTTTCCTTGCTTTGTTGCTCCTTGGCTGAGTGAGTCCATAATTCATATTTATAATAGGCTGAGGAAGGAGATCTGTAATAGCTCATTACATGCACAGCTCCAGACCTGACCCACACCTTGGGTTTGTGTATCTGTGTTTGGGGGACTACTGGGGCTTTACACGCCTGTCCAACACCTGAGATCATAATGCTGAATTGTTTTACAGCAAGAACTTTCCTGAAATCACAGCCAGCCACTTGGAGAGTGAACAAAAATTAAATTATATCCCAATCTATTGACTGATTCTGGAGAAAATGAGAGTAGCTTATGTATTTATTGAGTGTCAGTGGGGGAGGTTGAAGCCTTCGGGTCAAAGTGGATTTCACTGTGGTCTATTGGTTTATAAAGAAAATGACAGGTGTTGCTGATTTTTGTCTGGACAACCATGGCTTTGCTGAGGGACAGAGAAAGCCCCAGTGCCCTTGTGCTGCTGAGTGATGATGTGAACGTGTGAAGATGGTTGTAGACTTGGACTCAAGCTTAGCCATAACTTAAGTAAGGGAATAAAGTGGATTTCTGTCAGAGGCCAGGGCTGAGGTGTGACCTGCATTGCTGGACTGATGGTGATTCTCAACGGGGTGGGAGAGGCAACCAGCTCTTCCATTTGGTGCTGGGAGGTCTTGGCCCTCCCGTCCTTGCACCTGGTGCTAAAAGCTGGATTCTGCAGTTCTTCCTGCTGGCTTTGCCCAGACGAGGCTGGGTGTTACACAGGGCTGAGTTTAGGTTTGAGGGCTTTTGCCCCATATTGGTCTGGGTACAGATGGGACTGGAGAAAGAGGTAACTGCAGGTCAGGAACAAGCCCGGCCACTTCCCAGAAGGAAGCCTTAGAGTGACTAAGGGATGTGGTTGATGGAATTCAGACTTGTGGTGGGGAGAGTGTGAACAGGATGGGATGTTTGGGTGGCAGAAAGCCCCAGAGGACTGGAGGTGATGTTCTCAGCCTACATCCCATACCAACTCCTCCCCAATGGGCAGTGTGTGACTGCGGGTTGTCCCCACCGACACTTGGAAGTCCCCTGGCAGGAGAAAAGCAAAATGATGTCTTTTAAGCCATCTGCTCTGTGGTAACTCAGCCCCTGCTAGAAGCCAGGCAGTAGATGGGAGCTCCAAACAAACTCAGGTTCTACATGACCTCACTTCACTTCATCCACCCCTTCTCCAGGCTGCTCCTGTGGCTGCTGCTGCTCCTGCCTCCTGCTGCCTTGTAATGAGCTGTGGAGGAGATGAGCCAGGCTGTGTTCTTGCTCCCCACCCCTCCAAGGAAGGGCTCCATCCAGCCCCTTGTTCCCATCCAAACCTAGCAGACTTTAGCTTCCAGGTGGTCAAAAAAAGCAGATTTTCAGAGAAATGTGTCAGTTAGCACTGGGTGCTTTGGTGTCTCCCAGCATATACAGTGCAGTGCTTCTCTACCTTCATAAACGCTTAAAGCATATGCACAAGCTGCACAACCCAGGGTCGTGTTGTGGAAGGAGTGAATCAGTACACAAACAAACCCTTGCACCATTTCAGTGCCATTTCCTATGCAAACAGGACTGGGGCGACCCCACCATCTGCATCTGTCTGTCTGCCTGGCAGCCTGCAGATCCTGATAAGTTTTGAATTCCTGGGCTGGTTTCAGTGAGGTTCAGTGAGGATGGTGTGCAAGTGGCATGAAAGTTGGGGAATGGACATTGCAGTAGAAATGTGTTTTGCTCTGATGGTTTCTGACCTCTTTGGCCAGTGCCTGGAGCAGGAGGTAACGGAGCCAGGGGACTCAGGCAGAGGCTGGGCAGTTCTGTGATTGTTTCTGAAGAAAATGTAAAATCCAAATATAATCTAATTGATGCCATTTTTACCAAAGCACAGATCTCACTCAGCTTTGGTGTTTTCCCTTGTTTTATAGAACTATTCGCCTACTTTGTGTGTTCAAATTCAGTGCTTTTCATTGCTAATTTTTAATTGATACTTTGCTTTTTCAACCATAACTTACCTGCTTAGTCCAAGCTTGGGGGTTTAGTTTGAGAGCTGTGCATAAAGGACAAACGTCAGATGATCCAACAGCAAATCCCTTTCTTAAAGGGTTTGATGGGACAAAGCCTGAAGTAAGACCATAGAATCATACAATGGTATTAGAAGCTATTAGGTTTCAAACTTCCCTGGTAGAACTAATAGTAACAGTTGAAATGATAAAATACTCAGAGCTATTTTTGCTCTACAACAACATATTGGAAACTGAGTTTTGCACTGTACCTTGGATCTGGAAGTATTCCTGAGCCTAAACCATGGCAATAGTAGAATACTGTATATCATTAGAAATGATACTCAACAAATGCTGTTTTTCATTTTTGGAGACTTTTAAAGAGATTGGAGAGTCATCTTAGTCCCAGGCACAGAAATCACTTGCAAAAAGCAGAGAAGTGGCCTAATGCAGGGATATTCAGCCCAGGAGGCTGCAGATATGTGGGGTGCTGTGGAGACCCAAGGGCTACAGCTTATCCCACTGCATTGCATGGACCAGTTTGCATGGTGTAGGGAGCGTGCAATGGGGATGTGGCCCTGTTCCCAGGCTCTGAGTGGTTTGCAGAAATACTCCCCAGAATTATAATGCCTGTTAGCCAGCACCAAGCTGTTTTGGTACTGCTCTCTTCCATGCTAATTGGCTAACAACAGTTTGGGTAATTTGGAGCATCTGCTCTGTTCCAAGGACATGATGTTTCATTTCCCCTGAAGAGCCTGGTGCATATTCTTTCAAAAAAGGAGTAAATATAATGTTTATGCAACAGCCAAACAAGCTAAATCCACTAATGCAGTGCTTCCCCTGTATCATCTTTCTGTTAATTCTGCTTCAGTAGGTAAATGGTGGTGTTAAGTTATTTGTGGTTTCAGGGAACCCAGCAAAAGCATCGCTCCCTTTTGTATTAAAGCAGTGCAAGCTGCCCTACCTCCTCCCTGCTGCAGAAGAAGCCTCAAATTAACACAACCTTTTTTGTTTCTCCTCTCTTCCCCACAGTTCTATCTGCAGGCCAGGTTCACGTGGAAGGGCGCCCGCCTGCTCCGTCCCCTGCTGCAATTCACACTGATCATGATGGCGTTTTACACCGGCCTGTCCCGTGTGTCAGACCACAAGCATCACCCCACCGACGTGCTGGCAGGCTTTGCACAGGGAGCCCTGGTGGCTTACTGCGTGGTAAGTCCTGCTCCAACAGGGGCAATTGTACGGGAGGGGACGCGCTGCTAGGGGACACCAGCACTGCTGCACCTCCCCCCTCCCCCAGTAACTCCCTCCTCTTGTGTTGGGGTGTTTGATGTTGTTGAAGACTGTTAACAAAAGCTGTTCCTGCTTGTCTGTGGCAGCCTGGGCTGTTCTCATGTAATTCACTTTCAGAGGAGTGCCCCAATTGCAAGCCCCATAACTGGAAGTGACAGATGGGAATGCTTGGGGGCCGGGGGGCAACTGCTTTCAGGGCTGCTGCCTTGTGCAGAAACAAAGGGGCTGGGGTTATTCACATCTCTGTACCAACTCCCCAAACCAAAGTTTTAACAGCCTACTGCTTTCTGGTTTTTATCATTATTTGAACTGATGTAAAAGTAAAGCATACCTGGGGGCAAGTTTTGTTAAAGTTTTATTTTGCAAGGAGAAAAACAAGGTTATTCGTGTCCTTTCCACTCATTGGTGACAATCCAAAGCCAAGTCAAGAAATGGTATTGCTGGGAAGTTTTTTTGAAGTGTTATTAACCTGCTGAGCAGTGGTTGTTGGGTTTGACCATTGCCTAGTGCCAGTGTCCCATTCAGAAAGCCAGCAGAGAGATGTGCTGCTGCTTACTGCCTGCTAGAAGCACCATTACAGTTCCTTTATCTTTCACAGAAATATCACCAGGGTTTTTGTACACATCCTGGGAATCTTTTCCTCTCCAGGACACTCAGTAGGTGCACACATCAAGTGCACATCACTGGGTCTTGTTAGCAGGGGTTGGTCACCTCTCTGTGTGTCTCTGTTGGGAAGTGGTGTTTAAGGCATAGGGCTATGGCTGGCCGGATCATGGTGTCAGGAAGGCAGCAGTTCTCCGGATGCTAAGTGCAGACATCCTTGTGCTTCCTGGCTGGGACAGGCAGCAGAGCTGGCCTTTTCCCCCAACAGATGGAGGCTGTGCTGGGAAGGGGAGGCAACAGCAGGCTGGGGTGGCTTTCCTGTGCCGAGGCATCGGAAGCAGCTGCTGGGAGCTTCATGGATGGACGTGGATCTGCTGGCACTGCCCTTCCCAGCTTGTTTCCATGCTTTTTGGAGGCAGCATTTGGGAAATCCTCACTGCAGGCTCCCTGGGTGGATGGAGATCACAGCAGTGTCCTGGGGGTGCTTGTCCCCAGCTCTGGGTTTGTGTGATTGTGTGGAGGATGCTCTGAAGTGGAGGCAGGGACCTGCTGCTCTTTCCATTCCCACAGCAAAACCTTCAGGAGCACGTCTGATGATGGCTGTTAAAACACCAGAGTTATCAGGCTATAATTTCTGCTAGAAGCCAATTGTGGGTTTCATCTCTGAGGACTGCCAGAACTTAAATCCAGGTTGTGCTGCTGCAGACGCGTTGGTCCTCCAGTGCCTGAAATAACAAGCAGAAGACATTAGTGTCAAGCACTTCCAGCTGATGAAACATTCGGACTCAGTTCCAGGGTGAAATATGATGAGGACTGCTTAAATGGAAATAGTTCTTACGCTTGCATTGTAGGCAGCCTGCTATGTGCCGCGTAGTTTGTCTCTTCTGATGGAGGGAGAAAAGGGCAGGCGTTGGAAGGACATGCTCCTGATACTGCTCTGATTTGCTTGGATGGTTGTTTTAACCGCTCTGTCTGTGATTAACAACTTCTTCAGTATACCGAGAAGGAATATGAAATGTTAAGTGGTAATACAACATCTCGAATTGCTCGGTGTAACAGACGCTTGGTCTTCTGCTGTCAAGTTTTCTTTATGGGTGGAGAGCACCTTCTACAGGAAATGGAACTAATCCAAGTGAAAAATTTTGCACGTTTATTAGTCCTTTTTTGTGTAAAACATTTCAAACATCAGGAGGATTTAACACTGCTTCAACCCCAAAAGATCACGTTTCGTAATTCCTATAAGTATTTGTATAACCTCCAGCCACATTGAAGTGAAATGCAGTTTGAGAAGAAGTGAAAACTCTTACCCAGTCTCTGAATTACACTCTGAAAAGCAGTGAGCAGCACAGCAAAAGCTGAAATATGCAGGATGACACTCTCCCATACCTCATTCCTGTCCAAAACAAGGACCAGACTCAGCTATCCCCATATGCTTCTTGCACAGAGCCATCTCCTCCTGTAAATCAATTTGTCATGGCCATGTCAGTGCAGAAATTGGACATCGTTTTGATTGAATCCAGCTCTCTGAGGTGGGCACACAAACAAACTGGCACCAAAAACACGCCGAGCCGGCCTAGCAGGGGTTTTACGCTTATTAAAGCTGAGCAGATAACCATTGCCAGAGCAATTCAAGATGCCTTTACACTGAGATGCTGCAGCAAGAGGCCAGATCCAGGCTTGTGATCTGCTGTAGGTCCTGCTGAATTCTGCAATGGAGCTGGGGGTGCAGACACTGCGACTTGGATGCCCCCTAAGTGACTTTGTCAGCTCTGTTATATGGCCAGATACCAACAAGTCCCTGAGAAAAGAGCTGTTTTGCCTGTCAGCTCCTTCCGTGTGTTTCCATGAAGCAATAAAAGCTGAACAACAACAGTTGAGCTTCCTGACCCCGTGGTTACGACTGTAGGAGTGAATTGCCATTTATAGCAGAGTCGGTGTCTATTCAGCTCAGTTTCTTATCTGCCTGTGCTGATACAAACTTGCAGAAGTTGTTTCCAAGGACAACTGGAGTTGTGGGTAGCTAGAAAACACAGAGGGGCAGAGGAACATCTTAGTTTCTTCCCCATATTACCAACTCAGTGGCATCAATCTGATATCATTCATTTGAGCAACATGGTTTTTTTTCCCCTAATTTGGCTTGTTGTTTAGAAATTGCATGCGAGACCTGTGGGAGAGAAGTCAAATGTGCTTTTAATTCCTATGACTTCCCAGCACTATGTGTTGCTCTTCCCAACTTTGCTTGCTCACACCTTGCCCTGAATTATCAGTGTTTGACAATGCCCGAGGGATGAAGCCAGCAAATTTGGCAGAAGCATGACCTAAGATTGGAGATTTGGTACCAGCTAACAGAAGGAAAAGCCCTCATTGCCTTTCATCACCTCTGGAGCATCTGCATTGTCTGACTCCTTTTCCTCCTGGTGTGGGGCTGGGGTTTGGCACGGGAGAAAGTGCCCTGGTGCGTCGGTGCTGATAAGCTTTGTGCAGCGGCTGCCAAAGGAGGATGTGGAAGTTTCCTCCCAGCACTTTGTTCCTTATTGTGTTGCTGCCTCCCAAAATTGCCAAGTGCTGGCTTTTTCACATCCGGGAGAAGGCTGACATCACGGGATATTTAGGAAATAGTTGTTGGGAACGGCTCCTCCTCTCTTCCCTGTGGGGTGGGGAAAGGGACAAGAGGAGAGCGTTGCTCACCATGGGTTTGTTGCATGTAGCTTTTAGTGTGGCTTGGATTTGAAGTCTTTTCAGGCCTACCTGATGTCTGCCTGAATGTGTTGTTTCACACTGATCCCAACCCTAAAACAGCAGCATGAGTCAGGCTGGCTGGAGACCTTTGTTTTTTTGTGAGTGTGAGCTGTGTATCTGTTTCCTGGCTTTTCACCCCGTTCACAGAGGTTGGGGTATCGCTCTCGCCGATGCGATAAATGAAATGGATCCGTCATCCATTTTGAACCATCCATTTCTGGAGGTCAGTGGCCCTGTCTGTGCCGGGGGAGTTGGACCTTGATGATCGTTGGGCTCCCTTCCAACCCAAGCCATTCTATTTTTCATCATATTTTTATGCTGTTTTCTGCCGTCTGAACCTTTTTCCATCTTGTAAGGAACGGTGGTAGCAGGCGCTTGAGATCGGGGGCTCTCTGTAGGAATTCAATTGCACAACAGGTGTTTGAACCTAAATAACTGTGTGTTCTGTTGAATGAAGCATCACCCAGTGGGGCTAAGCTTACCCTCCCTCTTGTTCCCACAGGTGTTTTATGTCTCTGACCTCTTCAAGCCCAAGCCCAAGACCTGCCTGCCTCCACCCCCCATCCGGAAGGAGATCCTCTCACCTGTGGACATCATCGAACGCAATAACCATCACAACATGGTGTAGGCCTTTGAGCAATCGGATTGGTGTTGTATTTTATTTTTTATTTTTTGCAAAAATGACTGCTGACAGCAACTACCTGCTGCTCTCAAATCTCATCAGACAGTAGAATGTAGGGAGAGACTTTCTTGCCCGACCGGTAAAGTCTTACTCTGTGGTCTTTTTCAACTCGCGACATTTGGAGGAAAGGAGTGGTGGTGATCAACTAAAAGCAACAGTGAGAAACAAACACCCAGCAAAAAGCCGAGCAAGCAAAGAGGTGCCGGAGTTCTGGATGTGCAATTGGTTTGAGTGTTCATGTTGTAGTGAACGCCAAATTGTTCATAGCGTAAAGAACACTAAGGGATTTTGGAAAGCTGGCCATCTCGGTTGTGTGTTTTTTTTTTTTTTTTTTTTTAATTATTATTTTTGACGATGAAGATTTCTAATGCAGGCAAGGAAAAAAAAAAAACAACTCACAAATTATATAGCACTACAGACGAGCAACAGCACTGAGTCAAGATCTGGGATTGGTTTGTAAGAGTTGCTATTTTTTTTCTTAGTTTGTTTCTGCCTCCTCTTTTCCATACTGTGACTTAGTATAGAAGGAGCTTGCCCAGCTGAGGATCTCCAGAGGGTCTCTGTTCAAACCACACACCTTTCACAAGCAGTCCTGAGATGAACGGCGAGGCTGAACAAATGTACCCTCGGATCACAAACCCACATTTCTTCCTTCCTGCTCGCTTTCTGGCGAGGCTTCTTCCTGAGCCGACCGGGCGCGCGCAGCAGCTGCAAATGGCCCTAAAATGGAAAAGAGCATCCTCTGCTTCCCGGTCCTCCCCCCTCTGAATGGCAGCAGGCGTTCTGCACGCTCACGGTTTGGGTAGCGGCGGCTTGGCTGGAGACCTGTTCGCACTTCGACCTCAGGGCTGAGTCCTGGGGAACCTTGAATTCTGCCCTTTTGGGACGGGCTGCTGGGCGGCACGTCCCAGCCTGGGTGTCCAGTCCGTTTGTACATCCTCCCCACCCCCATTTCTCTCATTGGCATCCTGGTGCTCTGCTTGATGACACCAGTGGGAAGCCAGCTGTGCCTCTACCCAGTGTGATTTGTAGGATTATTATTATTATTTTTTTTTTTTTTTGCCCAGAAACCACAAGTTTTTGGCTTGCAGATCTTTTCACAGAGCGCATTTGCAAAGGGATCACACAAAGCATGCAGAATGGCCATTTGCACATCCTTCTTACAGAATCCGTCCTATCATTTCAACTACAGCAAGCTATGATTTTTTTATATATAAATATTATATAAATAATGTATAAAACCTTAAAAATTAACTATGTAAAATATTATTTCTGAAACAATTTTAGATATATCCACTATGACTATAAACTGTGTCCTGACCTGTGTTATTTACATTTTGCTGCTTAAAGAAGCATTGAATTAATTTTTTTTATAGTCGACTAAAATATTGTAGTTCTGTGGTAGTAATATTTTAATGAAAATAACTACAATTAGAGACATTTGTATAAAAAAAAAATCATATTAAATTGTCTGTATTTTTGTAATGTTCCATTTTGTAAAGAGAAGAATATTCAAAGACTTTTGTAGAATACAAAATGAAAGTTTGTATCTGCGAAATTATTGCTGTATAAATGTGCTTTTTAAATAAAAGCTCATAACACAACTAAAATAGCTCAGTGTACCTTGCTTGCTGCTTTTGGGTTTGAGCCCCTCGGGGATCTGCTGGGGAAATGGGGATCACCCTTTGGGACTTTGTACAGGGGGGCAGTTAGATGCAAGGGACCCAATGCCACTGTAGATGGATGTGAGAAGGACCCACCAGCTCCTGATTGGGAAGGATGTGATGGATGCAGTCCTTGGTTTGCACTGAGCTGCTTGTGGTGATGCTGAGGCTTTGAGCGCATCTCTTTTTATTGATTGCATTTCTTACTCTTTACCAATATTCCAAGCTTTAAAGAAATACTATCTAAGAACAAAAAGCCCAAAGCCCCTTAACCTGATCCT
The DNA here is from genome assembly GCF_019232065.1 of Centrocercus urophasianus. Classification (NCBI taxonomy): domain Eukaryota; kingdom Metazoa; phylum Chordata; class Aves; order Galliformes; family Phasianidae; genus Centrocercus; species Centrocercus urophasianus. The sequence continues at coordinate 25,076,187 of NW_024884733.1, read as the reverse complement.
TGTAGGGCTTACAGCTGTGCCAGCGCCTCTCCATGAAGAACAGATGCTTTGCAGCTGGACAAAAATCCTTGCAGCTTGATGGGTTGCGAAGATGTAGGCAAAAGGGGAAAAGAGAAATTTCAATTTTTTCCCCTCCTACAGGAGATGAGAAGAACAGGAACTCCTCCTTGGTGTCACCCTTGGTCAGAGCCACGTTTCGGCCACTCCTTGGGTGAACCACACAGGCAAGATAAGGCGGCACTGAAATGATTTGCAAGAATGCATGACAGGAAGCAAATACCACATCAAACTGAAAATAAACAGCAGGTGGAAATTAAGCAGGCAGAGCGCAGCTAGCACTTGCTGTTATTATCGTAATTAGTAGTACTATTTTATTGCATGTGGAAAAAGTCAGTAAATCTCCACCTGTCCTACATGTAAAATAGGAGCTTCGGTGGTGATGGGTGCATGAAAATGTGTGCATAGGTAGATGGGGGACAGGAGGAGCAGCGTGGGAGGTGATCAGATGCTGGGGGTTTACCCGTTGTTTCCCCCATGTCCCATCCACCTCAGCTCTTTCCTCTCCAGGGACTGTTCAGGGTTTGTGCTGTGGCTCCAGGAGCTGCACCTGATCAGGAGGAGCAGGCGATGGGACATATTTATTGCCATCACTTCCTGCAGGGCAGGAAGGAAGTGAAAGAGAAATGGGTGAAATGGAAAACAAAACCAAATCATATCAGCACTAGGATCTGAAAGCAACCACTTCTTCAGGCGAGCCCTGAACATCTGTGCATGCACCTTGCAGGGTTAGATCCTTAACACGGGCAGTGAGCAGCCACAGGGCTGCAGCTGGCTGGCACAGGCAGCACTGGGGTTTTGGTGCTGCAGCTCTCCTGGGGAGTTGGATGGATGGATGGACTCAGACACGTTTATGCAAACCAGGTGCGTTGCTGGAGCCTGAGGCTGGCTGCCAGTTGTGGCCTTCAGTGCTGTAAAACTGGGCTCTGCTCCGGCAGATACAAATCGTGCTGTGCAGCACCCAGCACATCTGCCTTTGATGCTGGCAGGCCCTTTCTGCACAAGCAGCCCTTCCAGTTAAACCTGTCTTTTTTTGCACAGGGACCGGTTGAGCGTGTTTTCACCCCATTCATGCATGCACCTGACTGCCATGGAAGCAGATCTTTTGTTCCAGGTAAGAAAGGTTTACGCAAGCCCCAGGTTCAGCCATCTTTCGGTGTGCCCAAACAGCCTCACTCAGCAAGAATGTTTGGCAGCCTGCAGCTGTTGAAGCTGTTCAACTTCTGCTCCATGATTTTTGGTTAGCAAGCTTTTCAATAAGGAGGGGGAGGGACTAGATCCATGCTGCAAGCAGAGACCTGCAGCCTCTGCTCCAAGCCTGCCTTGGTCTGGGTGTCTGAAGGCTTCATTCAGCTGTTTGTAGCTGGAAGACAAGCAGGACTGAGCTCCTGCAGCCTCACTGGGGTTTAGCTCACCTCTAGAGCCTAGATCAAGTTTCATGCATGAAGTGAACCACTCCTGTAAACAGGAGCTGGGCACCTTCTCATGGACCTGGACACCTCCACATGGATCTGATCACCTCCTTATGGATCTGGGCACCTTCTCATGGACCCAAGCTGCTGCTTGGCTCCTCCAAGCCTCCATGTGCTCATTCCAGGCTGCCAGGTGATGCTCCTGGCACAGCCTTGTGCTCAACCTTTCTTCTCACCAAGCCTGAAGACAAGCTTCCACCTTCACTGAAGGAAACAGAAGGTAGAAAACAACTCCCTGTTGATTCAGCGAGGGAAAAGAAAACACACACACACACACACACACAAACCAACCACAAAACCCAATGACTTTCAACTATCACCTTCACGCCACCCCCACTGGCACCAGCTGGCGTGGGAGTGCCTGCATGAGCTTGTCTGAAGTTCTGATTTCCTCGGGGCACAGACTACACCTATGCTGTGTTTGGGTAGCACTGATCAGACTGGTTGTGACAGAGACCTGCCCAGTCCTATCTGTAGCTAGAAGGGAGCGAAGTCAGGAGGAAAATCTCCCGGAGTCCTTTGGGTTCCTTCGAAAGTCCCGTTCTGCCGGTTCCTGCCCTGCTCAAGAGCCACCGACTGCAACCGCAGCAGTAGCTCAAAGGCAGCACTGCTTTTAATATATAGTGGTGGGGACGTACTGAACCTTTCATTTTTGTGCTTTCCCCGGAATAGAACAATCTCGTGTTGATGTTTTGGGTTTTTTTCCATCGCTCACCAAGTGACTCTCGGAACTGTTCTGGTGCACGTGAAGTGGGAGGCTGCCAGGTGGTAGCAAAGGCGTGAATTCTGCAGGGTTTGATCTCGTTGTGTGCTGAGGGTTCATAACTAGCAGAACAATAGGTGGTTGTGGAAGAAAAACACCTTTTGGTGTTCCCAAGTGTCAGCAGAAATTTGAGGAGAAGCACGAAAACGCCAACATATAAAGAAGTCATTAAGGTTGGAAAAGACCTCTGACAACACTCAGTCTGAACATCAACCCATCACCACCATGCTCACTAACCATGCCTCTAAATGCACCTACACACACACAGATGGATGGACAAATAGGAACCGGTAGGAATTCAGCCTGCTCTTTAAAGCAATTAAAGCCACAGTATACCTTGAAACAGTGTGACTTCCCTTTACAAAGCCATTGCTTTGTGCAGGAACCAGTGTGACCATCTTGGCTTTCCACCCAAACTTTGACATCTCCATCTCCAGGTGTGTGGCATGAGCGCGTGCCAGCTGAGGCCATTCAGAGATATAAATTAATTGAAGGAGCATTTAATTCGTGCTAGGCTGAGCTGTTCCCTAAAGAAACCTCACAAATGGAACAGGAAGAGCTGTGCTGTTTTAATAAGGCACTCAGAAATAAAATAAAATCTAAGAAAAGAAACTCTTTTCATCCGACAGAGGAAGGGAGCCAGATCTCTTGTGAGCACACCATTATATCAAAGGGCCCTGCCCGCTACACAAGTGCCTAATTTGCTTCTTTTCAAGGAAATTTCAATGAAGGCAAATGAATTATGTTGCTCCAGCCTCCCAGGGCTTGTCTGAACAAGACAGATTATTAATGTTTAATATGAGGTAAACTTTAATCCATTTCATTAAACTGTGTAGATATTCTTAGTTCAGTTTTAAGCAGGATTAGTCCTGTCTACCTCAAGTCAAGTAAACACAAGTATAACTTTGACTGCTATAAGCCTTGCTCAAATTAAAGCAAGAATGGCTACCAAGGCTTAGGGGGAAAATAACCTGTTGAAGCTTTTCCTTAAAACAAAAAAAATGGGCATTGCTTTGATATTTTTTCTTTTCAAAGTAGTTTTTGCCATGGGAAAATCATATGAACTAGAAAAAGTCTATGAAAGTTTTCCTCATAAAAGATGAGATAATAGCAGCTGGAAAAACACTGCTTAATTGAAGAGAGGCAGATCCTTTCAGCAGAGCCAGCCAGGGGTCCTTTGAATGGATGCAGAGTCAAGCCTGGGCTAATTGGGCATGGCACTTCCATGGCACATCCAGCTCACTGGTTCCTGAGATTGTCAGCATCAATGGTACACCACTCAATCAATGCTCAGGCCAGTGAGACATCGATGCTCTATCCCACATCTGTGGTGCTTGGCCTTACAACCCTTGGCTAAGGTACTGTACGGCCTTTAGGAAGACATTCAGACTTGATGCAAAGGTGTCAAATTGTGTAGGATTTACTACATCCCTTGACCAGTTGTCTCACTGGCTCCTTGGCCTCACTGTTACAAATGTGTTGCTAATTCCCTTATTTTTCATTATTAACTGACAGTATTCCCATGTCTCTTATTGTTTTTCTTTATCAAAAAAGCTTATTCTCGCTAAATCACAGCTTTTCCCCCAGTTTGCTTTTCATGGGATTTGCTCATAAATAATGCTTTCTAAGTCCAAAGCTTGTTCAGTTTTTGCTCAGGCTTTTCCAAAAATGTCAGAAAGGCTGCAAATTAACACAAAATTGGTGGGGAAATGAATAGCTGAGGACCAATTCTTGTTTTTTTAAGAAGCAATTAGATAGGAGCACCTTCTGCCTGTAGGTCAGATTTAATCTGATGCTCTCAAAGAGGAGAGATCCCTTATCAGGTCCTGACCCCTTGGAGGCCCTGGGAGAATCACATCTTCATAGTATTCACCCTGCTCATGCCTTCTTCTGTCAGAGGGCTGATCTGCTTGCTCTCTGAAGGAAGGGTAGCCATCTCTCATGGGGTTGAGCATAGCTGCAGAAGAGGTCTCTTTTCAAGATGAGTATTAGCCATATAAGATTAGATGTAAGGTTATATTGCCCTAGGGGAGGTTCAGGTTGGATACTAAGAAAAATTTCTTCTCCAAACGAGTGGTAATGCATTAGCACAGCTGCCCAGAGAGGTGGTGGAGTCACCATCCCTGGAGGTGTCCCAGGACCATGGGGATGTGGCACTTGTGAACATGGTCAGTGGGCATGGTGGGGTGGGTTGCATTTGGATTTGGGAATTTGAGAGGATTTCTCCAACCTTAATGATTCTGTGTTTCCATGACTTCCATGACAATGTGTAAGATGCATTTCTTTGAGCAATGTAGGTGAGTTGATGGCACTTTTAAGCATGGAGTCACTAAATCACTTCTTACTCACTTTATATTCAGCATAAGCCAGATGTCATGCTGTTTGGTGTGTGAACTGTGCCACCATGAGCTAAGATACGTGTGGTGAAAGACTTGCAGAGGTTTGGAGATGGTTCCTCAGTGCGACGCGAAACTGTTTTGTTAGGGTGTCTTGGAAAGATGGTTTTGTCATGGGCCAACATGCACCTTAAAACTCACATGGCAGAAACACCGATAATCATTTCCAAAGGAAATCCAAACCCAAAGGAGCCACACAGGAAGCAGAAGTCACCTCTACGCCGCGTTCTCTCAATGCAGCTGACTTATGCAGATGTGACCTTGCTGAAAGCAAAGAGCAGCACACGAGGCTGATAACGGGTATCTGCACAGACACCAACGAACGTGAGCTGAACAAAGGGCTGCATAACTCTTTCCACCCACTGTGTGCTAAACAGGCCAGCGGGGCAAGGCGAGGGATGCTGGGTGGAGGGTTACACTTTCAGCCTTGTTTAAGAAGGACAAAACATTCAAATGACTGTGCCTCCTCCTTGTCTGAGCTGGCACTGACAACAGGAAGGCAATTGTATGTCTAAGATTTGAATAAGGCAGGCACTCTCACTGGAAGCATTAAGCCATGCATGTCTTATCCTGCAAAGAGAGCAGCTCCCCACAGAAGTGGGCCAGGCAAGGAACTAGCAGGTGGATTAACTGTTCAGGAAAGAGCATGGAAAGCAGCTTTCTTGCAGAGCAGGTCTCCATACAAATACAAACAACGTGGATTAGTGCTTAAGCTACTGAAACAGGGCTGTCCAGGAGAAGATATTAGCACGTAGCGGTGCAGCCATCGATGGGCTGACACCTCTGCAATCAGCCAGAGGGTTTGGTGGGGATGGGCTGCTTGGAACCAACCTGCCCAAATACCTGTTGTGCTTTATTGGAAATGTGAGACAACCATTTCCAGCACAGGGCCTGTAATGAGCTTCCAGTTTGCCTCAAGATGTTTTCTCCCAGCTTTGTTATCTTTATGAGCAGCTATTTTAGCAGAAGTACTAAAGAAGGGGGAAAAACATCATGGATTTGGATCTACTCGTCCCTGCACACAGTTCTGCAAGGCTTGCAGAATGGGCAAGGAGAGACCCTTTGGGTGGATCATGTCCATACACTGGCTAATAATCTCTACATGTTTAAGGAGTGTTTTTGTGTTTTCTTTAGTACCTAAGACAAATAGCAAAAAAAAAAAAGATTCACTATTTTTATCTGAACAAAGCAGCAAGGCTTGCTCTTGGGTAGAGGGAGCAGCAGGATGAGCTCCATTTTGTTGATGAAGGGATGGCCATGCAAAGCATGTGTACTCCTTAACCTAGGAGCTGCTGCCTGGAGCTCAGGAGAATGAAGTGCTCCTGGCAGCTGTCGGGCTCAGCAGCAGAGCATGCCTCTCTCCTTCCCCTGGGCGAATTTCTCCCCAGTTCTCAGCAGATGCTAGAAATGATCCGGCCATCCCTATGCCTAACCCTGTAGGGAAAGGGATACGTTCTGTAATGAGCCATTTTCTTTCCCTAGAGCAACACGAGGAGGTGCAGGTTTTAACAGGAGGGGTCTGAAAACCCTTTAGGTGAGTGTCCTGGAGACATTCTTATGGCAGCAGGATTTCCAGGAATACTGCTTTCCTTACCCCAAAACTTCTGTCGCCTGACAGTGCTCAACATTAGAACAAACACGGGCTGAGCTGAAGTGAGAACCGACGGCTGGGGCTCAACAGCCACATGGCTCACATTAAGGAGCTGTTTGAGGAGACTATGTGGCTTAGTGCAGAAATCATCGGGTTTGTCTCCTTGCAGCTCACAGGTCCAGAACTGCCTGTGGCCTTAAGAGGTGAAAGCAGCCCAAGCACAGCTCTCCCAAGGGTTCCCATCCCAGAGTCTGTGATGTGAAATGGCTGCTGCATGGGTTGGGTTGCACTGGAACATACTGCCCGTAGAAGACATGAGTGCCCTTTCCCTGAAGGTGTTCAAAGCCAGGTTGGATGGGGCCCTGGGCAGTCTGATCTGGTGGCAGGCAACCAGCCCATGGCAGGGGTCCGAATTGGATGGGATTTGAGGCCACTTCCAACCCAAGCCATTCTATGACTCAATGATTCTGTGATTATATGACTCTACGAAAAGCCCATGGGAACAGCTCACAGGCTGCAACCATCCCAGCCCTGCTCTCAGTCTGTCCATGGCTCTCCCCCTCCACCCATAACCTCCAGAGAAAGCACTGCCTCTTCCTGAAACAGGGGAAAAGTGATGGAAATAGCGATGAACTGTGAGCCTGAGGATCTAGCACACAAATAGCGAAGGAAAGAGATAAATACTGCAACAGTCTTTAAATATCCAAGGAGGAAACCAGCCAGGAGCCAGTTTGGCTACAGGGGGATGAGCTGGAAGCCAATGACAGATGATCCCGATATTCCCAAGAGGTTTACTGACCATCGTTTCTACAAAAGACGCTGAATGGGACATCCTAGAGATTTTCTTGGGAGGACTGCTGAAAGCCTTTCATACTGCCTATTCAGGTAATCATGATTACAAGGGGCTGGGGAGGAAGCCAGGCCTGATGTATGACATGCCAAAGCCTTTGAGAGCAGTAAACAAGGGTAGGGGAATGGTTATTTTGCCAGCACACAGCACGCTCAGTACACAGGAAACACCAAGAACTACGAGGACGACTCCACACAGGAGTTCCCAGTCCTATATTTAAGAGCAAATAAAATGATGGGAGGACCCCACAAATTACAGACAGCTCCAAATAACCACGGAGCTCTTGTCTCGGCTGTGGGAAGACGCCGAGGACACTGATAGCAGAGCTGTGTTGCACAAGGGCTGGGTGCTGTGTCCCCCATGCTGAGCATCCCTGCCCCAGGCTGCAGGGGAAGGTGGAGGATAATTATGGAATAACCTGTCGATGGAGGAAGTGGCTTCCCAACCTCTCTCTATTCAGGGCTGGAGTTACGCTCGAAAGCAGGCAGATTTACAGCCTTCCCATGGTTGTGTTGTTTCCTCCTTCTGCCCAGATTAATTTAATAAATGAGAGGTAGGAAAAGAGGCTGAAAAACAAAGGCCCTGCAGTGATGTTGTATCACGTCGTTAAATCAGGGGGCTTTTTGCTTAAGAGAAGTTGTCTGACCCATAATTACAGCTAAACTCCCGTTTGGAAAATAGCTTTCAGCCTATCGAGACTTCTGTAATTTTAACAGGATGCAGCACTCAAATCCTCACCCTCTGTTTCAGGGGGCAGCATAAAATGATTATAACACACTAAATAGCAGCTGCTTTTCAGGCTGGAAGGGGCTTTTCATTGCTGTGTTACTCTGCTCTACACAAAGGCTCTTTCTGAAATTAAATACTCACTGTAAATGTCAAGCAGTATTGGGTTCTCATTCCTGAGGTCTGTACATAATTTGTTGTAGCAAAACATGGGCTGAAAACTAACCTGGCTTGTATGGCAGAGTATCGACTGCGAATTTCCAAACCCCAGCACTGACTGGTAGGGCTCAGAAGATTATCAAAGGCAAAGGTAATTGCACTGTTCCAAAACACAGGTTAACCAAGCTTGCAATATTTACAGTTCACCAAGACACCAAGGCCCATGGGTGTATAGAGAATGTGACAGCATGTTTAAACACATTGACTCATCGCCCTTTCGATCTTAACCAATCATGAATCTATACCCCAGTGGCGAGGTCACCAGGCAGCTTCTTTAGTGATAATAATAATTATGCTTCTTGCATTTACCCCGCGTTTTTCGTTTGCAGATCACAGGATGCTTCATCGAAGCAGGCTGCAATCATCACTGCCCATCATTACCAGCAGAGAAAATGAGGTGAAGGGGAGGTAAACACCTTGCTTGTCACAGAGTTGGCATCAGGGGAGGGGATGGTGGGAACCAGAAACCCTGTGGTCCCTATTGGAAGGACTATAGTTAGGGAACATGGGTGAGCAGGAGATTGGCCAAAACCTGATGGCGAGGAGACGGTTGGGAAGTTTCAATTGTAAACTTATGCTTTGATCTCTCTTTTTGTATGGAATCATAAAATTGTTAGAGTTGGAAGGGACCCTTAAAGGCCATCTGGTCCCACTCCCTGCAATGAACAGGGACACCCTCAGTGTTCAGAGCCCCATTCAGCCTGATGGTCGGTGTCTGCAGGGACGGGGCACCACCACCTCTATGGCCATCCTGTGCCAGTGCCTCACTCCCCTTCTTAAAAGCTTCTTTATATCCAATCTGAATCTCCCCTTTTCCAGTTTGAAACCACTTCCCTTCGTCCTGTCACAACAAATCTTCTTAAAGAGTCTGTCCTCTTCTTTCTTATAGTCTCCCCCCATAGACTCTGAAAGGCTGCGTTCTGTTCATCCAAACAGAACACAGAGCAGTTGCCACCTCCCTCACCATCATACTCCTGCTTTAACCATTTCTCCAAAGAGTTTTTCAGTTGCTCATAACCCCTCTCATCTGGACTGTGAACAGTTGTGGGGCAAGAAATGAGCTCTCTTCCTATCTACTAGCTTTGGAAGGTGCTGTTGCTCACATCCACTTCCAGGCAAGCAGGGCTACATTTTGATGTCTCAGCAAATTTTTCTGCCTGTCCTCACATGGGAAATTTCCATCTGCCTATATTTAAGCCTTGAGTGGCCCCTTTCTGTTGTTCCCTCTAACACGAGGGCTGCAGAGGAAAGAGAGGGAACACAAAAATGCGAGCTTGCAAAACCATCCTCCACTGTGTCCTCTGAAGAAAGGCATTAATGCTGCATTACCCAATTTTCTTTTCACATCCCTTCTAATCAGACTCCAGTTTCATTCCAAAATTTAGCTGTGGGAAAAAACAGCATGTGTTTTTTTTTTTTTTAATTAAGAAATATTGTCTTCTTGAATACAAAAAACAACAATAAGAAAAATTAGTTCTACTAATACTTAATCTGGAGTGGTTTACAATGCATAAAGTCCTTTGTGCTTTGCATTTTGCAATGCTCTGGGCTCCTGCCTGTAGTTGTGCAGAGTTTCTGCAAAAATAACCCAGCAAGATTTATTCCAGTTTTTTGATTCACTATTTGGTGTCAGAAAGGAGTTGAGATCTCAAAGATGGAAAGAAGTTATTTCTCGTAATTTTTCAAGTCTGCATTTTAATTTAATACTTTCTGAATCAACTCCATGAAAGCTTTTGTTGCTCTTATTGTCCTGACTTACACACTAACTATACATATAGACTGAAAAGTGAGTAGTTTGCAAATAAGGGCACTCGACAATTTTTTTGGGCTGGCCTCTATTCGTTCAATTCTGTTGTTGAGGAGAGGAAGGAGAACCGTGTGCTGTTCTTTGCTGCCCGAGACTCCCAAGGATGGAAAGAGAAATTAAATTGTGGTGCAGAGGTACAAAAGTTCCCAATAAAAACATGCCAGTGGGAAATTGTCAGGAGTCTTTTTTTTTTGTTGTTTAATGGAACCCATCAGAATACCAGTTCACTATGGAGGGGACGGGATGCCCACAGAAGCAGTGGATGCCTCATCCCTGGAGGTGCCCAAGACCAAGTTGGATGAGGCTCTGGGCAGCCTGCTCTGGTGGGGAACAACCAGCCCATGGCAGGGAGTCAATACTGGATGGCCTTTGCGGCCCCTTCCAACCCAACCATGCTATGATGAGTCTACGATTTTATCATAGTCATGCAAAGCAACCACAGGGCTTTAGGATCAGATATGGAGGCAAGACATGGAATTGGAGACAGATTTCCTTGGGGAGCAGAGGGGCTGAGGGCACTGTGGCTGGCTGCATTCAAGAAAACCTTCCTTCCACTTCCAGGCAGATAAACCCGTCTGCGCACATCGCACATCACAGCTGATTCAGGCACAGCTGGCGTGCTGGGAGCTGAAGGAAATTTATTTCTCTTGGCAGATGACCTACTCCCTTCAAGAGCTGCATTTTCCAAGCACTCCCTGCCTGGCTGCAACATTTGTAGCTCTGACAATTATTATTATTTTATTATTAGGCTAAGAGCTAATGTATGGGGCTAATATACAGCTAGTAGCCTGTAGACTCTTTAGCAAGTCTGTTTTGGTGACACTTGAAGGAGACTTTATAGATGGGCTGTTCCAACCCAGCTCAACCCTAATCTGGCATTTAGCTGTGGCTTGCAGAATATAATGGCTGAATGCATTTAGCCCATGCCCACAATAACTCTCTTTGACTGCAAAAGAAGTTCCAATAAACATGTCATTCAGATGTGAATGCATTCCAGCAAAAATTAGTGAGCTGATGCTATGAATAACCTGCAGAGCTATCGTGCATTTCCAATAGCCCTCCCATCGACAGGACCGAGATGATTAACACCAGATCGGCCATGATATTTATACTGCTCGGATCATGGTGTGTCATAAGCAAACGCAAAATTGCATACTGCATTGTAACAGCAGGGATGGGAAGAGCCACGTCATGAGCTGGGTTTATAGGGAAAAACAAATGGGATTGTAACACAATCCTGGAAACAAGGGAGTGCTTCCAAGCGGGGTGAGGAGTGGGACAGCAGCTCGTGAGAGCGGTGCTGGGAGTGACTTTGGTGAAATGAAGTGATTTATAGAAACAGAGGGCGGGTTGGTGCACTGTATTTTTCTTGCAGCGGTTTCGAGTGATACAGCATGGATTTGGACAGCACATCTCCAAACCTGGCCAGTCTGCTTTGTAAAATGAATTCTTTTTGTTTGCTTGCTCGGGCTAAAGAGACCCATTGCAAATCTGAGTTCATTTGCAGCTCTCACCTTCTCCACTATTTTATTAATCATGAGGCCCCTGCAACAGGAGAGCCTTCCCCCACCTGCGGCCCCTCTCTTCTGTCAGATCTCTTGTCACTACAGCTCTATACAGTAATGGGAAACATGTGTCCTTCTCCAGCGCTCACAGCCTCACCCCGAGGAGCCCTGCAATGAGGGCCAGGAGCAGCGGTTGGGTGTTTCTGCAGATGCCAAGGGTCTTGTGTGGAGGGGGCACATGGGGCAACAGGGCTCGGTTCCCCTGGAGAGAAGCCAAGGGTCATGCTGTGTGCAAGGAAGAGGCTCTGCAACCAGAGGGCGGTGGGCATGGAACGGCTCCCCAGGGCAGTGGGCATGGCCCCAAGCTGTCGGAGCTCAAGACAATGCCAAAGCCCAAAGGGTTTGAGTTTCGGGTGGTCCTGTGTGGAGCCAGGAATTGGACTCAGTGGTCATTATGGGTCCCTTCCAACTCAGGATTTTCTGTGATTCTATGATCAACTTCAAAATAAAAAGCGGGCACCTTAATGCTGTATGCGTAGTGCATAATACAAATCTTATATGTTATACTGCACATCTTGTATAAATTACACATCTTGTATGCTACAAATGGGCCACATTCCTCATTGTTTTTCCTTCTGGATGTTCTGAGCTGTACAAAGAAGATCCTATATAGAAATCAGCACAGTTCCTCAGAACACCGGGCCCAGAGCATGATTAATGCCAACCCCAGTCATAACCTGCTCAACACCTCAGCCACTTTCTTGGGGGTGAGGGATGCCTGGAATCGTAGAATCATAAAGGTAGGAAAAGACCTCCGAGATCTCCAAGCCCAAACCCAACCCACACGTCCATGATCACTGACCACGTCCCTCAGTGCCACATCCCCACAGTTCTGGAGCACCTGCAGGGACAGTGACTCCAACATCTCCCTGAGCTGGTGGCCAACTGTGTTTCAAGAAAAAAATCAGGACTGGGCTAGGGTGTATTGTTTCCCTGTGAGTTCAATTGCAAAGGTCACTGCTCCTCTTCCCCACATCGGGGTCTCCCTCTCTGCAGCTCTGTTGTTTGTTCAAGACTTCAGGAATTAAAATCTCATTGCAAGGGTTATGAGCAGACCACAGCAGCAATGCATTGTAGTGGATTATAAGCAGCAGGAGAGCTTTTCCCTGTCAGTTCTTCAGCTGCAGTGATGCATAAGTTCTGTATGCCTTGCACTGAATTTTCTTGCCTATAGAAGTTTTTTTTTTCCCTAGTAATTAGGGACCCCATTTTGTTTGTGGAATAGATTTATCATGATAAGTTGCACAAGATTATATTGTTACAGGGAATTGCCACCACTTCAGCAGTAATATAAAGAAAAGGAAAAAGAAAGTTGAAAAATACAAAAATAACTACAAGACAGCTTGGAGTACAGTGAGAGGAAAAACAGCCCTGGCAGGGAAGCAGAGGGATGTTCTCCTCAGGTGTAAAGATTCATTTATGGAGACAGCAATGCAGAAAACCACCATATGAAAGAGTCAAGCTATAGGAAAACCACTGTCTTTATGGCAAAGGCAGGGGCCGATGGCTGCCAGGGGGTTTAAGGTTTCTAGATTTGGAGTTCACTTGAAAGGAACATCATTTTTAGAAATGAACATCAAGTTTCAGTCCTGGTTTTTGCAAAGACAATGGTAGATGCTGCACTTCCCCATAGGTACCCATAGGTACAGAAGTACCTTCTGGCAGCAGGACCCTGGAACTGAGAGAGCTCCATACCACTCAGTGCTTTGCAAACATGAACATCATTGATTAAAGGCAGGGCAGGAATGTTATCTTTCCTGGCCTCTTGCATAACAGAAGCTAGATAATTAAATTTTATTATCTTTGCATCAAGCCTGTAATTCCCTGATTGCATTAGAGTATGACTTTGAGAAAAAGCCCTGACCTGATGGCCCCAAGAAGCGCTCACCTCCCCAGCAAGAGCTGCAGTCACCCATTAAGAGTCACAAATAGACCAGGTTTAATGTTTCCATCTCCCATTCAGCCTGATCTTATCTGGGCCCAGCTTCCAGCCATAGCAGTGCTTCCGCTGTCTGGGCAAAGAGATTTGCCACCAGCGACCCCTTCCCTGCTATGAGCCCAGCTGCTAGTGATGAAGCCACCTCACTCCCTCATTCTTGGGGCACTCAATGAATGAAGCTACTGAGATGCTCACCCCTACAAAGTGTTCCAACATCAGCTTTCAGGAGGGTTTTCCCGAACTCCCACTAATTCACCATTCTCAAAGCTCAGCCTCCACGTCAGGCCCCAGCCAGGCATGTTCCCAGTAGTGCTATATACGGTAGCAGCCACTCTTGCTCACTCACACCGCCAGCCTCTGCCTCTCTTCTATTATTCTATATCATTATGTTGATGTAATAAATGTGCAGAGGAGCTCCAGGCATCGGCTGTCTCCTTTGTTTAAAACACTCTACCACGTTCTCCCAACTGGATATTACCATATGATTATATACATGCCAGAGAAATAACTCCTGATGTCAGTGCTGCTTTTATACTGCAGCTCTGCCCTCCTGTCCTCCTGTTTGCATTTCCCATCCCACATTCACACGCTCCCATTACACGGCTAGCCTATATTTTACTCCCTCTGTTCTTGCTGCAGCTCCTCTTGGTAAGGGAAGTCTTGATTATATGTTATGGCCAAATAACTTAAAGCAAAGACAAAAAAAAAAAAAAAAAAAAGGAATGTGGAAGAACCAAATGAGGTCTAAATGAAGTCAGAGCACACTGGTCAGGAGGGAGGTTCCTGTGGCACCTCCCCTTGGTCTGCTCTGGCTCTGTGTGCCCATAAGGACTCAGCAGATGCTTAACCTCTAGGGGGAAGCCCCAGCCCTCCAAGCCAACCCAATGTGCTGGTGTGGGCCAGAATGTTATAAACGAGCTTCAGACTCTGGGAAGGTTCCTGCCTATTTCCAGCACTGGCAAAATTCACAAGCAGGAACGTCGTATATACATAAGTCAAGGAAAATACTGTTTCCTTCTTCAGCAGGAAACAGAAGTTATTCTCAGAACTTCAGCAAAAGAACAAGAAATTAAATAAAGCGCTGGCAGCCTACACTTGCTTTATTCCTGTGGTTTTATAATCTCCGAGTCAAAATAAACACATTTTTAATCTTGGGAGAATTATTAGGGTAATAATGGTGGGTAGTTATTTACAGGCTCCAATGGAATTGCTCAGCGAATCATGTGAAGTGAAACAGTGGATTCAGGGCAAGAAAATTCACATTTATGCAACAGTCTGGTTAGATTCTTTTGTTAGTGGGCACCCAGATGCCGCAATACAAGATTGAGCAAAAATCTTTGGTGATCCCAGCTGGAGTTTTCCTGAGAGAAAAGCTATGACCAATATTGCAACACCCGATTTCTTTCAGTTAAGAGTTTTAATGAATTTTAGTGGTGTTTTTCCTTCTTAAGTCTAGGGTGGGCTTTCATGGGTGGTGATGGCTCAGGGCTGAAGACTCACATCCTGGTCACAGTAGGGTACTAATTTACATTGCCATGTGATATCCAACGAGGCTGATTAAATGCGAACGAGAATTTTGTGTCTTCATACTTTGAAGTGCCTACCATCTCCCCTATTAACAAATAACTCAAATTAGAGTTTAACAGGAGGGAAGATTTTCTTAAAGGGAAACGGGAAAGCAGAACACAAGGTGAGATTAGTGGCTGGATTAAAGTGGTATCACTGCCAACTCCAGCCCTCCTTGCTTGGGCTGTTGTCCATACAAAATCTTGCAACAGCTGTAAGAAATGACTCTGAATTAAATTTTCACTTCTCAGCTCGAGGTTCAGGCAGAACTACTTGATTGCTTCCTTCCAAGATGGCAAAGGAGGCTAAAGGCATCACAGACCAACAGTTGGCACCTAATTATGCTTCTTCATCTTCTCTTTTGGCCAGAGCACTTGTGTCTGACCACAGCAGTGCCCTATAGGCAGCATGTTAGCTCCCTGCTTCTCCCAGCTTACACCTTTCCTGTGAAATTCAACGCTATTGCAAAGTCAGCTCTTCTTCAGCTAAACTCCTGCCTATCACTTTGCCTACATGCCTAAAACATGAGGTAGTTCAGGCATGTAGACATACATATGTTTATCACATTGTTCTTAGGGTTATGTCTGCAAGAGTAAGAGTTATAGTTACAAGAAGTAAATACAAGGAGAAGTTCTATGGCTATATACAAGAGGCAGTTACAAGAAATAGCTACTACAGCTAGTCACAAGGGAAATTACTAGAGCTAGTTACAAGGGTATGTAGTGAAGGTAGCTAGAGGGCTCTTGGCACTTTATGTGTGAAAAGCACAGGAAGAGGAGCTGGTATGTGGATGCCAAGATGGGAATGATGCAATAACTGCAAGTCCCAAAGCTTTTTGCAAAGCTCCTACCTTTCACAAAAGCAGAGACAAAAGCAGACAGGAAAAGGGTGAGAAAATCTCTAATTGCTTATTCCCTTCAAAAGCCATGTGGGCCACAGAGGAACACTTCACCCTGCATGAAGCAATTCCTAAGGCTGCTGCTCGAAGGGTAGAGGTTAAACTCTGAAGAAAGCTCATAGTTTTTATAAGCAAGGCTCACATTTCCCTTCTGGAAATATATATATGGGAACCCACTCAGGCATGAAGTTTAAGACACGCACGAGAAGACCACTGAAGCCTTGTTATCTTTGCTTTTGTTCTGCTTTCCCGGTGCTTTTTTAATGCCCTTACCGGTACAGCCTTGGAACACACTCCCTTTTCCAGGCCAACATTTCACAGGGCGCAGGGCTTTTTGTTCTCACCCCTCACCCTGTTTGTTGTACTGTCCCTGGGGTGTGCTTCTGCTCTTCGAGGGGGCCAGCAGCCGAAAGGAAGAGGCAGAGGATGTGAACTCCCATGTTTGAGCACAAAGAGAGAGAGGGACACATTCATTTCTATCCTCAGTGTTCCTCAGCAAGCAGAGAGAGCTCCTTGAGATAAAGAGCAAAATATTCACAAAGGGGTAGGGCAGGGGTAAGTTGGGTTTCTCCCTACTGAACCCCACAGTGACAGTGTGTGCAGACTTTGCAGTTGTTTCCTTCTCAGCACATCGGTGCGTTCTTCAGATCTCTGTGGGAGTTGCTTATGTGACTTCCAGGTATAAAGGTTGTTGGCTCCAGTAAAGCTGCTTCACATACCGTGGCAAGGAACACAAACACTTTAGAGGCAACGGCACATGGAAGAGAGCCACAACCATCAGCAGGCACGTAGGACTGGAAGGGACCACCTACGTCATAGGGCTCAGTCACAAACTCCTCACAAACACCTTCCCCAGGCTGATCAGGCAAAGCTACTTGGTTGTTTCCTTGTTATTCTCACAGCTGCTATCCCTTGCAAGCTAGATCTTAGAGATGATCTGTACTATAAACTCTATTGTTAGGGAAAGAGAGAGAAAATTACTTTCAGTGTTGATAGTTTCTTCATGTCCACATGTAGCTGTGGAGAGCAGGCAAGCCATAGGTTTGCCTATGAGAAAGAGCAGGAAAAAGTCTCTTTGTTTTTTCATTTGCCAGCAGACCTATCATATCATGAACCTATTGTTAGCGATGGCTTGAAAACAGGCATGTCCTTTAGCTAACGTGGTATAGGGATGAGTCTGCCAGTGTGGCAGCCTTGTCTCAGTGCTGGTCTTGGGATAACAGTGGTGGGACCTCAGGGTCCTTAAAACTCAACTTGAGTTTCTTGCAGGTCAGCATGAGCACACAGACAATTACTGCAGAGCAGCCACCATACAAACAGTAAGCACAGCAACTGCCTGGTGGGAACCTGCCTGAGATGCCGTACCCACAGCCAGGGTGAGCGGTGGTTATCTCCAGGTCACGCATTCAGGAAGCCACAAGGACGCCACAAATATTGTGTGAGTGGGAGCTGCTGGTGGGGCTATCAGAGCTTCAGGTCAGCAGGACGTTCAGAGAGTCGCTGGCACCAGGACAAAGCAGGAAGAAATGAAGATAGAGCCAAAAATCCTGGTGAGAAGGTTCAAAGTCTGGCCAGCGCCATGAGCCCTTGTCAGCAAGGGGAGACCTTAGTTAAGTCATGCCTGTCCTAAGCTTGCCCTTAAATCTTAAATCCTCACTGCTTCTCCTTGTCAGTACACACAGGCGAGCCCCATCTCCCCCTATATCTCTCCTATATCTTTAGCTATGGAGGTTAGAATTACATCTGCAGTGCTTTGTTTATGGGTGAAAGAGCCCAAGGATGGTGCATTGCAACTGCTGAGTCACAGCCTGAACTAGTGATTGAGCACCTGGGGAAAGGACCCAGTCAGCTCTGGGAGCACAGGTGAAGGCAATTCAGCTGTGTGACTGGGAGGGGTAGAGCCTGGCTGCACCTCTCTTAGACCTCATTTAAGGGCTGACTGCCACTGAGGAAGGATCTCTTCCTGGAGATTCCTCCTTGGTGATGCTTTCCCCTGCAAAACTAGAATCTTCTAATACAGGTGAGAAATCTTTCTCCCATCCATTTTAGCGCCTTTCTATTGTGCCCGTCCTTCTGTTGTGTCTTTCTTGTAATGCCTTTCTTGTAATGCCTTTCTCATTGTCTTGATGTGTCCAATTGCTACAGATGAACATGTAATTGTAATGGCTTACAGATGCTTTTTTGCCAGCTTCTTTGTACAGACGTTCCTGCCCTGTAGAATATGCCTTGCTGAGGCTGAACTTATCCCCAAACAGCCTTTGGGGTCTTTTGCTTTGTATTTAGGTATTTCTTCATCTAAGAACATATCAACATCCATGGAGGAACTCACCAGCAAATAATGACAGCAACAGTAATAACATCACCACCCGCATCTGGATTGTCTTGAGGGTGAAAACTAATGATGATGTGGCTGCACAGCCATAAAATCAACAGCAGCCTTCTGAGGAAAAAAAAAAATAAAAAAATTAAAAAAAAAAAATGCAGAAGGTGATGACTTTGCTGGAGCGCCAATCATCTTCAAGGGTTAAAGTAGTGAGCTGACAAAAGCTTTAATGTTTTTACAGCCCACAGACATCTAATGTACAGTACAGGACACTTTGTTCTATTGATGTCTAAGAAAGCTTAATGGAGAAACAGGCTGTTAAAATATAGGATACTTTATAGGTTAGCTCTTCTCTATACTTCATCATATGGCATTTGCCAAGTTAGCAGAGCATCAGACTTCAAGTCACATTTATGCTTCTTTTAGAGCAGTTTTTTTCCACTAAAAAGGCTCAGCTAAGAGACATACATACTAATGAAAAGGAGTCATTCATTCTTGTCACACAACTTGTCCTCAGAACAGTTGCAAATCCAGCATATCATTTTTTTGTAATTGAGGGGAAATAGAGCAGCTTTTATGCAGTTAGACAATTGTCCACAGTCTATCCTAAGAAAGAAAAAATTCCTTAAAAATGGAAAGCAGGTGGGTTTTCGTTACATCAAGTTGCTTCTTCTGCACAAGAACAAGAAGGCTACATCCTTGATTTCTTTTTAAGAAACAAAGAAATCATGCAATTGGTACATCTTCTAAAAATGTACTGTGAGCTGGACATACACTGGAAGTAGGCTGTGTATGTCTTCTAAGCGTACTGCTAAAAGCTTCATACTTTCCTACCCTACCAGTGCAGCCTTGGCATCCTACCTTTCCTTTCCATAGCTGCTAACATGGGAAGCTATAGAAATTGCTTTGGTGTTGCTGTTGGCTTGGGAGCTCCAAAGCTAAAAAACACGGGGGGGTGTCTTCAGAGATTCTTATGGGGAAAGGTGGACAGAAGAGAGGATTGTCCTTGGCTAAAAAGAGATGCCTGAGGATATGAGGGGTCTTCAACAACCCAGAAGCCTCCTTGGTGAGAATGTAGTTGGCAAAAATGAACAACTCTGGAATGTCCTTCTTATAGGCTGGTGGATCCCAGCCAAGCCCACAGTCACTCTATTATTTTAGACATTGGTTATCAACAAGGCACACAAAAATGCTGGGTTAGGAGTGCAACTTTCAGAAGAAACAATACTGATAAACCTGGAAATACCCTCAGACCTCCTGTGAACAGGAACAGTGAGTTACTTGCTGTGCTGGGCAGTAGAGGAATAAAAGCAGACAGGATCATTCCATTTTGCTATTTCCCTCCCACCTTTATTCTTTACAGCCTGTCACTGATTCCCTTTTCTCCTTTTCTTTTCTCCCCTATTAAAGCAAAACATCTGCTGCTGTTTTAAGGCACGACTGGCTTTTGCAGGCTGTTACAGACAAAGATAGCACTTGGCAGGGAGGGGAGCTGAGCAAGAGCCATAGCAGGTAAAGGATTTTAATTCCCCTATTACTGTAATCAGCTGCCATGGCTGAGGGAGGCAGTGGTAATGATTTCCAAACCCAAAAGCCTGGCTAAGGGCAAGCGTTCACATGGTCAGGGCGTACTGAAGGGCTGCACATGGGCTTGGCCCCATCTACAGGGCTCTGCAGAGCTCAGCTGGTGACTAGTCGCTGCATCACTCCTTTCTGATTAAATTCCCATTAAGTTTGAAATAATAATACATCCTTAGTGGAATAAGAAACTCTGGAAGAAGAAGAAAAAAAAATCTTTGCAGGTTTTTTTTGGCCAGTGGTGAACTAAGGGCCAGCCCTGAGAAAGCATGTGAGAACGGCTCTGTGATCATGCTTTTCTTCTGGTACAGTGTGGGATTAGTCTTTGCATTTGCTCTGACCACAAAATCCCAATTCAG
This sequence comes from Centrocercus urophasianus, assembly GCF_019232065.1. Taxonomy (NCBI): domain Eukaryota; kingdom Metazoa; phylum Chordata; class Aves; order Galliformes; family Phasianidae; genus Centrocercus; species Centrocercus urophasianus. Next base: position 25,056,078 of record NW_024884733.1, on the reverse strand, counting down.
TGGCAAACCAAGACCCTTTATATGATCATGACAATAAGAAGAATTCTGGACAATGTATGCAAACTACTATGCACAGACTAGAAGGTACAGAAGCACCCAAATCTTTCAGCAGACAATTTCTCAAAGGGGGTTGTATTGTGACTGTTGAGTCACAGCCTGAACCACAGATTGAGCACCTGGGGAAAGGACCTGGGAGCACAGGTGAAGGCAATGTGACTGGGAAAGGTGGTACCTGGCTGCACCTCTCTTATACCTAATTTAAGGGCTGACTGCCCCTGGGGAAGGGTCTTTGATTGGATATTCCTCCCATGGGTGGTTTCCTTTGAAAGCCCAGATCTTCAGAGACAGGCGAGTACTTTCTTTTTTCCTTTGTAACACCTTTCTATTGCACTGGTTTCCTTGTCATTACATCTCATTTAACAGCACTCCATTGCATTGATCTTTCTGATAGTTACAGGGGCTGATCAGAACAACTTGCACATTTGTGTCCAGGACCTTTGGTCTAATGTCTTTTTCTTCCTGCTATCTGTTTTATTATCTGTCTACTCACCACCCTGAGCAAGAGCTGAGCAGGGTATTTTGGCATCCCCAACCAGACCAGACTTGGAGGAACAGACAGAGGTAAGTCCATGCCACTGAATACCGAACCAAGGAGCACCGCACCCATCCTCATTACCACTAAGATCTGCCTGCACACTCAAGGGTCAGTAATTATCAAATTAGTAATATTAATTCTTGGCTTATGCTTCTCCTCCTTTAGGTCCTGCAGTCCACTGGTCAGTGGGGAGGGAATATCAGTTTGTGTCCTGCTCAGGTATTGTATCTGCACTGAAATAGATGAGAAAAGCCTAGAAACCTTGTTGATGCTACTGGCATTTCTTGCTAAATGTGAGATATGTAGGTGTTCAAGGCCAGGTTAGATGGGGGCCTTGGGCAACCTGATCTGGTGCCTGATTTAGTGCGAGTAGGGCAACCGTGCTCACATCGGTAGAGTTGGAAGTGGATGATCTTTACGGCCCCTTTCAATGCAATCATTCTATGATTTTACTTGGTGAGCTGCCAGGTGAAGTGCATCATGGTCCTGCAGGAGATGGAGGAACCTCTGAAACTACTGATCTCTTTGCATAATAACAGGATGTCCAGATGATAACAGCAGGCTGCCTGACGCTTGGGTGCAACATGTGAATATAGACAGTAGAAGTGTGAAAGCTTTGGCAGGTGTGCCCACTTCTGTTTGAAGTTGTTCAGCAATGGGATATGGCTTTCCTACTCAAAGCTAATTCACATCAAATTCAGGTTTCCAGGGAAAAGATCAGTAGAAAAGAAAATGAGGAGGCCATAAATCATCGTAAGGAGATCAGATAGAATTCCTCAGGACCATGAATTTGGGGCCAAATGTTGGAATGCAGCGTGTAATGAACTTGCTTATCACCCTGGTGCTGTATCCAAGAGTTATTAATGGGCTGTGTAGTGCTGTGATAGTAACATGAGCTTGAGGAGCAGCCTAATAAAACGAGGCTCCCTGCTTCAGGCAGCCTAAGGCTGCCTCCCAAAGAGACAATGTTGGATGTCTGCAGTTCCCAGTGTATTTCTTCCATCTCCGTGCCTAGAAGGATGCTAACAGCTCCCATGATCATTGGGCTCAGATTATTAAGGTATTAGAGAGAAAAAGAAAGCTTCTTGTGTGCCAGTTGGAGTTTTGCAGGGCTTCACTGCTAACACCTCCCTCTGCAACATGCAGGTAGCGGATAGGAGGAGCCAAACTAATTAATCTTTTGTAACCTAGTTGGAATTAAGTGACAGTGATAAAGTGCTTTGTAATGGACTTCCTGAATCCTCATACAAATGGAGGAAGTGACCACCCTTGATCAGACTTCTGTTCATTTTGTCTGCTTCCCTACTTGCATTATGCATTTTTCCCCTTTGTTATCTTCTCCAACCTTGGTTTATCAGGACTAAGGAACAAATACTCCACCAGAATACGAGAGTAGTGGTTTGGAGGGGATGGGAGCTTCCTGGGGGACCCCAGAATGGCTTGGGTTGGAAGGGACCTCAAAGATCATCAGTTCCAATCCCCCTGCAGCAGGAAATGATTTACGGAGTATCCTTCATCAGAAAGTGCAGAAGGGCTTCTGATGAGCTAGAAGGCAGGGAGGTGGCTAGCACCTGGTCCCCACTGTCCAGGATAATCTGGCTGGGATCTCCTAGGAACAGCAAAAAAAGTTGGGCTTTCCCTATGCCATAGAGTGGGTCTAGCCTTACTGGTGACATCGGTCCTTCCTTGGCAGCAGAGATGTGGTGTTTAACAGCGCTGGACAAACTGGAGCCTTTTGAGTCCCACATCCCTCAGGCCATGCCTGGTAGGACATGGCTTTATTTCTGGAAGGCAGCAGTAGAGTACTATTGCCTCAGCATAATGGTGTTACAAAACCATGCTGGGGATCCATCCCTACCGCATGATGGGCTTGCAAAACCTTCCAATAGTAGTTGCACTGAAAAGGGTCTGTGACCTTCTCTTTGTGGAGCAGCGTTGCGTTGCCACAGTCAGGAGCTCTGGCAGACAAACCCTTGTAAGCTTATGAACTCCCTGTTTCCCACCCAGTAAGTCAGCCATGAACATCCCCTGAAGGCTCATGTTGTAAAGTCAGTGTAAAACAAAAAAGAGACCACAGATTACAGCCCATGGGAGCTTCAAACCACGCCAAAGGCAAGATCCAACAGACCCTATAGCCATAGAAGGGCATACTGAGAGCTGGTTTACAGCATCCTGGCCTTGGTTTCAAGTGCTGGCTTTGGAACCACTGTCTGGCAGTCAGTCTGTTTGGACTCTGCCTCTGGCATCAGGGGAAGCAATGCTCAGAGATCTCTAAGCTCCTGAGGGAGCTTTGTAAGTGTGGGGATGAGATCTTCTGCTCTAGCTCCTGTGTCCTGGAGCCTGCCAGCCCACAAAGAGCCACCACTGCTCTTCACTAATGTGGGTTCACCCATGGTCAGGCACTCAGTTCTGTGTTACTCATAGTCCTCTGCTAACTTTAACTTCATCTTTCTTTGGTCTTCCTTGAGTGTGTAAGCCCTTTCTTTCTTTCTGCCTGAGACCTAAAAGAAGACCTAAAGATTTAGCAAGGCATTCAGGCTACAAGTCAGTGTTTTTTTGTCACTTACTTGTCTAAATAACACATAAAAGGCTCCCTCTCCTCAGGCCAGGCTCTCCATGAAATGTGTAGAACAGGAGAGGTGCAAATGAAAACCTTGGAGGCATTAGGTGCTGTTTTTCCAAACATTCCCCATCAATAAGCAGGCAGCCCCCCAGCACAGCACAATCCCACTGAGATCTTTAAGCTGTATTTCTAGGATTTCTCTAAACCAGGGGCCTCAAGCTTTTAAACACAAAGGGAGCTGGGGAATGGTTTTCTTAGCAAGAGATTTGAGCAAATCAGTGCTTTTTGACTCACTTTTTTTCCCCCCCCCTCCTATGGACATCTGCTGGGGTCTGTATTTTTTGAGTCATGGGGGTGAAGGGGACTGAGGGGGGAGGAGAGGTCTGCAGACAAGGCAAGCACAACTTATTCTGGAAAGATTCCCGGATGCTATAAATGGGAGCCCCCTCACAGTGCAGCTCATCTGAAGGAAAATGAAAAAATCAGGCATCCAAGAAGCATATGTGCAGATGGCTTAAAGCCCAGCCTCCTTACCAGAGCTCTGCATTAAATAAAATGCACCAGGTCATGTTGCTGCAGATATAAGAGATTACTAGGTGCAATGTGCACTTCTCTGTGAAAGTGCAGGTTTTCAAACAATTGCAAATTCAGACCTTGTTTATGGATCAAGCAAATGGCTTCAGTCAAGCAGAACAGCCCCCTTTTTTTGGCTGGGGTCAGGAGGCTCATACTCTGCAAGACTTCACTGCAGACACAGCTCAGAAGGAGAGCAGTCTCAACACCAGTGTGAGAAGCAGCATCCAAGAGGGCTATTGACTACGACCTGTATTTTTGAAGGATGATATGAATCAATCCAGAGCCTTGGCAAGACCCCGCAGTTGGGGCTTGTGCTTTCAGCCAATGTCAATTATGTCATTACTGAGCCTGCAGAAGCTATTACTAATGTTACTTTTACAGTTCACTGCCGACCAGAGAAAAGAGTTTTTCACACTGTTGTCGTTTTGTTGGAGCAAGACTATACGAATCACAGATGGCTTCCTTGCCAGATGTAGCCTCGCAGGACGGCAATTTGGGGTTTACAAGAGGTTTAATGAAAACTTGGCATTTTCCCAACTTTTGGCAAATACTCTTGGGCTGTCATCTCACACAAGCAAGTTGAGATCCTAAAAAAAAAAAAAAAAGAAAAAAAAAAAAACTTAAGTTAAATGACTTGTTCTCTCAGCAAACAGAGAGGCAAAAAGTTTTTACCTGAGAAACAGAAAACCAAGTGAGCAAACCAATACTCTATTGCATTGGGCCTGAGCTCATGATCACTGCAGTTATTGAAAGGCTCTCCTGAACGCTGGATCTGTTCCCAGATATTTGCTGTTGCTTTGGAGGGGCCCAATGCATTTCAGCTGACACAATATGTTGAACATGGAGGGGGGAGGAGTGACATCCAGGTATATCAAAACCACATCAGCCTTTCTTTGATGCTTACTGCTCGTATTTCAGTGATGGTTTTGCTGCTTTGTCCTGAAAGGAGATTTGGCTTTTTAGCTTCTCTGCTTGCTTTCTGTTTCCTTGATGGTATGAGCAGTATGAGCAGCTCATTTCAATTGTTCTGAAAGAAATTCTCAGCTGAGTGCTGTCAGATGGATGATATCACCTGTATTCAACAACACATCCAAATGGTGCAGAACCAACCAACACCTTCAGCACCAAACTGGAAACCTCTTCACACTGTTTCATTTTTCAAGATGATGATATCCCTTTTCCTGCTTGTGGATGTTTACATCCAGCAAAACTTGGCATAGCACAATGCCATTTTAAGCTTAACACTGCTTGTATCACCACTCTTGATTCCCACCACCCCAGACTGATATTCATCCTTGTCCAAACTGCCAAATGGAGCCAGCTGCATTGATCTGGCCGTGAAGTTTCTTCAGTTATGGTCTGGATGAGGAATGATTTTCTCAGTCCCAGTAGTCTCAAAATGCTGTCTTGAGTGCAATGTGTGGGAAGAAAAATGCCAGGAGCTGCCCCAGTGGGACAGAGCACCGTTGACAAGAACTCATCAGTGCCATTCAAAATATCAGTGCCAACAAACAAATCTCAAAACATTAGTCACAGAGTCTCGAGGTAATGAGCCACTCTATGTGGGCCTTTACCAGTCTCCCATAACCAACTATATCTGCTTTAGCCAGCCTGCTGGTCTTGAAATGCCTTCAACCTGAGCAATCCATTTTTTAATCGCCACTGGTGCACAAACAAGATTACTGAACTCTCTGGAGAAAGGAGGAAGTAGCACTTCACATCCATGTGGCAAAGGAATTAAGAAACCAGCTGGAGAAATTGAATCATGGAGATGTCATCCTTTCTCTACTGGCTGAGGTTTGGATGTAGAGCTGACATTCAACCCTCCTCAGCACTCCTGTGGATCCAGACTTCTCAAGGATCACTCTTCAACAGTTTTTCTCCTGACTTCTGCCTGTGTGAGGTGTTCAGGGACTTTGCAGAAATGAAGTTTATTTCCCAAGATGCAAATTGAATTAACACCCCTAAGATAAAGGGCAAGAATCACGGATTGCTGTCTTTCTGCATTGGTAACTGTGTGATGGAGTCATAATTTCCTTAAGGGAAAGCCATAAATCTCCCTCCCTTTCCTCTCAAAAAAAGAACAAAAAAAGTGCCAGTCTTTCTCAAACAAGGTTTCTAACAATCTCCCATTTTCTAGATGAATTTTGTATGGGATCAGAAAAAAATCAGTTGGCTTTTGATTACCAGTCTTTACAAAGTGCCACTTATCACTCCATAATGCACTCATCTGAGAGGGTGATCGTTAATTAATATTACAACCACCTAAATAATATGCTGTTTTATGCGACAGAAGACAGATACTTGTACAGTAGTAATCCTAATAGTAGCCATCCCTGAAATATTTAACTTAAAGTTACCCTGTCCTGCATAGATAGGGTTTTTTTTTTTTTCCCACTCCTGCAAAGCCATGAGAATCTTTATACCCATGGAACATGACTTTAACTCCTATTCTGCAAATGCTTCTCTGTAGGTGTCCCAGAGATCCAGTCCTCAGTGAGTTTTGGGTAGCACCGAGTTCGAAGGAAAGTGCTGTAACTCTGAAGAGAAAACTCAAACTTAGTAGTGTGGGAGAAAGATTTAATTTGTTCTTACACTATAAAAAAAAAAAAATCACTGTCTCTTAGCTCAGGCAGATTTCATCTCACTGCCTCCAACTCCATCTGTACTCAGTGAAAAGACTGAGATATCTACAGTGTGTTTTGGGCATCTACACTCCTGAGGAGCCTGTGTCTCCTCATTGACTGCAATGGGCACTAGCTAACATAGGTTGGTAGGTAGGTGAGGTGGCTCCTACCCCTCTGTCAAGTTGCGTTTTCCTCCTTCCTTCCAGAAAATAGAAATAAACACAGTTCCACCTGAAAAATCTGCTGTAAGGACCCAGACCTCGAGGAGAGGAAAGTGGCTAAATGAGCCAGCAAGGCGGTCATGGCAAATACCTACATTCAAGTATTCATGGTTGGTAATGTATAACATTCCCTAGTAAAATCACAGCGTTATTAATTTTTCTGGCTCCGGAATAGTAAAAGTAAGAGGAGAAATCTGGCCCAATGATCCATCATCTTAGGCTTTGAAATAGAGCCAACTTTGGTGAAATTTGAGTGAGCTCTTAGAAACACAAGGAGAGCTAAAGCAACAAGTGCATTTCACTGAGCTGTGATATCATCCTGTATTCATTTCTAGAGGGGAAGCTGTTTATCGGATGCACAGGAAAGAAAAAAACAGCAGAAAAGCACCCACATATTCAAAGCAACCCCGGCAAAGAACTTAAAACCTGAAGTCATTTCCTTGATGAGCTTCAGACATTATTTGTAATCCACACTGAACCAGAAGAAAAAGAGAAATAAAAGGAAAGGAAAAGTCTGTTGCAACCTGAGTGGCTGGAAAGGAAGGTGCAGAGCTGTGATGGGCAGCAGCGAGCTGGAAACTGCCAAACCAGCCAGTGGGGATGTCTTGATTTGCCCTAGGCTGGCTCTGAGCACACAGAGGGACAAATTTCATTGCAAGAAGTCAAGGAGGTTTGGCAAAGCCCTGGTACAACCTGGGAGCAACTCATGTTGTCTTGCCACCAGAGTCCTGAGATGTTTGTCAGAGCCTCTAACCAAGTCCCAGACCCCTTTATGGCTGGTAGGGGGGAGAGATGGAGTCAGCAGTTTTCACTGACCTAGTCAAGAGCATCTAGGGCATCCATGCACATGTAAAAAGACACAAAAGGTCATCAGCACATGCATCTCTTCTGCCTCCAAAGAGGAATTGTTCCTCTAGGAAGGCATACGAGTGTCCACAGGGTTGGAGAAAGTATGTGGCATAGGACGATAGAGGCTGCAAAAAGACCATAAAGATTATCTGGTCCATCCATCAACCCATCACCACACAAAACATATCATTGGTGCCCTGTTATCAGGGCTCCAAGCACACTTATTCAGAGCTCAAGAAGACATTGACATGCCAGGTTGTGGGAACATTCTCCTCCCTCCCCGTAAATGTGACTCAAGCCATGTCTGTTTCATAAGACAGCAGAATGTCTAAGAAAGGACTGCCATTTTTTGCATTTTTGCCAATGAAAAACAGCACTTACGGAATCATAGATTCATTTGAGTCAGGAGGAACCCTTAAATGTCATCTAGCCCATCTCTCCTGCAATGAGCACAGCTCCATCAGAAGCTCAGAGCCCCATCAGGCCTGACCTTGGGTGTTCTAGGGATGAGGCAATTCGTATTCAGCTGGGGCGTGCTTCTAGTGTTTGTAGAAAGACAGGTAATAGTGACAATGAACATTATATGAGGTATTTCTCCTTGCTGAAATTTGGACCAAAGAGCAAGAGATGCAGTTCATAAGTGATGCAGCGCTGTTAGTGCACTGCTCTGAAAGAGTAAATCATTGCCTGATGCCAGGTGACATGGAATATTAGGGTGTCAGCCTGATCATACTCCATGCAGGGAAGAACTCAACACCTTCCTGAGCTCCCAGAAGCATTCTGCACCAAGCCGCCTGCAGACACCAACATAAAGCAATAGATGCTGCCAGCCAGTGATATGAAGTGGACACACAAAGCTGCAGAGGTGTGAATACTCCCTGGATGCTCCTCAGGCTTACATCAGCTCATTGCAGCTTCCTGTAGCCTGCACAATAAAGGCAAGTTTTCTTTTTTAAAGGACTATTAATCTGTTAGTGTCAGAAGTAGCTGGCATGACTCTACAGTCACCTGCCTCACACTGACCATCCTGTGATGCTTAGTGGAGCAGCATCTCACTTCCACCAGGCATGGCGTGGCAAAGACTGGCTTCTTCCCCACTATGAAATATCTTTTTTTGTATTGTAATTTTTAAAATAACAAAGTGCAATTGCTCAGCACAATGAGCTTCAGCACTAACCACAAGCACAGGGCTGGCTGGAGGAAGCAGCAAGCTGGGAGGCATTACCAGGTTATTAGTGCTAAAAGCAAAGAATTGCAAGGAAAATACAGTCTTCCCCCTTGTGCCAACCTCTGGTCAGCCTTCCCAGGCCCATTTTCCAGCAGCAGCATGAAACCAGCAAGGCCCATCTAGCCGTTTTTGTATAAAGGGGAGGATTTTCCACAAGTCATCATGAGCCCTAATCACATTGCCATAATGAAAACCTGCTGAGCTCTCTATCACTGTTCAGAGCCAAATGAAGACAGATTGAGGCAGATGTGATGGGGTCACAAAGTAGACTTGTTGTGACAGAGGAGCATGGGGGAAGCAGCGTCTTTGTCTTCTCCCATTCTGTTTTCACCACCATCTCCCTTTCTCACCACATACTGTGCCTTAACCCCACGTAGACACTTCTCTGCCTTGACCTCAGCAGAGCAACGCTTTTTGGTGGATGGTTGCTCCGCCCGCCCCCCCCCCAAACTTATTCCTTCTGAATTTAGTTTCCATTTTCAAAGTTTATTTTCACTTTTCCTCCTTTTCATTTCTTGGTGAAAAGGACAGGTTCCCTGCTTATCCTCTACTAGAGATCCTTCAGTTTGCAGCTAGACCACAGCCACTGAAGCACTCCAGGCACCCCAAGGCCATGCCTCTCCTCCTCTCACTGAGCCCCATGGTGTTTTCCTATAGATGAGAACTCCCCATGCTCTGCTTTGACTTCTCTGTCAATAACCTTCCCTGACTGGCTCTGGGATTCATCAGGTCAAGGAGGTTTTCTTCATACGCAGCTTAATACCCTGCTTGGGCCATTGGCAATTCATCTCAGCCTGACATCTGATGAACTTCCAGAGACCCACATGGACCAGAGGGGAATTAGGTGGCCTTTTAATGGGCAGAAACATAATGAGATCAGGGTGAGAAACGTCAGAAGTCAACCTCAGCAACAAAAACAACTACTCTGAACCCAAATAGAACTTGTCCACACCATAACCCAAAGTTCATCCAAGTGAGGTGCATGAAGGACTGAGCACCACATTTTTCTCCAGCTTATCAACAAGGAAGATTTCAGACAACCTTCACAGATGTAGGCAAAGCTTGGACCCATTTGTTGCTCCCAGCAAGACAGACACTCAGGGCTACATCAGATTGCAGAAAAAACACAACAACAAAGACCATGCTTCCCAGATACAGATGCTTCAGAAAGGACAGTGTTGCTTTCAAGGCAGAAGGCAGTAGCCTGGAGTTCAGTTACATTGTACAAGTGATTAATGAGTTGTTTAGGGAGCAGAAAGAAACAAGGAGCCTGAGAAAGGTCTCCTCTCCATGCCTGCCTTGTAACACACACAAAAAAAAAAAAAAAAAGCCAATTCAGTAAACACAGACACTGTGTATTTTTTGAGTATCTAAGAATCATTTGAGGTATACTGCACATGCAATAGGAATGACCCAATGACTCATGAACACTGAGGGCAAGCAGGCATGCTTCCTGGACACAGCTTACCAGCTAGCAGTATAACAACAAGTACATCAGCAATGCTAACACAAATCCCAAAGAAGCCAAACACAGCGAGACGCATTTCTTGTTTAACATATGTAAGCAGCAGCAGACAGCAGCAGATACAGTTGCTTTAAACCCAAGAAAACAGCAGTCATGTTCCAGTAATAAAAAAAAGAAAGAATCACTTACCCCTTTCCAAGGATCGAGGCTCACCAAACACTCCAAAAGAAGGAATATCCAAGCAGAGATCTTTCTCTTACAGCTGCCAGCCCTTAAATGAGGTTAGGGAGGGGTGGACCCTTCTGGTTGCACAGGTGAATTGCTTCCACCTGTGCTCTCAGGGCTGGCTACTCCCCTTCACCAGGTGTTCAATCACTGGTTCAGGCCATGACCTAATAGTTCATGACAACAGTATTATATGCATGTAAAAAGCAGGATTCAAAGTTGTGCAGGTTTTGTGCCATAGACACCAAGACTTTTTCCCTGTCTCCCAATTGTACTACAGAGATGAGTAAAGGAAGGAGGTAGCTGGTCCCAAATGAGCACAGCTTCTCAGTTTTGAGGGTCACAGCACCAGGGATGGGAAGGCCATCTAACAGCCCAGCTCATCTTTTGGAAATCAGATACAACATGTGCCCAGAACCATTAGCCTCTGATTGCTGAGTGGGGGGCAGGGACCTCTTGGGAACTGGTTCCTTTCTTTCTGTGAGCTCCCATGGGATGTTTTCTCACTGGAAATTGGTGCACAGATCTCAAACGTGCAACCCTACTATCCATTTATTTGCAAAGCATGCTTTTCATCACACTGCTCTCCCTCACTCCTTCCACTCAGCACACACATTCAGCACATGCTGAAATGTATAAATAAACCAGCTTTTTGCTGGGTCAGCCCTCTGCTGGCAACCTCCTTGCACTTTGTCACCAGAGGCCACAACTCTACTCGAAGGGACCATCTGGTCTTGGCAGGACTCGGTCACTTACTCACTCACTCCTTGGTGCCAAAACACCACAAGAACAACTCAATTGCTCTTGGCTTCCCCTCTGAATGAGTGCTGAGCTGTGGGGACAGCTCATGCTGCAGAAAATGAAAAGGGAAAAAAAACTGCTTGCCAGCATCCAGAAAAAGAGAAGAGATGCGTGTTGTCAGGTCCTAGTGGACCACGGGCCACAGATAGAATTGCAGGGGTTGTTTCATAGTATCACAGAATCATTAAGGCTGGAAAGACCCTAAAATCATCTATTCCAACCATCAACCCATGTCTGTGACTGCTCTAAACCATGTCACTCAGTGCAACGTCTCCCACCACTGGCTTCCACATGGGTTTTATGATTCTCTTGCACAAGAGCAGAGATAAATACAGTTTGCTTGCTATGATGGAGAAAGGCACTTTATGTGAGCCACGTCTCCAAGCATTTCCCTAAAAATGAGGCCTCTACATTTAAAGATGGAGGTTGAAATCCGGGAAACGGATGGGTGGTTTCAGATGCACGGCCTCAGCAATGGTTTTTATTCTGAGGACAGCACTCCCCAAAGAATCATTCAAATCCCAAAGCCGGACACTGCTCTGGAAAGCATCAGAAGTCTTGCGTGGCATTTCAGAGGCAAGTCCAAACCATTTCTGTTTTGTAAACAGGAAGTCACATTGTCTGGAGAGGATATTTTCCCCCTTCAATAGCTGCGTGCAGCCTTCTTACATAACCCCTTTTTACAGCATTTCAAGACTGAAAAGTTCATTTCCCTCTCATAAGCACATAGGAGAATGCAGCTGCCACCCAGACATCCTCTAAATGGGACCACATGTAAGCCACTTAGTCTCCAAAAATGAAAGGAAAACACAGTGCTGTCATCGCTGCACGGCACCGTCAATCAGAGCTGTTCATAATGCACTCTGCCATGTACGTCCCATACCACGCTCATTATAAGCTTAGGCTTAATGCATGATATTAAAGCAGAATATTACAAATTAGGAACTCTAGATGAGCAAATGAGGATAAGTAGAAATAAAGAAGTTCACAACCAGCCTCTTTCCTGGTTGTGAGGGTTGGTGAGGACAAATTGCTCTACTGCTCAATGGAAACATCTTTTGCAGCTTCACCCTAACCATGCTGGTCACATTGTATGGTCTGGGAAGATCCCAATGGGATGGGCTGCAAGGGCAGACCATCCATGGACATGCATTCTACCTAGATCTATTTGATGAATCATTAAAAAATAATAATAATAATCAAAGAAATGTTGTGAATATATCCGTTCATTTGTGAGGAACAATTTCTTTGCTACAACATCTCAAAGAGAAAGAAGGCTCATTAAGAAACTGGTGTGGGAAGTCACCTCCACTCCTTCTAGCATGCCTTGGCTGGAAAAGCAGTTGGGGTCTTATACAAAGCAGCTGTCACATGCTAAATTATTTGTTGTGCTTCATATGCATCCAAATATAAAACAAGGGCTGTATAAGCTGAGCAAATAAACAGACTTGCTAATCTCTGGCAAAGAGGTCTGTGTTGTTTTATTCACACTTTTTACCATATACTCCAGGGTCATTTGCCAGACTGGGAATAAATGGCATCTGTTACTATAATCCAGGCTTGATTTCCTCTTTCTTACAAAGATGTTTCACTCCTGGCTTCTGGGGTGAAAAACAAACAAACAAAAAAAAAAAAAACAAGAACAAAATATGGTGGAAATTTATCCACAAAATGTCCTAAGTGTATCTGAAAATGTTGGGCCTGATTCTGATATTCCATTTTTCTGCCATCACGACAAGGCAGACAGTTTTACTCCCTGGATCATATTTATGTTCAGCTAGAAAGCACTGAGATATTTGTCACAAATTTGCTAAATCTCAGCAGAGCTAATTTAAGTAAATCAGTTGCTTTAAACATGCAATCCATCTATTATTAAACACTGAGCACAGTTCAGTGGGAGGATTTAACGAGAAGTGAACTTGGACAAGGCAAAATGCCATTTGTGGGAAGAGGAAAACCACCCAATTCAGAAGTCAATTTGTTCACCAGTCACACAGAATTTACACCAATCTACACAACTTGACGTTGCTCGAGTTCCTGTGTCAGTGCTGCTGGGAAAGGCAAGTGGATCCTAATGAGCTGCCTTTGTGGAGAAGTTGGGCTTTCAACAAACACACTGCGTCATTTCTAGAGCCATGAGACCTCCCCATTGCTTCCAATGGAAGATCAGAATTGAGAAATGGTTTTGTTTGTTAAACTCAGTCCTGTAAATAGTTATTAAAAACATAAATAACATATAAAAAACCATACAAACATATATTTGAACAAACAAAACCCCTTAAAAACAGCTAGGAGAATGCTAAAGTTAATATACCAGGGTGTCTGCTCTCCACAGGAATGCTTACTGCCACCTGAAGTCAGTGGGACTCCCCAAAATACATGATGGGGAGAAGCAAAGGGGAGATGGATGACTGCTGGACTCGATGGTAAATGCACAGCAGTGCTCAGGCAGGAGGCAGGAGCTGTGGGAACAGCAATCACCCACACCAAAGCAGGCTCGGGTTGGATTTCCATAGTGGATGGGAGGCACATCTCTGGAAAACGTGGCACGCTTCTGGGTCCATGCAAAACCCTTCCTTGTTATTAATTTTGTAAACCCTTTATTATACTTCCATTAAGTGATACCTCTCTTAAAATGCTCTTTCATGCTGAAGGCTATGCATGGTGTCCACAGCTCTCAGTGCCACTTCAGGTACAAATTTTAGTCCTCCTGCAACTTCTGGTAGGGAAAAGAGTAAAGCCAAAGACAGAGAAACCGTGACTCGCCTGCATGCTGAAGGTCAGGTGATGGTGGGTATTTGTGGTTCAGTCCTGCTGTTATTGAATTAAATGGCAGGTTTGCCACTGATGTCTGTGGGACTGATGCAGGGATGGTATTAGAGTCGTGCCTAACAGCATTAATTAGGGGTGGTTGGCAGAGAAGTGAATCCCCAGCGGTAGGATTATTTAGTGGTAGAGCAATGTGGGATCATACCTTCTGTTCCTGGACTGCTCTCATCTAGTATTCAATCCTGGGTCATGACCTCCCCAAAATGCTGTTCTCCTGCATAATAAGACCTAAGGGATGCAAGTGGCTGGTTTCCTGCAGCAGTGCTAATGGGGATTTTTCATGAAGGGAGATGGAAAAAAAGCCTTGTGCATTTTGCAAATAGATCTTTGAAGATAGGTCATGGCTAGGAATTTATTGGGCTTTTAGCGTTCTTTTGCAATGGTGCTTCATAGCAAGATAGATCCTCATCTGCTCCCAGTCACACATAACTAATTACACAGTAATATACCACAGGAGGTAGGTTTCTACTTGCTGTTGGCTTGTATTTTTCTTTTACCTGATATAATTTCAGATATGATCCCAACTATTATGTATAATTCCGTGCATAGATCGGGTTTTTCACATTACCATAAAAGCATCTCCCCTTGATGAATCCCAAGAGCTTTACTCTTAGCACTTGTACCCACATGAGTGCTCTGCCAGGCAGAAAAACTTAAGCAAGGCTGGCCAGGAGCTGGAATCTATGATCCACGTGGGTCCCTACCAGCTCAGAATATTCCATGATTCCATGAGCCACAGCTCCAGTGGCTCAGCAGCAATTTCCTTCCCATGAATGGCAAACCCAGGTAACAGCTGAACATCAAAGCCGTGGCATGGGCTCATTAAGCCTTGGCCATTTCTCATACCCAGCCAGGAACTTGGGCCAGCATGGCTGGGATCTGCTTCAGTTTTGGTTAATAACTCACTGACAGATGCTGAGACTCAACGCTACGGAGACAAAAGACACAAATCTGTGAAGCTCATCTGTAACTCAACAGCTCCTATGACGAACTTTGGTTTTGAAGGGTTTATTTATTTTGAATGCAGTATTGCACAATGTGTGTATTTACTCCTGGGTATTTATCCCTTCAATATAGCAGTCATTTGCAAACGTAGAATTATAACCTTTTTTTTCCCCTCTTTTTGGTGGTTTGACTTTTTTAACAGACACTTAAACATTCTCTAATGGAGATGCAAATCCCCTTGCAATTCATCTAAACTGGATTTCCCACACTACATTTCACAGACCTCTTGGATATAGTCCATGGACGCCCATGGGTCTGCAAAGTACAGGTCAAAAAGCACTGATTTATTTATTTGTGAACCATCACACAGTACTGTGTGCATTGCTCTCCATGTTGCTTGTGCCTGGTACATGGATCACAAGGCTGTCACGTGCTAAGGCTTCATGTAAATGCTCCGTGAACAGACCCAGCTTTATTTTGAAAGCAAGTTCATAATTTGTTGCCCTCTGCAAGGCTCTTCTTGACCTCAGTGCCCTCATGCAGGGAAATAAATAATACAGTTTCAGAAACCCAGGTGGTTTTATATCTTCCTGGTATTGCACATGAGGGGTTTAATCAGGATTTGGAAACTCTCAGAGTTTGGGCTGGTTTTCATTGCATTAGCTAAGGACTATTGTCTTTGTGCACATGTGGGGCCCGTTTCTCCCAGCACTGGAGAAGCCCTCCTTTATCCTAATGTTTGCCAAGGGAGACTGGGACCTGTTCAACAGCCCCAGATGCTCAGAGTCAGTCCAGCCCTGAAACAAGACACACTCTCCTATCTTCAGGACTAATCATTCAGAGAGCAATTATGTTAAAGACCTCATTCTACAAACACTTATTCCCTCGTTGTATTTCTAATGTCATACTTGGCTCCATTTTCTTTCACTTGCGAAATCTCCTGCTCCTGCTCCCTCTCTATGCTCCAATTCATTACAACCCTGCAAGGACGGGCTGTGGGTAGGTACCTATGCTGTGATGTTTGGCAATTGCTGATCTCACAACATTTAGCAATTTATCTGAGCTAGAATATCCTGTTTATCATACCTATGCTGTACTGCAAGTGGGATAGCTATGAAGGCAGCAGAGAAATGCTTCTAGGTCTGATCAGCCCCATGTGAGGGACATGTTAGTGGGCATGGTGGAGATGGGTTGATGGTTGGACCAGATAACCTTAGTGAACTTTTCCAACCTTAATGATTCTGTGATTCTGCTGAGTTGCTTGAACTGAAACTGAAAAATGACTATATAGACATTGCAATTCATTTTCAGATTTATCCTGATTTTACACTACACCCGCTTAATTCAATACAGCAAGCAAACAGATTTGAATAAAATAAAAACTGAGCTAGAGTTCTCTCCCAAATGAAGTGTCCAATTCTTTTCAAAGATGTGTAGATGTTGGGAAAGAAAGTGGAAATAATGATTTCCACTACTATAAATAACACCAGTTCTTCCAATATTTCCATCACAGCCAGCCAAAGCCTGGAGGTGCAGGATAAATCTTGAGAAAATCTAGCATGGTCACAAACACGTTGACAATCAGCTCTTGAGTTGATTGGAAAAAGCCATAAAGTGTTTGCTTGGAGTTTCTTATTGTTTGTTTGTTTAAGAAAACAACTACAACCAAACAGAAAAGTACATATTTTTTGTCCTGAAGTATTTTCAAACAAGAGTATTAAGGTGAGGCCAAGACAACAGGTGCTGTAAGCCTTTGTATGGTCAAGATAAGATCCCAAAAGTCTCCATCTAAAATAAAGAGGATGCTACATAATGCAGAAAAAAAGCCAGTGCTGGTACATAATAGGACAGATGTAGAGAGCAAGGAAGGAACTGGGAGCTGAGAAGGTTTACAGATTGGGATAGCCATCCCAGAAATGGTCCAAAGACAGTTTGATGTGCCAAATGGCATCTATGAAAAGCAGACACCACTCTGGTGCACACAAAGCAGAGTGCAATTTGTCACATATGTCACCTATCTGTCACACCACTGCATGCATCATTTCTGCTGTGCCGGGGGTTGGCAAACCTCAGCCACAGTGAATGGTCCAACTTTGTAATCTGGACCTCAGGGAAGATCTGGAGAGAGTTCAGCAGGGAATGAGGAGAGCTCTAGAAAACGTGATTTCTGCTGCAAGCCAGCCAGCACCGAGCTCATGTCATCCTGAGCAGAGAAGACTAAGGGGGAAGACATGATATTATAACTCAAATATTTAAGCAGAGAGGAAAGGAATAAACCGGTTCTGAGTCCGCTGGGGAATGAGGCAAGAAATCACAGCTTCATCTGCAGAGAAAGAGATTCAGGGTAAAGGTAGAGATGTTCTGTGTGGATTTTAGGGTTTTGCCAACGCTGCTTGGTGTGAATGCAGCTGCTTGGAGCACCTCAGCCCCACTGGAATGGACCAAAGAGCTTGGCACCACCATACAGCACGACCTGGTGAGCTCCCTTCCAGTCCTATTTTCAGTGATCTCGTAATAACACCAAAATTACATGCTGACAGCATAAGAGCTGGGATTATTTGCTTTAGGATTAATGTAATTAGGCTAAGTATGAATCAGATGGTTTAGCTATTTGTAGTTGGAGCACACAGGACAGATGCAATGGCCTCGCTCCGTCGGTGACGTTTGTGCAGACACTGACAGACACCTCCTTTCCCCTAAATCAGACAGGGCAGGTGGGACAAAGCCCACTGGACAGTGCCAAGCTGAGTTTTGCTTATATAACCACAGCATTTCTGCTATCATACATTTGCCATCTTAATTAGCATTCATAAGTGCTGACAATTGCTGGATTTACTAGGAAGCCTTGAATGCCACATTAACTTAATGCTGATGTATCAACATACGACTTCCGAGATGTGATCTCTCCTAGAGCTCTCTGTTTCAATATCACACAAGATAATAAAGCTCTTGGAATCATAGAGTCACAGAGCTATAGAATGGCTTAGGCTGGGAAGGACCTTAAAGGTCATCCAGTTCCAATCCCTGTCATGGACATCTTCACCTCTCACATCTCCTGCATCACACAGGAGACCTGCAATATCAAGCCCATGTGCAGGAACACAACAGTGCCACGGAACCCAGTGTTGGATGGAAGTCTTCAAGTGATGAAGAATCAGCCACATTGCTTGGAAGAGTCCTGATGGATTGCTGCACTCACAGCTCAAACACGCCAAGCTTCTGGCTGGAAATATTGCTACTCCAGCTGCTGCTCATACCTGGGCTTCCCTTTATTCTGAGAGATTACCAAATATCAGCTAGGAGAAGCTGCTTACTCCATGTGGTGCACACAGCAAGCAGCTACCAAGGCAGGATATTTCGGGGGGGGAGACATAGAGGAGGACACACATGCATTCCTCTTTCTTCAAAGAGAAAAATTCCTACAGAAATTTTCAAATCAGTCAAGATTCTGGAATTCACCAAAATGAGAGAAAAAATAATTAAGGAAAAAAAAAAAAAAAAGAAAGAAAGTTCTGGGCAGGCTTTTCTCCTGATTTCAAACTCGTCTGAAATTGCAGCTGGAGATGAGGCCATGTGATCCCAGAGCCTGTGGAGCAATTTAGCAGAACGCCTGTGTGACCCCTGGCTGCAGCAGTGCCATCTGTGGCCTATTACTGGGATTTTGTACCAGCTGGGCAGCAGGAGCTCATCTGAAATCCACCCCAGCTCAGGAGATGATGAGCTACATAGCTACTGCTTGTATTTGTCTTATAAAAGTAATAATGCTGTGTTCTGTTGCCATTAAGGTCTGATATTAAACACGTTAATTTCCTAACAGACCCAAAGCAAGAGGTAGGAAGGCCATTTATTTTTAATGAACTGAAAACTGTTGTGATCTCATTCATCCACCCATGAAATCCACTGACTGACAAGGTCCCATTTCTGGGCAGCGGGGTTAAACGTGCTTCAGACAAAAGCCAGATTTTCCTTTCCTCTGCATGCCATGGGCAGGATCAAAGGAGCAGGGAAATGGACATTAAAGCCCTTATAATCAGGGACACAGACTCCAACCCAGCATGGGCCAGCCCCCTTGCAGGCTCATAGAAATGCCACTGTGCATTTTTGCATGGGAACACCGGGAGCTCTGGGAGAGCAAACTGGGCAAGTAAATGAGGTTGGGAAGTAAGTGCTGTATGGCCTGGGCTCATCTGTCATCACCTGGAGCTTTTCCTTGGAAGCCACCTGAGAGCAGATATCCCTCACACCTTTGATGCTCCCTCAGTTTCACAAAAGTGGCTTTCTTCATAAGCCTGTAATATCTCCAGGATGCAGCAGATGGTGCTAGCACAGATAACCCTAGAAACAGAACGATGGGCAAACAGATCTTGGGGGAAAAGGGAAAGCAAGATTTACAATTTGATTACAGTTCTTTTTAGAAACGTTCGTACCATGCCAGAAAAAAAAAAAAAGCGTTGTCATTAATCACATTCCTTCTCAGCTGGGAGAATGCTGTAGTGATGGCAGCACAGCCAGCAACCCGTGCCATTTTGGCAACAGACAACTGGATGGGCGGTGAGGCCGTTCCTATGTGAACCCCTGGATCTGGCTTGGAGGTGAGGATGAAGGTGGCCTTCAGAGAGTCTGGGCAGTCATTTCTCCTCTTGCTCTGCCCTTTGTTCTTGTGTTTCAGCATACCTTTCTCATGTGAACCCCTCAAGTGGCCTTGAAGGGGTGGGAAATAAAGACGGCTGATGCCTCCCAAAAAACAGCAAAGTGGGAATAGCTTGTTTTCCAAGCACATATGAGTTCATTTGCATTTATTTTTAACCAGATTAACATCCAGCTAATGTGGATGTCAACTAATTGGAATGCAATTTTGGGAATTATGGAGGAATTCAGTACTGCTGATATAAACCAAATGTGATGGTGTTGGAAAGCATATGAAATTTATCTACGCGGTCCTGGTGTCATCAGCATGCTCTGCCATTCGCCTAGGTTAACTCTTAGGCAATCTGAGTGGAAAGAAATACTTCCATGATTCCCATATGACTAATAAGATACAATGCATTAGCTGGCTTGGGGTTTAAAAAAAAATAATAGGGAGTTTATTACTCAGATCTTCCTTCTTCTAATAGAAATTATCAATGACACTATATATGTAAAGCATTTTTCTACTTGGAATGATTGTTTCACTTGTCACTGTTTCAATTACAAAGGTTACTGTAGTGCATAATCTTTTGTGAAAGCATAAACACAAATATAAGGATGCTGTTTGTATTCTGCATCTACACTATACATGTTTGATGTAATTAAAGAAGGTGATTAGTCAGGAAAGGACTTGAACATCCTCCAGAGTGTCCCAAGAAAGGAAAGCAATTAAATACCTGCTTCACGCCCTGCTTACAGGGTGTTTTCCTTATCAAATGTCACAAAGAAAAAGCATTGCCCCTTTAAATGGCTGAGTTCCAATGTCCTGCTTAGTGTTGAAATTCTGCCTCCAGGAAACACAGACAGGGAAGCATCAAAGCAGAGAGGACGAGTTGTTCTTTAATCAAAATATTGTGAAACTGTGGTTCTGTCAATGGTTTGCTGTTCGGATTTTGTAGATACGTAAGATGATTGGGGAGCTTCAAAGAAAGATGTCAACCAAATGTTTTTCAGAATCACATGCGAGGCAGAAGGAAATGTGCTTCCTAAAGGTCGCACTGGCAGATGAACTTCTTTCTGCAATCATTAAAGTTGTAAAGTCCCCCCTCCCTGCACACACATGAAAGATGATAGGATCAGCATGCCAGCCAGAACTAGATTTGGGAATCAGACATTTCCCTTCGAAGCAGCAGTGTGTTGATCCTGCTGGGGGAAAGCATAGGATGGGCGAAAATTCACTTAGGAATGGTGAGGCAGCCAGAGGATTTCACATCTCTTTCCAACAGGGATGCATTCACTTGACAGCATTTTCCCATCCACAAAACTGTCCAACTTTAAATGCGGGGAGTCCTTTACACCAGATGAAGGCAACTTGAGTGATGAGTTTGGGCAAGTGATAAGTTAGAGGCATGATAAAATAATAATAATAGAATCACAGAATCATTAAAGTTGGAAAAGATCACTAAGATCACGTAGTCCAAACAGCAACCCATCATCACCATGTGCATTAAACCACGCCACTAAAATGATGGTAGATTTTGGACTCAGCCATCTCATGTGTAGGGTTTCTACAAGTTAAGCAGTAATTGTAGCAGGCTGCTACTCAGACAAAATAAGAGAAAGAATAAGGATTTGACTATTACTCCTATTTTCTCAGTTCAGACCAACCTTAAGTTCTATTTCACAGCCCTCAGAAATGGAGAAAGATGATCTTTGGATGGCGGCATTGGGAAAATAACTTAGATTCATCCTCCTCTTTCTGATAATTCTTACCCTCCTTGAATTCTTGGAAAACTTGACTTACTATGGTATTGCAATATATTTAGCATAAGCTTACAATCGAGGTTACTATTATTGGTAATTTATGTTTAACAGCCTCCTTGGAATTGCAGACCCTTGGAGAGAGATTTCTGCATCGCAGATCTGCTGAGCTGTAGCACTCCATGCATGAGATCTGACATGGGATGTTTACTCTTGTCTTGCAATTAGCAACTGAGCCGTTCCCTATTAAATCCCATGAACAACTACTGGGCATTAAAAAGTCTTTTATCACTGCTTAATTCCATAACTTTTGGACACAGAAACCCCACGTGTTTTTTCAATAAGCACTTCTCCTCCTGACAGCGCTACATCTTTCACAAACACAGTGAGAATAACCTCTGGACTTTGCCTGCAGCAGTGAAGTATGAAATTTTGAATTCCATGGGTCACTGTTTCTGCTGCAGCCAGATGTGGATAAAAGGCAAAGGGTGGTTTATTGTTGTTTTTTCAAGAAACAGAGAAAGGTTTGTACTAAGGTACACCCTCTGTCCTAAAAACAAGTGGCTAACATGTGGCTTGAATATTGCCAATTGCCATTTCAAAAGATGAAACTTAAAAAACAAAATATTTTGAGTTTAAATATTCTGTCTTCAGCTAATAAAGTACATTATGAGCTTAAATCGGATTTGGGAAAACACACAGGAGAGCTGCAACTTTGATGCTGAGCTGTGAGTTAGTGACACAATTACTGCTGCCATTGGTCCTGTCCCGGCGGTTTTTTTGGCATTGGTGAGTTATGCTGAATATGAAAGGAAAACACAAAATGGATGCAAAAAGTAATTTTTGTTCTGAATCAATTGGGTTATTAATTGGAAACAAATTAATAGATGAATTCAATCCCCATCCACACTGATGGATTAGTCCATAAGAGCGTTTTATGCAAACTCTTTTGGGGACTGAAGCATGTTTAAACAACAGCAAAGCTTAACTACTCTGCTTTATATACGGCCACTGAGTTTACCACCAAGTTACAGCACAGATCTCTACACTAAAATGTTGATGGATTTTAAATGTCAGTAGCTGTGACTCCTGCATACTCAGTTTTTTCCCCATAATGATGGAAAATTCTGGAAAAGGATTGATTCTTCCTTGTTGTCTTGTTGCTGCCTAACTTGTCATGGTTAATAAGACCACCAGCACTGTGGAAACACACATCAGGAAAACTCAAGCTGGTTCTCAAAAGCCAACAGGCAGATTTGAGCAGGATCCCCTCAAGACTTTATCCCAAATTCCTTAAGGTGTCTTTGCACTTACAGATCAGTGCTGCACTAATTTTGTAATACAGCCAGCTGCTGCATGGGAAAAATATTTTGGAAAAGGAAAAGAAAAATGTCCAAGTTTCCATTTGTAAGTGCTGAGAAAATCCATCTCTTCTCCAAACTGTAGGATCTCTTTGCTTGTGCCTTCCTAAAGATTTCCACCTTGTATTGCACACAGAATATCAGAAGGCAATTGGACCCACAGATTTAGCAGGAAACTGGATGGCTGGGTTAGGATGGGTCATTTTTTTCCTCCGCTATGCTGAAAGTAAGGTCAGATGAAAGTTAAAGCAGAGTACAGCCAACCATGGGCTGGGATCATCTCTTTGGACTCACCGCTACGTGCTGCACAGGCTGGTCCTGCTCCAAATAAAGCCTTTGGAGCAGGAACTGTACCAAGAGGGATCATGGAAACTCAGCCCCAGTTCGGATAGTTTGATGATCTCAATCACTGAAACGCTTTGAGGAGCAGATATTTTCATCCCTTTCTAATTTGCAGTTGAGACCTAAGGCAATTTTTGTTCCGAAAACTTTGGAGTTCCTTCAATATTTTGAGCCATGGCACAACCACTCATGTTCTCGCTTTAGTCATTTGAAGTCTCCCTGTGAAACAGCTGGCCTCTGATGTGCAAGATACCTGCTTCCCACTATTTGGCTTCCGACAGCAAGAAGATGACTTACGGCCATGAACTATCCCTTAATTTAACACATCAAAACCGTGCAAAAATAAACAAAACAGAGTGAAGAACACATGTAGATCATGAACTCACATTCTGCACCTTGCACTTTTGCCCAGAGCACATGTTTTTGCAGCTTATCTCCCTGGGTATCTGCGATGGTGCCTTCTCCTGTGTTTGTTTTCTTTGTGTGGGGATACTTGGCAAGGAACTGCTTCTCTGGGAGAAAAAGCAGTTTCTGCTTCTCTGTGGCCATGGACCAAACAAAGACTGTAACTGGACATTTAACCACAGGCTTGCTGCAAAACCTGTCTGGATAAGAAATATGGCTCGCGTTGATCTCAGTGTGCTTTGAGGAAAGTTCTATCCAGAGCACTTCGTCCTTTTTTGCTCTGTTTCCTTCCTTCATTTAAATCACTGTCGGCTTTCATTTCCCTCTCTAATCTCAGAAAGCCCTTCTGTGGACCTAAAACATAATTTAATGTCACAGTAGCAACTTAGCTTGAGTTTTGCCTCTGCTTCTGAGATGTGAGGTGTGTCTTGTACTGGTCAGAAAGGGGGAAAAACATGTCCATGAGTGAAGCCTTTGGCCATTCGGATTTATCCCGTAGTTTGATGTTTGGCTGTTGTTTTCAAGTCTCTCTGCTGAGAAGGACTCAGCATTGCACAAACATTAGTGAGATGCTTCCTACTGAAAACACCCTATTAGTTCCTCTCTTTATTTCCATGGAATGCTTTTTGTTCTGCTCATTTTATGTGAAGAGATACTGAGGTAAGTCATTGAAGGTCCGTATATGAGAGATGGTAATAATAGTACTTCAGAAACTATGAGCTCTGAGTTTTGTTGCATCCAATGACTCAAGATTTTGCAGTTGGAAAAGAGCTATGGTGATGCTCAGCTTCAGAGCAAATCCATGAGCCTATAACATTCTCCTGGAAACACTTCTGACTCATTTCTAAATCTACTAACGGTGCTCTTCAGACCTGAATAAATGGCATTTAATAAAAAGGAAAGGAAATCAGACCCAAATTCTGCTAGCCAGAGAATAGACATAATGCTTCACCATAGGTTGAGGGGATTGGAACATGCTTCCCAGGGAGCTGATGGAGTCACCATCCATGGAGATGTTCAAGCAAAAGGGTGGGTGTCACATTGAGTGACAAGTTCTAGAGCAGCCACAGACATGGGCTGATGATTGGACTAGATGATCTTACTGGTTTTTTCAACCTTAATGATTCTATGGGTTTGCATCATAGTTGGTAGAGGTCTGAGCAACACTACCCCTCATCAGTTTCAAGCAGCCAAGTCTTCAGCTGGTTTTGCAGAGCTCCAGCACTGCTTGGAAAAACATCCTTTGTCAGCAGAGATCTGCCCACACAGATCTCATGAACATAGAAACATGTACATACAGCCAAGAAGAAGATGTTTCAGGCAGTGAATTCCTACTGCTGATAATTAATGAAAACACAGCTTTCTGTGCATCGCTTCCCTTCCTCACGATGAATAGAAAGAAAGGGTCAAATCCAAAGCTAATGGTTGGTCAGACATCCTGTTTGGCGAGGGTTAAGATCAGGTCTCATGGAGTCAGGAAAGAGAAAGGCCCCAAGTGTCCTCGAAATTTCCATATGACATTTAGGTATCAATGACGGCATTGTTCCGGAGCAAGAGCTCATTTTCTAAGAAAGTCAGCTTGCTCCTTGAGGACTGCTCCCTGCAGCTGAGGATGCCAGGCTGCTCCTTGGCAAGAAGCACGTTAGTTCCTTTAAGAAACGCTCAAATTAAATGTGCTATAAATCAGCATTTCTTTACTCACGTTAAGGTACATCAGCATAATCCCGCCGAAGATACTGACCCAGAAATACTTAATGGTGCCAATGTTTCAAAGGAAAATTTTCCACGTGTAGAATTTTTTAAGGCTTTTTGTGTTTTTGTAGTTTATTTTTCTTTTGAAAAAGATTCAAAAAGTTCACAATCTCTCTCTCTCTCTCTCTTTTTTTTTCCTAAGGAATTATCTGCTAATCTTACCCTGTTACAAAATATATTCATAATCCTCACAGCAGTTACTTAGCAAGTCTTAAACCTGTCATTAAAATACCTTCTCTTGTTACTACAATCAGCAGTCTTAATCCACTGTGAGCCTCTCATTTTTTTTTTTTCTTCTCCCACTTTGTTCCCAAATGGCTTAAACCAAGGTATGACAGGTAACAAACAATCCCCGATCTAATTACTTGGAAGAAACAAATCAAGGGGAGGAGCATGTTTGTGTGGCAAATTCCTGACAGTTTGGAAACCAGAGGCGCTAGGAATGTGCCCGGGGAAAATTTTAAACCCACTCCAAAGCTGTGGCTTTGAGAAGTGTGAATATGTCCCTGGAAGGCATTGATGGGCAGAGGTGATGCCAAAAGAGGGGGCAGCCATGAACAGATCCCAACATGCAGTGCCATCCCTAGGGTAAGGACAAGAGAGTGTGGTCCTGAATGGGAGGATGTGCATGGGCTCGACCCAGCAAAGCATGCAGTGGGCTTTTACCTGGGTGTGTTCAGCAGGTTGGCATCATCCAAATGGCTCCTGGCACCAGATTGCCTGTGAAATCCCAGACTGGACGATGGATGCTTGCAAGGAAAAAGAACAGAAAAAAAGAGCCTGAATTAGAGATGAGCAGAGGAAATGCAGCAGCTTGGCACTATGCAGTGCTGGGAGGGGAAGAAATAAGGAGACATTCAGTCAGTGCTTCAATCAGCCCTGGCACGAAGCACAAGTTACATGTGTCAGACAGCTCCCACTCATTTGAAGCTCAGAGCTTGCTCAATACCTGACTCCAGTCCGAAAGTCCATCTCCAGGGAGGGTATCCATAACTGCTCACTGGGAAGGTTGGAGACCCCAAGGTGTCTTGGGAGCAGCCGGGTAACAGCAGCACCGGTGTGAGATCAACTATTGCCTGTACAAAACCTCTTTGCACAAAGCTGGGATTTTTTAGGGGCATTAAGTACATGAACTTTTCAATCTTAAACAACGCCACAATGGCCACCTTGGGAATAAGGCACTATGATCCTTCTTGGAGATCATGTGTTGAAGTTGTTAATAGGGAGATACTAATGTAATGAAGGAAAGCATTGTGGCTTGGAACAGCTGGGCTTTTCTAACTGCTAGCCTAAATGTGGGTGATTAATGACCAAAATGCATCCTTGCTGAATGGCACTGAGAGCCTTGTCTGGAGGTATTCTGTGATATTTTCTTTTTTCTCATTTTTGTAAGAACATTTTGTAAGAATTTTTGTTGTGAACAAAGATCCGTTGATAAAAGGCTGTAACAGGCAATAATACAGCTCTCATTTTATGTATCTGATGGGTGACAAAGCAGTACTTTGGTACTACTTGGTGTTGTTTTTTTTTTACAGTAGGATCTGAAAATGCTAGAAAAAATACTTTGTGCTTTTGAGACTGAAGCCACTCAAATATCTTAATGAGATTGTTGGAAAATGCTGCTTCATCCAAACCAAAACATCTCACAGTGAAATAGTCCCATTAATAATATTTCCATGGGAAAGTTTTCAGAGATTCTGGGGTCAATTTATATGCAGAGAAAGATCTAAATGAGAACCCTGATCTCAATCTGAAAACAGATGTTTCAATGGCAAAAATAACAAGAAAACTATTTCCATTTCGGTGGAGCGTTTGACTACTTTGGTTCTTGTTCCACACCAGAATGAAAACACATTTCCAATTCTCAGAAACCTTTGTGGTACTTTGGTTCTTGTTCCACACCAGAATGAAAACACATTTCCAGATTTCAAAAACCTCTGTGGAGGTCCTGATCTTTGGCTGCCTTTGACAGAAGCTTCACGGCCTGCTGAAGAAGGTGCTACTGTGGTGGCCCTTGGTTGCCCTTGCCACACCATGGTCACCTGCTCCATGCTTGGACTTTGATGAAATATATACATATTTCCTTTAGACCAGGGAGCATCCATCTGGGAGAGATGCAGTGATCTGGTTAGCATGGGAAGCAGAACAACATTCCCCTCTAAAACGCGCACTGCGGTGATCAAAAGTACAAGTGAAAGCTGAAGCCAAAGGTTAGAAGACTCAGTAAGAGATGTCCTCATTGCCCAGTAACTATTTTCCGTGTCCTTATCGCTCCAAATCATGTTATTGTTCAACACAGAGCAGACAGCATGCAGGTCTGTGGCTCATCCATCAGCAGTGCCTCGGGGACTTGGCTGGCAGGCTGTACCCAGACAGGATGGATGGACAGGTCTTTAACTGGGGCTCCAAATCTCTTCTGAGCAAAACAACTGCTTTTTAGTGTCTTGCCAACACAGTGTGCACAACTCCGTGTCAGCAGTCCATGTGGTGGAAAAGAAAGAACAACATTTTGGCGTCTGTTCTACTCGCTAGGACTTCCCTGCCCACCAGCAACACATGTGCATAATGATTTCCTTCACCAAACAGGTACTGCTCCAACCAGAGCAAGGCTCCCTTGCACTGATCCAACTGTCTTACTTCCAAGCAATTTTTTTTTTTCCTCCTCAGCCAACACGTTGGCTTTTATCATTCAGCAGGCCACGGGACTGTTTTCCCTAACATCCCCTTAAGAAGGATGTATTTTTCAAAACACTGCCATTCCATTCACTAAAAAGGGGTTTTGATGTGGCTACTTCAAATCAAAACCATGAGCTTTCCTCTCCCCACGCCCACCGACTTAAAATCTGCCCCCAACGCCAGTGGTTCAGAACTATCCAAATAAAGTAGTTGCTTTAAGGACTGTTTGCTTTTCCTCTCAGGCTCCTTCTCCCGACGTTATATTGTTTGTGGAAAAAGAGTTCTTTGGGTGGGTCACTTAGTGTCGTGGCTAAGAAGCTGTACTTGATGTCTGGTTCTGTGTAGAAGAAAAACATGTCAGAACAGTCTTGCAAATAGAGTTTTCTTTTTTCCTCCATGTCAGGATGTTACCTTTTTCCCTCCATGAAACAGCTCATTCCCATGAAAAACAGCGTTGCAAGGACACGTGCTGGGTGGCTACAAAACACAGCAAACATAACCCTCCTTTCATAGCAGGAAAACAAATTACTTTCTGAATAAAGCCTCCCATGCAGCTCTGCATGTTAACATTGCTTGAGCACTTACTCCTGAATATCTTTATATTAGGCAAACATGCTTCGTTATTCTTAATTCTGCCTGCCAGATTGCAGCCCCTTAAATTACTGTTACACGGGGTTTTGTCAACGATGTCATCTTCCTCCTCCATCTTCCCCTCCCCAGCTTTTTACTTTAAAGCAGATTCTCTGACCAACCACTCCTCCAACACACTTACACGGAGTGGCATGCACACCGTGAGCCAAAAATGGCATTAATGCATTTTTCTTCTGCAGCTTCGGGATGATGTGGATGTGCGTTGCCCCGGAGAATGCTCTGTTTTCTATTCCTGTGTTTGATACTGTGCAGCTGGGAAGCCACGTTTCACAGGTGGTTGGTGAGCTTATTAGATTATTCATAACTGTTTTTATTTCGTTTCTTTTTTTATTATTATTATTTTAAAGCAATTACAAACATGTGTCTAAGGAGGCCTGCGATGATTAGAAGCACTGTTGACATCTATTTTCCAGTTACCTTTTGCTGTTTTCACTTGGGCTGTACAGAGCCCAGTGCTGGTACCCATACGAGCACAGCTTGCATATCATAGCTTGGAGCCCACAGCAGCCAAAGGAGCTGCAACTGCCTGCTATTCCTGTTGGAAATTATTTGTTTTTAAAATAAGGCATCATTTGTTGAAGGTTTATCAGGGATCATTTGGTGAGAAATTTCTGCTGGGAATAAGCAGCAATCACAGTAATAATTACAATAATGGTGATGAATGTTTTGAGTCGTTTTGTCTGCTGATGATCTGGGAGCAGTGACAAATTCTAGACACAAAGCAATTCATTTGAGGCTGAGTTCCCAATCCATGGTGATCTTGAAACAAGAAGAAGGGTAATAAGCGCCAAAGGATTCACTAATGGAGAGAAGCTGAGCCAATAGATGAGGCCAGACCAGACCCCACTACTGCAAATCAGACTAAACTGCAACGGTGCAACACAGAGCTCTGCAAGCCTCTGCTGGGACTGTCCCAGCCATGTGTGATCCAGACCTCAGCTCTGCATCTTCTCCAGAGGAGGACTCCAGTAGCACCCACGTGGGCTGCTCAGCTTCTGCTTCCCAGAGGACTGACTTTGCTGAGGTGTTGAGTTTTGACTGGCTTGCATTCAAGCTGTATGTCACCCTATCAGATAGGCAGACCCTCAAAAGCTGAGCTGATTTTCTAAGAGGAACTCCTAGCAGCAGAAAGCATGACACTGTTGTAAGTTGTGAATAGGATTTTTGTGATCCTTTTGTTTCAAAAAATAGGATTCATATTTCCTTAAAACTGGACCTTTAAAGGATTTGTGCATGGAATGGAAAGGTTGATATGGCACTTAGGGACACGGTTAGTAGGCATGGTGGGGTGGGTTGATGGTTGAACTGAAAGATTCCGAAGGTCTTTTCCAACTTTAATGATGCTATGAGAAGGAGTACTAAGATTAATATTAGAAAAAGTAGCAGTGACAGGTGGCACCCACAGTGCTGTGGATATAATCCCTTCTTGAACATACAGCCTTGTCGAAAGCAAAGACACAACACTCAGTAGCCTTCAAAATCCCTTGATCTCCTGTCTTCAGCACAGATTGCAGGAGTAAATCCACAAGCCTTGTACGGAGGAGTGCCAAGTTAGCCCTATAGACAGTGCAGACCCTGCCAGCTCAGGCCAGAAATCCCTTTCTTTTCTCCAACTCTTCTGCTGTTAAATAATTCAGTTGCTGAAAAGCTTTGTTTTTAAATGCTCCTGGCTTATTAGTATCCCTCGTGCATCACAGTTTTCTGCATTGTCTCCTTCTCTGCTTTCAGGTCATTTCTTATACACAGGAAACGAGAACAGGATGGCGAAGTTTGCATGAAATATCTCTTCTTGCCTGGGAGAAAACACAGACTGCTGACTCAGGCCATGCTCACAAACACTCCAAACTCTGCAAAATATATAGCCCCAGCACTCCTCCAGCTGCACGCATTCCCACCCTGTCTGCCATGACACATCTGCACAATCAGCCACTTTGAAAGTCACCCATCTTGAAGAGCTGCTCTTCAGAATATCAGAGGGAAACTTACCAACATTTAGGAAGACAGAGGTTGGTTGAGGTTGAGTATGTACAACCAGTGCAAGCCAGAGCTGCAACAGGCGCTGCCTGTGTGGCAAACGTCCCTCTCATCATGTCTGCTGGGTACACATGGAGATTGCCACGAGTGCTGCTCCTCGGTGACCTTTCACTTGCAGGAGGAAATGAACTTCTCTGCTCCATCCTGACATCTGCAAGCAAGCTGAGGCTTATTTGAAACATTTCAGTAAGGATGATCGCATGGGACAGGCAGGGCTGTACTTCCCAGTTTGCCCACAGGTCTCACCTTTAATCACTTTGTGGAGACCAACGTCACATCTGTCTTGTCAGGGAGGGTGGATGAGTAGAGGAGAGGCCAAATTGACTCAGCTATTTTTTCACCCCTTTAAAAGCTCTTCAAATTTGTCCCAATTCCTACTTTCCAAGTGAGAAGCTAGAGCGAAAGCTTCATTAAGTAGCCATGGAAACACCTATGGAAAAGAAGCAACCTCACAGCTAACCTAAAATGGACACAAGGCAACAAATCGGGCTTTAATCAAGGCAATCTGAAATCATTCCAGAATTTCATTTTGCAAACACTGGTCTTCTTGCTCCAAATTTACCCACCTTCCCAGCTGAAGGCCTGTTCCTGCTGGCTCAGGCACTTTTCTGCTTGTGAGTTTGGTGTTCTGAGCTATTTCCCAGAGTGGAGAGGTGGGCTGCGCTCACAGGGCTGTCTGTGATGCTCCACACAGTCAACGGAGGTCACTGACAACATCGCTCTGAAGAATGAACTGAATTTCCTGACAAGGCTGGGATCCAGCAGATTGCATCCAGCCCACCTGCACCCCATCTCACCCATACCATGCCTGGATCTACAACCACTACTGATGCCCTTATAGAAACTGGGAATAAAGTTCCAGTTAGCCTCTCTAAGATCAGACTTTGTTCAACTTGGAGTTACTTTGATCCCACTGGCTGTTGTACCTTCTTTGTCTAGAGGTTCCATCCCACTGCTCTCTCTTCCTTTACTTTTACTGGAGGTGGAGATGCCTTGCTGCTTGGATAGCTAATCAGCCCTGGAAGGCACAGGGCTTTAAATAACAGCAGGCTATGCCACCTGAAGTCTCCCAGGATTAAGATGGGTTTTAATTGTCTAATGTAAGAAATGCATTTGGTTTTTGTGGGTTGGATTCCTGCTGGTGAGGTGAGAAAAGCATCCTTCTGCCAACAGTCTTGCCAGGTTTTATCTCTTTTCCTCCACTTCTGGGTTATTAATGCTAGATCCTTTTTGATTAGCTGAGCTGCTGGTGTGGCTTGTGCTTCCCTTCTCACCTGCACAGATCGCTTTTGCAAATGGTGTGATCTCTTCCTCTGGTGCCACTGCAGAGATCGTTCTGCATGAGCATAATCCCCTCCCAGCTGCACCATGTTGATTTTCCTGGAGCACAATGCTGCTGCTCCAAGGCTTTACTGCGGCCCTGATGGGTTGGTTTGAGCTGCAGGGAGCTGTCAGCGAACTGCATGCTCCTCTCAAGTTTCACTCCTCCATCGCTCTTCTCTTGCAACTTGAGCTCTTTATTTTTCTTGTGCAGGATCTGATGATATCTGGGCACAGTACGGTTCAAGCCGGGGCCTCAGCAAAGTTGCCTCACTTTAGAGAGTTGGGAAAAGATGTGACTCTCCTATTTCACCCAAACTGAGCAGTTGGTGGTAGAAAATACAGGAAAAAAAGCTTTCTCTTCCCTGTTCTCCCCTCCTCCCCATGAGCACTGCTGCTTACCCATATTTTCCCAAGTGCTTTCTCTGCTCTTTTTCATAGAATCAATGAAGCAACTCACTCCTTGGGGTTTATATCCCTTGAGGAAAAGGCAGAGCAGCTTGCAGAACCAAATCCAGCTCTTTGTTCCTTTGTGACCAGCATGGCAAACGGTGGGAAGGGGATTTTGCAGCCCAAACTTTGCAGCCTTTTACATCGCTGCCTGAGCTGACACCTTTCCTTTGAAATGGAGAACGTGGCAGCGGTTTGCATCCAGTATCTTGAGCCTTAATCCAACTTCTGCAAGGGATTCAAGATTTTTGTGGGCAGTTTCTTTTTATTATTATTATTATTATTATTCCTCCCCTGACCCACTTTGCCGCTGCGCTTGGATAAATAATTTCTGCAGAGTAGGAAGTGCAGCCAAAGTAAGTAGCTTAATGTCTTTTCTCGGTAAAAAATCATAAAATTATCAGTCTCGGATTCACTTCAGCAGTAAATTAAAACTATCACAAACAAAAGCTGCACAAAACTGAGTGGTGAGTGCCTTCCTGCGTTACTTATGGTCATGCAATAAAGCTGTGTTTTCAGCCGGGGCACAAAAGTGAAGCTGGTGTGAAATCTGGAAGCGGTTTTCACCCAAGCATCACCCAGTGGCCTCATCCATCTTGTATGATTGATTCGTCCCGTGTTGTCCTTGCGGGCCTGAAAGGAAAACAGTGAGAGGAGATGCCATAGCATGTTATTTTATGACATATCACAGGTTGGAATATCTCAGAGCTTATTCCTTCTTATTGATAGGATGAGAGGGAATGGCTTCTACTTGTGCCAGGAGAGGTTCAGGTTGGATATTAGGAAATATTTCTTATCCAAAAGCGTGGGCAGGTGCTGGAATGGGCTGCCCAGGGAAATGGTTGAGTAATTGCTCATGGAGGTGTTCAAGAAACATTTGGATGTTGTGCTAAGGAATATGGTTTAGTGGGGGAATGCTGGTGGTGGGTTTATTGTTGGGCTGGATGATTTTGGAGTACTTTCCAACCTCGGTGATTCAGAGAAGTGAGCTGGTCCCAGGAACACCTCTATGAATACAGCCCTCAGTGGGCTTTGCCCACTCCGCAGGAGGAGTGATAGGCTCCTCATCAAGCACACAGCATATCTTCCTCCACAGCTAAATGATTGAGCATATTCTTACCTAAGGACTTTGTGAAGAGAAAACCAATTGGATCCTGCCATGTCTACGGCTCCTCTGAGCACCCTCATCAAGCTTTGAGCATCCCTGTTCATTGCAGGGCAATTGGATCAGATGGCCTTTGAAGGTCCCTTCCAACTCAAACAATTATGCAAAGGATGAAGTACAGAGGCACTCAGTACCCTCCTTCCCCTTATGGCCCTTTCCTTGCTCTTTTCCATTTAGTCCTCAGGTGGTGGTGTTACAAGGTTAGGTTTTTTTCCCTTTTGAATGCCAGAAATGGTCACCAGATACTCTCATCCCCTGACGGTTACCTGATCGTTTCTGCACACACTGCCAGGAGGTTCCTATCTGTAGATCTTAAGAAGCCCAAAGTTATGCCTTTCTGTGCTGGCTCCAGACAATCAGGTAAAGTTTTGTCCATGCCCTAAGGACACATAATAAAATAAAATAAAAACAGAGAAATTCAGATAAACTGGAAAAGAAACATAACCTCAAACTCATTTTTGGTTAATATGAACGGAGCTGACATTATCACTTATCATTAAATTTCATCTGATTCTCTGTGCTGTCCCACCTTGTCTGTACGGCACTAACAACAATTACAGCATTTTTTAGCACCTTAAGCCAATCTGGAAAGGAAATTTCATTTCTTCTCAACCACACTTGTGGTTTAAAAGTTCTCCATAACGGAAAAGGCTGTGAAGCACTTACTCGTCTGCCCCAATAAAAGTCTTTCTGAGGATGAAAGGCTTCATGTTTTCCAATATTCACCAGAGCAACCAGCTAGAATTTCACACAAAATTTTAATTCATCATATATATATTTAAATCCTGGAGACCTGATCTGGATAGGATGGTATATCTATCATATATTACGTGTACTGATCAACAATCACACAGATCTTGATGGAGATTATTTTGCACTCAGCAATTTCCTGCAGCCACATATTGATGTGTCGACATGTGGATACACTGATACACTGCACATCTCCTCAAGACTCAGCCACCCACTATCCTGGTGCTGCCAGTGTGCCAGCAGAGATCAACAACCTGAGAGACCTTCCACATCCTCCTGAATGTGTGGGAGACACAGAGGCTCACAGAACCTCCTCTATCCATAGGGTTTTGCACTATCTCCATGGAGTCCATTGCATTTTGGCTCTCTGGGAATGGAGTTTGCAGTCCCTGGATGCAGGTAATGCCTGGCAGCAGCAGGCAGGTGCACCACATAGCAGGCTGCACTCCTCCTCCTTCCCACGGTTGCATGCTCACTGCTCCATTGGCACAGATTTATTTCCATGATCGATTTGTAGGAAGAAAAGAGCCAGATAAGAAATATGTTTTTAATAGTAATGTCACCAGTGAATGCTGAGGATCTTGATATCAGCCATTAAGTAAAAGCAGGGGTGGAATGAGCATCATTTGTCTGTTGCCAGCTTCTCCCAACTGGCTTTCATTTAGACAAGGAAAAAAAATATCTCATCACTGCTATCCAGGTAACAGTGAAATATATTTGTTGTCAGCAACAGGTCAGAATGCAGAGATACATTATCCTCAGCAAACTGACTTTCTGAGCTAAACGCTGGATCCTTTTCCTCAATTATTCACATATGTTTTCTGGTTTAATAATAACCCACGTGCTGTCCTCTAAAGAAAGCTTGCAATGTGCTGTCTGCATGATGTCCAACCAGAACCCGTGCATCTGCTCGGCCATTTCTTCACAGTTCCACAAGTTCCACAAGTGCTGAGCCACAGAAGTGACATCAAGAAAAGTATCAGGATAGAGTGCATCAAGTTAAAGTATAAAAATAAAATTACCCACCACAAGATTGCAAGGAAAGCTTTAATGTCACAGCTTTGGCAGAGAGACTTGAATAAGAACCTAAGCAGCATGCTGGTCACAGTATAATAGCTAACTGATGTTCTCCCCCTGCACAAAGGCACTCCATCATTCAGCATGTTTAGAGGTGTCTGCCACTATGTTGTAGCACAACACACTGCATTCCACTGCAGAATAACATGTATGTAGCCCTATATGATGAATGGTCACACTTGCTGCTTAGCAAGTGCTCGGTGGCTTTGATGTACAGTTTTGTTTGGTGCGTGACATGTGACAGCAGCGTTGCCCCAGTAAACAAGTGTGTGCTCTGGTCCGAACATACACATTGCTTCTGTTACACGGCAGAGCTGCATGGCAGATGTCTGTCCTTCCCTCTTGTTCTCTTTCTTCCTTCCAGCATTTGCCTCGGCCCTTCTGCAAAGCAGATTACTTTCCTGCCCACGTAGGCCTGGACCGTTTTTCTATCAGTGTGGCTGATACATTTTCTTACCCCTTGAATTCAGTGTGGGTGCAAGAGGTTGTTCACCTTCAGAACAGCAAAGGTAAAAGCAAAACAGCAAGCACATGAGCTGAGCTGGGGTGATGATCCTTTGTATGCTGCTGTGGGGTTACCATGCAAACAGCAATCAGAGCCATGGGCAGCTCCTACAGCTGATCAATAGTATCATAGAATCACAGAATCATTATGGTAAAAAAGACCTGTGAGGCCACCCAGTCCAACCCCAACCCACCCACCCATGCACGCTGTCCACGTCCCTCAGTGCCACATCCCCATGGTTCTGGAACACCTCCAGGGATGGTGAAGGGGTAAATCTCCTGCTCACATCATCATTCATGTCTTGTTTCCTGGCAGCAGAGAGGTGCCAGCTCAGGAGACATCACTGTGATGGGTGACACTGTGCTCAGGGCATTGCAAAGCCTCACATCAGGCTATGGATCCAGGACCTGGGCTGCTCTCCAGTGGGGGTTTTATGTTTCTGATAGAAAAAACAAACGCTTCGAAAAAACAGATGGTGTTCATGTAACCAAATCCTGCGTCCTCTGTGGAAAAAGTTCAGTGGGAGATTTCTGACCAGCATCAAACACTCTGCCAGCCATGATAGCTCAGTGATCCCCCAGAAATGAAAGACTAAGGAGTTCCGGGTTCCCCTCCTCCCGTGCATCCCCTCTTGGTGGTGCTGGGCAGCCCTGCATTGAGTCCTGGCTCTCCAGGGATCACATTCAAGTGTAGCACAGTAAAGCCTCATATGATTTCCATATGTCCCTCTGCCTGAATATTTCGTAACTGATTCACATTGAAAAAAAAAAAAAAGAAAAAAAAAAAATAACTTATGAACACATTATCCTGACAGGAACAATTCTTGAAGTAGTGGGACATACGATGGCAGAGACTTTGAAAGGAGGTTGTTATTATCCAGTAGCATTTTTCACTGGTTGTCTACGAAATTTACGTCAATGAGTCACATCCTTTGAAGAGAAAGAATAAGAAGTGCCCTGCAGGACAGGTGAGCTCCTCCCTGAGCCTCCCCATGGCTATTTAGCTATGTGCAGCCCTGCCAGCAAGGCGATTAGCTGAACAAGCCACAAATCCAGATGCATGGGATGGGAAAGAAAATGATCCAAACTTCAACATATGGGTTTTGCTACAGCTGCGGCCGCAAGTGCTGACTCCTTTGCTGGAGGATGCAGAGCGGCCAGATGGAAAGAAAACCAGCCCCACTGCCTCTGCCATGACAGCACAGCTCTGGGGTGATGTGGCTCTTGTGAGATTCTAGGATTGTGCATGGGATGCAAAAGCCCCGGTCACAACCTCCACGCTGACTATTTTATGGCCCCATATCAAACATAACATGGATTTCTTCTGGATGTTCCACTCCTGGCTGGATGTATTAATGTGGGTTCATTCAACCCCTCCCGAGGTGTTCTTCCTGAGAAAAACAGACAGTTACCCTTTGCACCTGACTTCAAATTGCCTTTCCAAAGCATAATATTTCAAAGGCGCCCAGTCCTGTAGCGCCCAGTCTGGAATCATCCCCAGATGGCAGCCCTGGCATTATATTTAATATCAGAACAGGGCCACAGCTGAACGACAGAACCGGCCCCAAACCCCCTATGACCACCCTAGAAGGACAGACAGGTCCCAGGAGCTCACAGAATCACAGGGGTTGGAAGGGACCTCAAGAGAACATTGAGTCCAACCCCTCTGCTAAAGCAGGTACCCTACAACAGGTTGCACAGGTAGGCGTCTAGCCAGGTCTTGAATATTTCCATAGAAGGAGACTTCACCACCTCACTGTGCAACCTGTTCCAGTGCTCTATCATTCTTATTGTATAGAAGTCTATCTGTATGTCCTGCAGATGTCTTGGCTTCCCACAAAGAGTGTTGAAGTGAATCCATGAGAAAAGCCGCTCTGTACATCTCTGTATTTGCTTCCCACCTCATGGAAGTTCATCCCTTCCTTTAAACTAGGAATGAGAAAGATGACTAAAGCTAATGGAACAATAATACTGCATTAACTGCATCTGAGAGTGGCTGGGGAGACGGTGTGTTTTCAGTGTGAAGGCTTGTTCAGCTTCTTGTGAATTTGTAGTAAATCAGCACTTCATAATAAGAACAAATGTTCCCTTCTCGCTTTAAAATTACTATGGTTAGAAGCTTGTAATGTGTAGTTTTCATGCAGGGGTTACATGATGGGAACTTAAATCTGTTGCATTTTCATCTGTAATTTAAAACGTGTCATTTTGATCGATGAATTAGTAAAGGAACCCAGGATAATTTTGAAACTACGAGCTTAGTCAAGTTGCCTGACCTTGCAAATAACCTTTTCAGTTTCAAGGCCTTTAATAGCTTAACTATTAGCTAATCTCCTGGGAAACATTTTTCCCTGGGCAAAACTAGAATGGAAATATAACACCAGTAATAAGGTTTCCATCTTTCTTCTATCTTGATCTTTTTAATTAATTGCCACTCAGTAAAAACACAGACTGGGAGGCAGGGGATACAAACCCTTGCAAGGGGAGGGCAGGAATTAACTACAGACCGTTTCCATCCTTTACCTGCCCTTCTTGCATAGATTCCTTAGGTGCTGAAATATATTAGCAATCGTTAAGGTCTAATTTCTGCTTGAGTGCTTGACACTTTGGGCTGAAAGCTGTGAAATAGATCACTTTGTCATGGAGAAAGAAAAGCCACTCAGTGCTTAAAAGGAACAAATATACAAAAGCCCTGAATGCTTTGCAGAGCACCACAACCAGCCCCTGAGAGCTTTTGTGTTGCAGACCTTTTGGAGCTTGTTCTTAGGTTTTCTGGATTGCTCCTGGGGAAGGGCAATGGCTTTTCCAAGGGCGAGCAGGAATTGCAAATATTTGGTTTGTCATAAGCAAAGCAAAAGGTGAAGAGGACCAGATGGAAGTTCACTACCCAGTTGACATGTGGATTGACATTTAGTCCAAAAAAGGCCTTGAGTTCCTGCGCATCTTTTTTAGTTTACTTTTCCAAAGTTTCTGGTAGCATTGTATCTGGCCTTCTAAAACAAGTTCTGTGTTGAATAGGTGGTTTTCCCTATCTCCTTACCTAGTAGATGAAAAGCTTATTGCTTATTGTAGGTGCACCCTTTCTCATGCTATTTGTGGAAAAAAGAAAATCCATTTTCCAGGCTCCATGGTGACCACTTGCCATTACTATCTGCCAGGCCAGGTTGATCCCCCTCCCAATTGGGGTAGGGCCAGCAGCGTGCCAGGCACCCAGCAGGACCTGGGTTGTGCTTCTACTGCTACTCATTTCACTCTGTTTCACACTATCAACCTTATTAACTTCTGCTATTCCAGTGATAAGAAACCAGATTCATGGAACTGAAAGGAAAGGTCCTTTCAAACATGAATGTTTCTGTTTTTTGGGGGGGAAAAAGTGCTTTTAGTTATTTATTTATTTGCGAGGGAAGAGTACAGTGAAACTCTCACTTACCCACAAGCACCTTTTGTTGGGATGAAGATCATCCACCACTCAGCTGAAGGCACAGTTGGCGTAGCAATAATGTGGTTCCTGGATGGAGTCATGGAGTTTTGGTGTGCAGATCCATGGAGGTTCCCCACAAGCTTATCTGTAGCTCCTACAATTTATTCAGCAGTTCTGTGCTTCAAGCTTTTTGGCTATGTGAGGGAAGGTAAGCCCTATCTCTGCACTAGCATCTGCTCTGGCACCATCCGTCTGCACTACTGATCTGCAAACATCTCCTTCTCCGTTGAGAATGTGCAGATCCAAGCTGTGTGTGATTGACTGCATGCAGAGTCCTGCTCTGCAGGCTCTGTTTTGAGTGAAAATGAGCTTCGTCCTTGCTCGGTGACTGGTGCTGCTTGGTGACCTTTGAACCAGCACTTAAGCCCCCGGAGCACAGAAATTAGACCTCAGTCTGGAAGGACCTCTGCTCCAACAGATGACCTGTTATTTTATCTTGAACAACGGCAGCCGGAGGAGCGTTGGCACATGGCTTTTAGAGCTAATCACTCACTGCTTTGAGGAGAGCAGGAATTTCATTCCCTCCCCCATCAGCAACCTGGGACTTTATTGCATGTCTGGATCCTTTCAGGCTGATCCCTCCTTAACGTGTTCTATTTATTTCCCTTGGGCCCACACTTGTGACACAATGACTGGACCTCTCTAGCACAGGAGGTGGAAGCTGTTCACCAGAGCTCATTGAACCTAATCCCTTCCCTATTGCAAATCCCTGTTGCTCCTCTCCCAGAGCCCACCTGCAGTGTGTTTCATCGTTCTGGGATCTCCACACTGAGCCTGAAGTCTCCCATGTCCAAATATAGTCTTCTTGACTCTTCCACAACAATCGTCCATCCTTTCAGATGTACAGAAGGCAATCCAAGGAAGAGGTGAAAAGGGAAAGGTCCCCAGCCCCCTTACTTTCCTGTCAAGCATACCAGCAAAGCTGGGATCTATGACCAAAGTAAACAAGGAATCTCAATTTGGGCTGGTGATTCAGATCCTGAATTGGCTCCTCCAGGCGGGTCCTGATGGCAGGTTTGCTCCAGACCTTCTGACACTACCATGGGATCAAAGCTTGGAAGCTCCCTGAAGTCAGGATAAGACTCCAGATCTCCAAGCAGATCTTGGCATGGCCTTCTGGTCTGTTGGCTGCAATAACAGATGCAGTTACTGCAGGAGATGTGCAATATCTCAGGAAACAGAAGAAATGAACCTTTCTTGTTTGTCCAGAGAATCTCTAAGTGTAAGTGTAAGTATATTCTCAGTATGTCAGCTGTTACCTCCTCCTCACACCAGCAACCTTTATGGCAAATTTACGTTTCAGGTCTCCATGGGTTTACCCCAGACCATTTGCACCACATATGAGTACCTGGTCCAAACACTGGATGCACACATGGCTTTCTTGGAGGTCTGTGAGCTAATGGCACTGTACCTGTCCTCCCAGCAAGCCACTCTGCAACCCACAGAAAAGCCATTTAGCAAAAAGACTGGACTGAAAAGCTCCTGTCTGGTTTGGGACATTGCAATTGCAGAAGAGAATTCATGGCATCTTGCAGAGGACTGCACTCAAAGTAAATAATATTATTTTAGAAAACAAAATTCATTTTGCAGCCCGAGACCAACTGCAACAGGATACGAAGCAGGGGGAAAAAAAGTAAAAATGCCTTGCCCCTAGGGCTATTTATTATTTATGCACCACTGTGCCTAGATAAACTGCCCCTTGAAAGAGTAGGACGAAAATAATTCTGCAATGTGGAAACAAACTACCTATTTAAAGTGATTTTATGCCTGAATGGCCTCATTATAAAAACAGTCTGTGTGCAATAACTTTTTACCTTTTTCTACATTATCCAATGAACTGCTTTTTGTCACTCTCACCAGTTCAGTGCTTTCATGCAACCACCTTGGTGGAAAGCCTCCGTGGTTTCCTTAGAAACGTCTTCCTTCCTGGATGTTGACCGATGGTGGTGGAGGCAGCAAAAGCCCTGGAGAGGCCCTGTTCAAACAGGAAAGAGCAGACAGTTTAATGACCAGCTTTGCAGCTCTATTCGTCCATGGTTTACAGTAGTTGGGAGCTATAAAAAATCATAACGAATGTTTCTTTATTTTATGGCCAGCTTGGTGTTGGTGTTTTCGACAAACTATGGTGGGATGCAAGCCAAACCTGGAGCTCATGGGCTATTGTTGGACAGCAATGGGGAAGATGGTTGGCTTGCAAAATGTTGGTGCTTGGGAGATGGCTTCTGTGCCCAAACAGACTTTGACATTTGAAAAAGAGACATTCTCATGAGCTTACAGGTATATTCATAAGTCAGTGGCACAAGGAAGGTACTATGAGAGGCTATAAATAATGTCACCTTTCAAGTGTTGCTGTACTAATACATGAATGCTCTGCAATGTCCATGCAGGAAAAAAGGCTAGAGTCCAACAGAGCAGGAGACAGTTGGGGCAAAAGCTTCTTAGGGCAGGATGTTACAGCATCAGGCTTATCTGGGGGCGACTAAGATGATCAGGGGGCTGGAGCACCTCCCCTATGAGGACAGGCTGAGGGAGTTGGGCTTGTTCAGCCTGGAGAAGAGAAGGCTGCGTGGTGACCTCATTGCAGCCTATCAATACCTGAAGGGAACCTACACCCAGGAGGGGAGTAAA
This sequence comes from Centrocercus urophasianus, assembly GCF_019232065.1. Lineage (NCBI taxonomy): Eukaryota > Metazoa > Chordata > Aves > Galliformes > Phasianidae > Centrocercus > Centrocercus urophasianus. The sequence goes on along the minus strand of NW_024884733.1, from coordinate 25,014,174 downwards.
CTCTTCAAAAGGGCTGACAACAGCAGGACTAGGGGAAATGGATCCAAGTTGAAGGAGGGAAGATTTAGGTTGGATGTTAGGGGGAAGTTCTTTACAAGGAGAGTGGTTAGGCCCTGGAATGGGCTGCCCAGGCAGGTTGTGGATGCCCCGTCCTTGGATGTGTTTAAGGCCAGGTTGGACGGGGTCCTGGGCAACCTGATCTGAATGTGTGTGTTTGGTGGCCCTGCTAGGCAGGGGGGTTGGAACTACATGATCCTTGAGGTCCCTTCCAACCCGGGTGATTCTGTGATTCTGTGATCTGCATCTTCGCTTGTGGCCAAACACTTGTTTCCAGCTCAGGCATAGAACCACAGAATCATTAAGGTTGGAAAAAGCCACAGAGATCATCAAGTCCAACCGCAGCCCATCCCCCCCATGCCCACACAGCCAATCCCTCAGTGCCACATCTACCACTTCTTGAAAACCTCCAAGGGACACTGACTCCACCACCTGCACTGATTGCTGCCATTGGCATTAATGGAGATGATGCTAGCAAAGTTGGAGGAGGCTTTTGGGTGAACCTTATGTGAAAAGACACAGTTAGAACTTTCTTCTTTGTACCTCCTACAAAATCTGCCCATCTAAGACATCAATGAGAGCAGTCTGGTCTGGGATCCACCTGTGAACCCATTTTGTGTGCCCTCACAGATGCACTGAGGTTGGAAAGCTACTTATGTTTTCCCAACCTTAAGATTCTATGATTCTACATCTTAGTGCACTTGCTCTGCTGCTCAATCCATAGAGAAATTTTTGTTGCAAGGGCTGGGCATAAGCAGGGAGGAGCAACATAAAGAGGTACAAAAGGAAGAACTGTAATCAACAACAAAAATAAATTATTCAGATGCATTTCTCTTGATATTTTTATGGAAAGCAGGTTTCTCAAGCCAAACAGGAAGGAAAACAAACAATCAACCATAGACAGCTAATTCACAGGCTTTTAGAAGTCAGTTTATCAACCAGGGATCCAGGGACAGGAACTGATGAAGCACAAATCTCCAGGGAAACAGCTGAGGTTTCCAAAAAACACAAATACATAAAAGCCTGAGATGTGCATTTATAAATAAACCCAGGAAAGAGCAGACACCTGATTCCCAGGCTGAGAGTTAGGAGCTGGTGCCCACAATCTTAAGGGCAAAAACATCACATGTAGGTTAAATCAGAAAACGTAAGGCTCTTGAGGGATGCTGAGTTCTGCTTGGCGATGACCTGCTGTGGGCTGAGCTGTTCCATTCACTTCCAAACATTTCCCAGCCTTCAGATAGTTTATGTTTTCAGTGACATGGTAATGGATAGGGTTTTATACCTACAGGCAAGAGTTAAATGGCCTCTTGGTGATGTGTAAATTAGAGAGAAGACAGTTGCTCCAGAGAGAAATGGCAAACAAATATTTATTAGTTGTTCCAAAGAACCGCAGCCATAAAACTCTGCCTTTCGACTGCAGAAGTGTTTGTGTTTTTACTGAAACCAATGCTAAAGGTGATGGTTTTATTCCTGACTGAGGTAACATCTGTAACTCCGTGATTTACTGCCTTCAGGTAATAAGAAAAAAAAGCAAAATACACAGAATGTGTTTTATTTTACAGTGCTCTTGGAGCATGCTAGGAAGATGCCAGGAAGGAATTTAAATACCACTTTATTTGAGCAAAATTACTGTTGATTTCACTAGAACGTCTGACTTGGGGATTGCTGTGATCCTATCAGAGCAATCACTGGCATCCTGGGCAAAGAGCTTGGGCTGAGTGACGATGCAGTGGAGTAGAAGGTGTAACCACGATGATATCAGGGACAGCACGAGCATTGGAGTGCGTTACAGGGGTTAATACCAGATCCAATTCCTGTTTAACAACTCCATTAACAGCCTGAGGTAATGGGCACAAACTGAATAAATGGGAAATGCCACTTATAGGAAAAAAATAGCTTTTCAGAAGGGAGGGAAGTTGAACACTTGTCCAGGTCTCCATCCTGCATCTACCTATAAGCTATCTAAGTCGTCATCTAAACTAAAACAAAACCTGATTAGGCACTTAATTGCCAAGCATGGTATTCAGAAATACAGAGAGGTAATTCAGAAATAAGACTTCAGCCTCAGCAGGGACTGCAAGTAAGGTAAAGCATTGTCCAACAGGAGGGAAGTCGTCAGAATTTAAGGATGCAGCTAAATTAATGCAGTCTCATAATGGATGACTTAAACATCTACATACATAGCACGCATAGACTTCAAAAATTACAGAGATCTCTAAAAAGGCCCATGCTGGATAATTGAGCCAGTTGGTATTACGTGGATAATTCAATATGAAATTTTTTCTGGAATTTTAAAATGACATTGGAACATTCTGTGACTGGGTTGAGGCTAGCTTACACAAGTTGTGTCTAAACCCACACAGAGATGGGAGCTTAGACAGAAAGGCACCAGACACTGATGAAGGATAAGGAAATGATGGAAGCTGTCATTCAGCAAGGAACCTGGGCATGTGCCGGAGCTGAAACTACAGCATTTACTTCAGCTTACCTGCAATGTGTGCTTGAATGAACGAATGGCCTGAGCATATACAAGGAGGGATATAGAATAGGTACAGAGTGTGCTGTTTTCTTGTTCCCACTCAGGAATAACAGCAACTGCTCTTGATCTGCAGTTTAGTATGAATTTACAGAAGATCATGCCATGTACACTTCAGCCCAGCCTTTGAAATAACGTATGTTTCAGTGACCCCAGCATCCTGAGTCAGCTTAGTTAAGGAAATATGCACTGAGAGGTCATAAAAGAGGCCAGGCACTCTACAGCTCTGCAGAGACACATCAGTGCCTGCAGACAGGCATCCTTCAGGCTCCGGTTTCAAACCATTTCCCTCATCTCCAAAGACAGAACCCTCCAAAACGGGTGCTCCATAAAACAGCCTCCAAATGTTTGGCTTGAGGATTGAAACAAAACCGGGGACGATATTCTGGTGATATCAAAACACAAAAGAAAGTTCAGTGACGATTACGCTCTGCAAGAACTGCCCTGGTTTCCTGGGAAGATGGGTTAAAGCTTTAGGTGAGAAAAACATGTGGCCAAAGTTCATTTAGAGCGAGCAACACTCATGCTTTTCAGTATGCACATGTGGATAGCAGCTAAGGTATTTCACCACTCTGTTCTTGCTAATTTACCTTCCAGCTGAGACTGTGACCAAAAAATGCCACCCCCAAGGGAAAACCTTTTTTTTTTTTTTTTTTTTTTTTTTTCTGGGAAGACATGAATTAGCACAAATTAAAACCCTATTTGCATAATTCACCCGAAATTCCAGCTGAAATGCTTTTGCAATCTTAATGCCACCATTTGTTCCTCGTTTGGTTGCGCAAGGCTCCTGAATCAAGTTAAGGAGGAAAAGTCACTGTATGACTTCTCCATAAGCCACCAAAGGTGGGGAGGTTGCTTACAAGAGCTCTGGGTTGTGTCACCATGCAGCTGGTCCCAGCTGCATCTCTGGGCAACACATTCCCTGTTCTCCTTTAGGACACGTGAGCATGAACTTGAAAAAGACCTGTGCGTCACTCAAGTGCCTTCGAGAAAGAATTTACAAAATGAAGAGAAAAAGAGGGGGAGGAAGAAAAAGAACTCCAGGATGAATGTAGATGAGCTGTTATTAATAATGAAAACTGTGTTATTGACTCCTCCAAATTAGCCTTGATTTGGCTGGGTAGGAGGGGAAAGCTGTGAAGATAACTGTAGTAGATTAAAGGGACTCACTGTAGTCTGCACAGCGAGCTGTGACATGGAAGATAAATCCCTACGGATTCTCTGCACGTTTACACTACTTCCAGATAAAATAACTGGACTGCCATCACGGAGTGACTCCCCTTTTTGGGAGTGCCAAATCTGGAGCTGAGCAACTCAATTTGTTCCCTGACAGTCCGACCAGCTTCACATGGCCTCTAATCCCCCAGACTACTTTCCTCTGCGAAGACTACCACTTCATTAGTACGGAAGGTGAATTTTATAGCAGCACCAAGGTTCACTCTCATATGTTATCTTTGCCTGGAGAATAGGACTTTTGACATAAACCTGGAAGGTAGTTCAAAGCCTTACAGCATAAACACACATCCATTTTTTGTACATTAGGAATAGGTAATGTAAGAGTTGAAAGGTGAAGGTTATGGCAGTTCGTGTTTATTTCACCAAGAGCCAAGAGATGGGAAACATCTGGCACTTACACACCATGCAAGTCTTAAAAACAAAGAGACCTAGACTTTAGTCCGGCTGAGCAAGCACTGGGATAAAAGCTAATGACAGGCTGCTTATTTAAAGGGATCATAATACAGAACAGCCATGTAGGGAACCAAGGAGGATTGGGGAGAGGGAAAATGAGGGTAGAATTTAGCTTTGTATTTTCAACTTAAGGGTCAAAGCCTGATTTCAGTTACATCCCAGTGTCAATCCTCTCCTCCAGGCCTTACACAGCATCTAGGGCCCTCCAGATTCCACCCTTCCCCGGGATCCAACACAGCCAAATATCCAAAGCAGAAATGTTACAGATGTATTTCACGTCTGATGAAGCAGAAGGCCTTGGGTCCAGAGGCTTTCCTGCAGGTGAAAGGAGAGATTTGAGCACAGAAGAAGCAACTCAGAGGGATGAGCTATCATGTTAATGTGAAAATCTCATTGGTGTTGTTTGGGAATGATGGAAGAGCTCAAGAACATTGTGTTGGCCTCCCTGGAGCAGATATTTACCTGCTTTGTGTCTTCTTGAAAAGACTTGGCAAAAAAACAAAGCTTTTTTTTGTAGAGTGGGACTCCCTGCTTTACAAAAGTCCCAGGAGGAACATTATTTATTATGGCTGCTCCTCTCCAGTAGATATCCCTAATGATCTCTTATATTTTTTTTACCAAATACCAAAGCTAAAATGATCTCTTCTGCAGAGGTTTACCCACAAACTGAAGAGATGTGACTTCCAACACTATCCCCTCTGGCCCCTGCCTCAGTGGATGCGGATGGGCTGTGGATCACCTCTGCACACATCCCAGTAGTTAGACCAAAGAGTCAAGTCCCACCACAGCAAAATCCATGCAGGAGGGGAAAAGAGTATGATTTGTTCATGAGGTGTTACCTCGTGTTCTTTCTTGGCCAAGAATACAGATATGACAGCCATCCTACTTCATTCACACTCTCCTTCCCAATGCTCTCATAGCCATATAAGAGCCTTGGAGCCAAGGAGAGCTCCATTTATTGGCAAGGTAAGATTCCAGTCCCAGCCCCGCAGCAACACTGGGAATTGATATTTAACATGTCTCCAGAGTAACGAGGAAATGTGACCTCCTCCTTCCTAGGCTTTTACAGCTAAGCAGTGAAAACTGAGCCTTCTCAACTTCATAGCACACAAGCATAGAGTCCTCTGTAACATTCTCCTTTTTCAAGATAAAAGACCTGTCACAAGGCATGCAATGAAGCAGCAACAAAACCTCTTGATCCCATAACAAGTGATAAGGAAATGATAGTTACTTCCCTAGAAAGACTCAAATTTTCCAAGGGCATCTACATGACTGGAGCTCAAATGCTAATTCTAATTAAGGCTGTGGTTTGCACCCAACTGTAAGATAGGTGGCATGTGGCAGATGGGCATCATGCTGCTAGAACATAGACAAGCTCTAATTAATGGTTTGCATTCATCACAAGAAAAGTAAAATAAAATAAATAACAATAATAAAACACACATATAACAGGAGCCTTTTTTCAACAGCTCAGTATTATCCTAGCTTGGTGTTGGAGCAGCTATCTTCTGCCTTTGCACAGCAGGGGAGCAGCAAGCACAGAAGTATAAAGCTGGTATAAATTCCATATCATGTCCCTTGGCTAATTTGACAAAACACAATCATGTGTCCATGCCTGATCCACATTAGATTTATAGTCCTGGGCAAGCTGGTAGTGCACAGATCTGGAATTAATAACCCCGGAACCACAGGCTAAATCTATTAGCTGGAAACAGTTATGTGATTCTTAATCCTATTTAGTGTCAGAGCAGATGACTGCAAACAAGAATGAGCAGAAATTGCATGTTTTTGCCCAGCTATGCTTGCCCTGGATCTGAGATTCTGGAGCATTAAAGGTTTTCCAGACACTACTGTTAAAACTGATATTTTGGGGTCGGTTCATCAGAATGATGAACGTGCAACAGCCCAAACCATGAAGATGTGTCCTGTGGAAAATAGACTCTTTTTACTTGAAAGGTGCATATATTGCATGCAAAAAATATAATCTACATCTGTGAATCCACCACTAGAGCTGGATAAAAGCACATATGTTCAATGTTGTTTGAAAGTGTGGTACAGATTGTGAACAGTATTCCCAGAAAACTTAATGAAAGACTTGTACCAAAAGAGTCTACCATAAAAACTCAGATCCTTTCCTTGAAGTGATTTACCTATGCTAAATATCTGAAAATCATAATCATGCTGTTTTCCCGGCAATTAGATATTTTTATATACTACATTTCCTTATTAATAATAAAACCTTTTTTAAAAAAATATTTTAAAGAGCCATCCCCTTACAAACACATTATTAAATTACAGTTTATAGCTCTCACAGTGGGGTAAATTATGGCTCTTTTATTAAAAACAAAAAAAAAACAAAAAACCCCCAAAAATCCCAACTTGAAAGACTAAAGTTTTACCAACATGTTGCTCACTGCCATTTGTTGGCCAGGCCCATGAATGCTGCAAAGATGCAGGTTGCATCTCACACTGAGTTCCTCTGCGCGCCAAGAGGGGATTTGTGTTTGGTTTTCCAAGCACAGGGTTACCACAGACACATATCCAAGCTCAACTCCACACTTTTGGCTTCTAACACCACCCCCAGGCAGGTGGGGGAGTCACCATCCCTGGAGGAGCTCATGAGAAAGGTGGATGTACACAGAGGGACATGGTCTAGAGTGGGCATGGGTTGATAGTTGGACTGGATGATCTCACTGATCTTTCCAACCTTAATGATTCTATGATTCTGTGATCACTGCTGCAGTTGTATCTTCTCCGTTAGCTTCTCAGAAGTCTACAGATAGGGAAGATGCATGCCTCAGAGTTCTAAATTTTAAAGAAAACTCTATTAGATCACACTAGCTATTAATAAAAAATAGATTATTAATATCTACACTAGTGTTCATTCAATAATTTTTCAAACATCTAGTAAGTTAGAAACTTATAGCCAGTTATTGCTGGCCCACTAGCAGCTCACCAACTCGAAGCACTTGCACGTGCTTACCAAACTGTAAACCTTAATGACTATACCAACACCAACCAGGCTGCAAAAAGATGCAGTAAAAATGTGATCTCGTGTCACTAGCCTTTCCATACCAAAGGCTAATGTGCCTTTATTAGTGGTGAGGCCCTGGCACTACTGCCCAGACAAGTGTGGTTGCTTTGCTCCATCCATGGAGGTATCCAAGGCCATGGATGGGGCCCAGGGCCACTTGAGCTGGTGTGGGGCAGCCAGCCAATGGCATGGGGTTGGAACTGGATGGGTTTTAAGGTCCCATCCAACCCAAGCTCTTCCGCAATTCTATGTACCTACAATTCAGGACCCACTTTTCTGTGTTGCTCTCCTTGGAGCTACAAGTTAAACACCAGGAAGAGGAAAATCAAATCCCAGGTCTGAAACAGAAAACGCTTTTGAGTCTATAGCACATTTCCCCAGCCCTGTAGCTTGTGCCTGCAGTTGCTAGCTATCTGCTTTTGCCATTGTGTTTGCTGATGCTCAGTTGCACCGTGAGAACAGCCATGAAGCTCTGAGCGTCGCGCTGGGGCTGATCCTGCAGGGAGCTCCGTGTCTCCTGCTCCAAGCAACCCCTGCACACAGCATTTGGAACTGGAACAGGAAATTAAGGACTGTAGGAAAGCAACCTTTGGCCCTTCATTCGCTTTTTAATAAAATCATTAATTGAAACATACTCCCTGCCAGACATTATGGGAAATTGCTTTAATGATACTTTTAAGCAAAATACATTCACTCAGCTGCATGCAAGGCTCACCCAATAGCTTCAGCTTCCTTATTTATGCATTTGCAGTATGAAAATGGTTTGAATTATAAAGCCAGGCTAGAAAATCTTGCATGAACCCAGCCATGGTAACAACTAGGGACCACATTCTGTCAGTTATATAGTTCTGTAACATGTAAAGCACAGTTTAAAAGTTTTGCTAGAAGAGCTCAGTAGGTTGAGCCAAAGACCAACAGCAACAACAGAAAAGAATAAAGAAAGAAGGGAGTTGTGCCCAATATCTCTACTTTGAACAAAACAGATGCCATTAAATGCCCACAATGAGGGTTCTCAGCAAAACAAACCCATCTGCCCACAGCAAGAACTGCCAGGCTTAGCATCTTAAGAATTACAAGAGAGTCGTGTTAAACCTCATTACTCAGTTACAGAGGTAAGATTTTGAAAGACTGAATAACGTTTATGAAGTGCAAAATTTGCTCTTGCATATTTTGATTCTTTTTTTTCCCGTGGTGCAGCAGAATGTTAATCGACAAACCTGGTAGTCGGTTTTCTACAATCAATAAATCCTAAGTCCAAGTCACGGTAGCTTTTATGTCTGTATGCTGTAAAAGTAAATTTACATCATATGTCAAACATTACACATAAAGACAAAAACAATGCTGATTTCTAGTCCTAAAAGATATATGTGCAGCCATAAAAGCAGCAAGCTGTGTCCTGAGTGCAGCTGGATGATCATGCTCTGACCAAATGGCGTTTTGTGGAAGACTTGAGATTCGTTGCACTCAGCTGTTTCCCAGAGCTGCATCTGCTCCAGGGAGCTTTTAGGAGACGTGGGAAGAGTTCTGAGTTTCTGCTGGTCCTGGGAAACCCCATTCTCCTGCTCCCTGGGCTGTGGAGCAGCCAACAGTCGTGCCACATTTCCAAAGGTGTTGGATTGCCAAGAGTGGAGCCCAATAGAGTTGGGCAGTCTGGTCCGGTCCATCTCCTGAGGGAGATGACAAAGGAAAGATCCAGCTGTGCTAATCAATCACAGGATGAACCGACACCAACAGGAGATCATAAGAAAGGCAGACTGGATCCTGGCAGGACTTAGGGAGGAGGGGAAGCCTTTTCAATAGGTGTTAGAGGATCACTGGGGACCCCGTGTGCTTTTCAGTGCAGCCTCCAGGCCAGGAAAATCCCAGAAGAAATGCAAGAAAAGGGCAATTGGAACCACCAGGCAATAGGTGGCTTCTCATAGAGGAAACTGAAAGCCTTTGGTACCTCCAACCTAGTGAAATGAAATCTGAGGACACAATACCTAGAAACACATTGAAGAGATGAACCATTGAGGTTGGAAAAGACCACTACAGTCACCCAGTCCAAACATCAACCCACGCCTGTGACTGCTTGAACCCATGTCACTCAGTGCGACATCCACCCTGTAGTGCAAAGGGAAAAAAGAGAACCAACCAACCAAATGACAACAGAGTGTTTTAATTTGAAGAGCAAATGTGGCACAAGGAGTTGCAGTATAACCTCTGCCCATAATTACATAAACATGCAAGGAGCTCTGCTGGCTAGGGGAAAGCCTGATCAGCTTTAGGGCTGATGCTATCTCCTCAGAAATCCCCCCAGCATGCTGGAGGCAGCAGAACTCCTCTTGCAGTGGCCATAAGGATTTAATTTTTTTTCCAGAAGTGAAGATATACTGTTACTCATCTTTCTAACTCCTGGAGCCTGCGCTCTGGGGACTGGGGAACATGACAGAGATGGAAAAGGTGGGACCAGAAGAGAAGATGGGTTAATGGGATCTTTGTTAATGGGAACATCCTCTGAAAAATGCACTGCTTCTGGAGAACACGCAGCCAACTAGAGCATTAACAGAACATTTTCCACTGTTTCCAGTGACATGACATTAGTTCAGTTGGGTGGACTCCTCTCTTTGGCTAATTGTGTCCCCGTTCTTGGCTGGAAACCTCCACACATGAGTAAGGAAAGGAACGCCACCTATTCCCACAAGACAAGAGCTGCAGTCTTTAACAAAGAGAGCCCCTGTGTGTCTTTCTAATGGAAGGAACTTGTTAGAAAATCCCTAACGAGAATTAATTTATTTCTGAAATAAATTTATCTAATATCTCACCAGCTTGCTGTGGAGCAAGTGGGTGGAGACAACTAGATTTCAGGCTGGGTCTGGTTAATTTAATCTGCTACCTGATGAGTGCCAAACAGTATTTTTATGCCTTTGCTAGGTGTGGTCTGGTTTACATTTTGAGAAGAAGTGATCCTCAGATATTCATGATGTACAATTAGGGCTTACAGCACAAGTGCAGATATCATGAACTCACTGCCTCACTTTCTCCCAGCCACACTGAGCAGAGATGGTTCTAACAGACAGGTTCCTTCTGGACCCCCCAGGCATTTGAAACTGCTGCTAGTCCAACTGTCTTTGCATCAGAGGTGGAGGTGACTTAAGAAGCTGTCCTGCTACACCTGTGCTACCTGTTAGCAGAAATGGCAGTGCTGCCTTATGGGGATGGTGAGGGATGCTAAGGGCAAGGAGTGAAGTATCCAAGCCTTATGGCATTGACATCACAGCAGCATCCAAGGGAGATGGGGGATGCCCAGCTGCAGCAGCTCCTTTTGGACAACTCTCAGCATGGCAGACCTGCTCAGAACCTATTGAAATTGAATACTCCCACTCATTTTATCAGCTTTGGCTCACATCCTTGGCATCTGGCTCATGCCTCTTTATTTATAATGTCATGCATGTCAGAGGCAGCCTCCCAGGGCAAATATGCCAACTCATCTCCTTGCTCAAAGAAGCCATTTAGCTGTGATCATAATCTGTGATTTCACTGCTAGATCCTATTTGCCTTCATTGTTAGACTCTGGGGATGGAATTTTTGCTTCTTTGGCACAGCTTAAACACTGTGCTGAGCAAATCTATATCTGTCTTTATCTCATGCATACCTATATAATAAGCATGTATGTAATGAATACTAAGCACAGAGGTGTTATGGGCTTCCTTTGTATTGCTCTAGTGTTATATAATAGTCCTCAAAAGTGGGAATAACTGATCTGTGCCAACTCTAAGCCCCCTTGATATAGCCCAAGTACTGCAAGGGAGTTTTATTACAAACAGAACATTTCAGAACAATTAATCTTTTCGATACAAGACACACAAACCAGTATCAAAGAACCCGGGATGCATTCCTGTTTGAAAGGGGCAAATGAAAGACGGGCAAAAAAAGGGAGTCAAAAGAAGGAGCTAAGATGTAGAATCCTGCCAGGAACATACAGATGATTTTTCTCCTCACTCATAGAATTCAGAACACAATTTCCCTGTAAAGTAAGTGCACAGAATACCCAAGCTGACAGCTACATATGCAACAGTGGTGCACAGGGATGGAGTGCTGGACAATGTCTTCTGCTGTTAACCACCAAGTATGGTCCCAAAATGTAAGTGCCAAGCTCCTGGCTCTGCAGCAGCAGGTGTGCAACCTATCAGGCTGCTAACAGGCACCCGTGTCTGTGTGCTGGTGCATCCTTTAAGAAACCCAAACAATTACAAACACAAGCACATTTCAGCTGTAGAAGGACACACTGTGGTGAGATGGGCAAGAAATGTGTGCAAGGCAAGAAGTTTGGTGCTGTGATCCTATTTTCAGTGGATGCATCTCTGCACTCCACAACTTTTGCAGAAGCGTTATGAATCGGCACCCAGCACACCTAGTTGGAGGAGCTATGGGCCATGAGATGACACTTTTGGTATTACTCACTGCTCTCCATTCCTATCCCACTCATGGTTCCTGAACATCAGTCTTGCCCTGCCTCAACCAAGAAGCTCATTTCTGCTTCAAAATGCAGATTTGGAATGGTCCCAGTGCAGCAACATCAGATGCAAAATGGCCCTGAGTCTTCAAACAGGGCTCTAGGTCACCTTAAGAATGAAAACTAATCTCTGCCTTTTCCAGTTGTCTCAACTATTTTTCTCCTCTGCCATCTGAAGGTTCGCAAATCCAGCCAAGCACATCTTCTGTAAACAAAGGTTGAAAGAGCTTTGTTTGGCAATGGTGCAATGTGAAATTACATGTTACATACAAAATTAAAAACAAACAAACAAACAGAAATTGGAGTGGCTGGTGAGAATAATGCTTTTCTTCTCTGACTAATACAAAAGGCTTTGTTGGAGCCAGCATCTATAAACAGCCTTAACCTCTGAAATCCTGCAGTCGTGCATTACTAAAACTCCACTGAGCTGGCAGAAGTGAGCGATCCTCATGTGTGCCATAAGACGTGGGCTGGAGGTTGGGAGGAAATTTGATTTCTTCATTCATTCATTTCTTCATCATCACTACCCGATGATGGCTGCATATAATATCACCTGTGCCATGGCTGTGTCAGTGTAGAGGGAAGACATCACTGTTTTTTACTGTAGTAAACCTGCTGGTGGACCAGGCAACCTAGTTCCAATGATGGATGGCCCTGCCTGCAATCCAGATCCAGGCTGGGCTCACAACCAGCCATTCAATTTGTCAGTGTGGTTTGAATTATCCATGCTAATTTCTGCTTTCTTCTTTGCAGGAACTTCTGCTGCTGATGGCCACAGGCCTACATTTTATCACTGAGCTGTGAGGAGACATAAATAGTCTGAGTATAGCTGAATCTGTTGGAGGAACCACATGAAAATCCCAAGGAACTGGGGCTTGGACAGCTCTGCCTTAGACTTTAGTAGCAATTGTTGTATATAGGGTGGTTGTTTGCTTTGTTTAAATTTATGATGATTTTAATAGGAAAGAAAAATCGAGTGTCTGACTTCTCAGCTTTCTTTAAGGATTTAGAAGGACTTTTTCAATACTAGAGATCAGGACTAACTACACATTTCCCCCCAGGCCCACTGGATTCCTTCTATCATATGATGCCACACCTGAAATGTGCTTTGAACACAGCAAGGATATCTCACACCTCATCAAGTTGGCTCCCTGGTGCTAAACACCATTTCAACAGGGCAGACTGTCATCACACAGAACAGCATACAAAGCTCCAAGTCTTTCCTGCAAGGCTATAAAACAGCCTCATTTACAAAAGTGGACAAGTTCAAGTTGAAGTTATCAGGGATGACAGCACAAGTGATATCCTGTACGTCAGACCCAGGGCTGAATGACCCCTCTCTTCCTCTTACCAAAGAAACAACTGGTGAGGATGTGTCAGATTTTATCTCTGATTTGAATTTCTAGCTGGGGACATAGGAAATTTTACAATAAAAATAACGTCCTTTCAGGGGTGTGTTACATTTTCCTGACAAAATCTTCATTTTTAAAAATGGGGCAGTAAGGAGAATAACACCAAAATAATGACAAAATTCAACTATCCGGGCAGTTCTAAGCACTTGTTATCAAAGAGATACTGAGGCTTTTTGCCTCCAAAGGCCAATTCATGAACGAGTTTCCTTGCAACAGGGGAGCATAGTACACATTGGCTTATACCCATTGCCTGGACGAGATAAGCCTCGTCTTTCATCTCTATCCCTGGACAGAAGGTCAGAAGGTCCCCAGTGGTCCCCTGCTCAGTATCAAAGCACTAACAACATGCCACACCATGAGGTTCCCCAGGACCTCGATCTGGCCATGACATCTTATAGAAACCAGTAGTTGCTCTTGCATGGACATCTGGGGGTGGCTAGAGCACTTTGTGTCAAAAGTGGGATTCAGCCTGGTGGAAGATATTGTCTTCAAGCCTGCCTTTAAACAAGAAGAGCTCCCCCAGAATAGAATAAAATGAAAAACAAAAACCCGAGCAGAACATCATGAGAATATCTTTGTCCCTCTGCAGAACTGTCTATTTTATTAGTGCAAACATTTTAAGCAGAGAGGCAATGCCCTTTCCCATTGTAATAGATGAACAGCAGCTTCTTTCCTTTTTTCTTTCTTTCTTAAGGAAATTATCACAGAGTAGCAAGCTATGCAACTCCAAGGCCACGTTACTAAGAGCTTTTACAATCCTCTCCATTAGGAAGTAACCAAATAAACATAACAGGTTTATAAACGTGTTTGATCACTCTTGCCCAATTGTCTTCATGCTATTTTTTAAGTGGATTTAGCATTCACAAGACTACAGCACTGTCTGAAAAGCAGGCAATAGAAGATCTTGCTGTTCACAGGATAGAGACAGAAGAGGCCCTTCACACATCCTTGAAAGCTCTCTGCTGCTCTTCTGGCTTTCAAGCTAAGAGTGCAGTGAGGTCTGACATGTGGCCTTGTGAGTCCTGCAGGAGCAGCCCATAACATGCCCAGAATGTTGATGTTTTTCCCTCTCAGAGAAAGCGAGTGGAAAGGTCAATCCCATCAACTCAACAAGTGAAGTCTGATAGCCTTGTTCTCATGACTGCCATCACCACCCAACCAGGCTCCATGCAGAACAGCTCTTCTGGCAGTAGGAATTCAACCAGGGGTTTTAGGGAGGAAAGAAGGCAATCAGCATCCCCACAGCCACACACAGTAAGGCCTTCACCTACAACCAACCAGAGGGGGTTGTGTCTACCTTCCTTTCTGCACCTGCACCATTGCCACCATGGCTCATGATAGCCACGGGCTTTGTCCCATCTTGTTGCCATCCTCCACAAAGTGGGTGCAGTTGTATCCAGAAAGATGCTGTGAAGCATGATGAGCAGTAGCATTGCATAAAGCATTTCACCTTGTACAATTAGCTTTCCAGTATTCATTATCATATTTCTGAAAGAATTCCATTTGTCTACTCCCATTTTTTTTTTTAAGAAAAGCTTTGTGACCATGCAGCTCCATAGTGAAGCAATGCTTATTGTTCCTCAGTTAGAAGAGGCTTCATGACATATGTAGCCTAAAGAGCTGTTATTAACCCTAATTTCTGCTGCAAACATCACACCAGTCCCACAAATGGCTCCCTCTCTCTCTGATTAGGAAGAAAAATATCAATGCAAAATTCATTGGTCATTGGGCAGCATATCATGGCTGGAATTTTCCAACAAGCTCAGCACCTCCAGTGGAGCCAAACCTTCAAAAGAAGATCCTCACAGTGCAGAATAAATGCTTATGTTTTCAGAAGACAGGCAAAGATTAGGCACTGTCTGGGAAGAGATGCCACTTCATATTGCTTCTGAGTTCGATTTTTGCACTTGAATCTTGCTCTTGTGCTTGGCTGAGCCTGGATGTTCTGTGGCTCTGAAGGTCCTGATGGAGGGTCCTGGAGATGTCCAAGAAAAGGGCAGATTTTGCACCGAGGGATATGATTTAGTGGGCATGGTGGGGATGGGTTGTTTGTGGACAAGATGATCTTAGTGGTCTTTTCTAGACTTAAAGATTCTATGATTCTATGAGAACAGACACAGCTGATGCATGGGGTGGCACTGGTAGTTACTGTCTTTGGAGGCACTGCAAATAAGGTGTGGTCTGGCCATGTCCTGCTTGGATGGAGCAGGCAAGGAGTGACATAGGGTGAGTCCCATCTCTCCAGAGGGCTCCTTGGATCAGAATTACCCATCAGATTTCCCCTATGGAGCCTTGAAAATGCTCCCACCCCAGAAAGATGCACACACACATTGTCCCATACTGCCGGCTGTAACATAAGCAAAACAAGAAATCAAAGACACTGCAGATTTTACTGCTCTTTTTAAGTTCTCCCCCAGCAAATACGGTGCCCATATTTTACAAGGCTACAACACAATAACCTACAACCACCACTTTAACGACCAAGAAGTTGCAGAGTTGATCTATAAACTGATGTTGCCATTTAATGTGGTTTCCAATTAACTGTAAAATTTATGGCTGTAACTAACACCCTCCCCCCGCCCTTCTCTCTTTTATGTTCTCCTCAAAAACAAGCTGCTCCACAGCTCCAAAAGGCAAGAGGCAGAAAATCAATGCGTAACCTGAAGTGAGCTAATTAAGATCATATTCACATACCATGGATCTGAGGCCTTCTGGTCAATTAGGCAGAGATTAATTAATGTCTAACTCTGGATGGATGAATACCACCAAAAGGAAGGCACAGAAATATTCAAAGCCACCCTTCTTGCACAGCCTCTTTGATGCAGCCCAGCAAAGCTGCTGAGCAGAGTGTGGACCCTCTGGGGTCTCTGCTCTGTGGGCTCTCCCTGCTCCATCCCTTGCAAATCTCTCAGCTCTATTTGGGCAACTTTGTCTCCTCTGTCTCCTCATCTGAGCTAGAGAAGCAAAAGCATTGGTATGGGCATCCCTCCCCTTGATTGTGCTGATAATCCCATGCCCTTCCAAGTGGTCAACGGGATTTATAGAGGCTTCCCTTCAGGCCCACTGCATGGGGGAGGAATTTTGTCCCAGATGAAGGTAATGTAGGAAAATCTTCTCAGCCCAGCTTAAGCTCATTGTTGTGAAAGCTTGGAATAAAATCCAGCAGCCTGATCCCAAAGCCCATTAGCCCTTGGAAAGCATCCCTATGATGTCAGTGGAGTTTGGAACCAGTGTTTGATGCTTTCTGGTAAAGGCTAATGGAAAAAAAATCTCCAGGTTTAATTGGGATGAGGTCTGGTGGTAAAAAAAATGTTTTTTGATGAACGCCACCTTTGCAGGGGGTACACATGCTTGAGGTCTGTTGACATTTCCTATAGAAAGCTCCCACATCGTGTCTGTCTATTTCTCTGCGGGATGTGATTTTTATTTTTGAAGGAGGGAGGAATCAATTTTCTGACCTCATGTGAGATCACATTTAAGGTTTTAATCTTTGTAGCAGCTTCCTAATGGGAAGGAGGTTCCAGTTGGAGATATTATCTGGATATTCAATCAAAACTTTGGCCTCAGCTCCCCTACCACCTCTATACTGCAAGCACGCCTGTCTGTGAGCAATAGACGCTCAGTGCCTCCAGGAGAAGGAGGGAGGTTCCTTGTGGGGATGGAGAGAGCAGCAATGAAGGATGCAAAACACCTGCAAGCCTTCCCCAAGTGATACAAAGAGATTGGTGATAAGAGATTGGTGATAAGAGGTGCCTTCAGCAACCTTCAGTGCTCTCAGCATAACACTTGTAGCACTCATTTAAGCACAAACTTGCTTAATGGTGCTATACTTTTTGTTATACAGCAAAGGAAAAGCAAAGGGGCAGATTTGAATGCAATCTGTGCTTCCGAAAGCAGGCGTAAGCCAACGGGTAATGAACTTGCCATCAGAGAACCATGGTGTTGCACCACAGCTCCACAGACATCAGTGGAGGTGGGCATGGACAGCTGCCATCTGAGGGGAAAAAGAAATTAGGAAGCATAATAATAAGGGAAAATTGAATAGATAATGAATAACAGGATAGAAGTACCTGGCTTGGGACATTCAAAAGCTTAAGATTTATCATTTTTTCCCTGTAACTTAGTACATCATGCACTATGTTTGTTGGTGAAGACTACCTACCACAAGTGGCTCCAAGCCATGTAGTTGTTGTAAGACACTGCTGTGCAAGCGAGCAGGCAGAGAACTGCTGCTTCCTCCTGGGGCTGGAAGGGGAAACACCAGGAATCTATAAGAATTGTAGCACTCTGGCTACAATGATGGAGTACCACACTGGTGGCCATTGCATAACCAGAGAGCCCATAGCACAAAAACAACTGAAGAGCAATTGCTTCTTATCTCTGCGAATCCACTCTGCACGTTTTACAGCAGGGAGAGCTCAGCTGTAGTTGAACAGACCAGCCCGTCAGCTGTGCTATTTATATGTTCACCACCAAGCTTTCATTAATGTTAACACGTCTTAATGGACTCCACGTATTATTCTGGGAGACTAAGCGTGAGATCTATTTAATTTCCTTAAATATCAAATATGGGTCAAGCAAAATAAACCACGGACCATATCCTTTAAAAAAAAAGTGTCAGTTTAACAGAATTCATAAAGAGCAATGTCTGATCATATTTACAGCATTTATAGGTTTGGAAATCTCTGAAGAAATGTAAGGAAACCTAAGGCTTGCCTTTATACATGGAATGAAATTCCTCTTGGTAGTGCATATATATTCCACAGGTCTCTATGAAAAAGAAAAAAAAAAAGTCCCTTTTAACTATATATAAATATTCCACAATCTTTTAGAAAATCTCCAATCTGAAGGTGATGCTTAAAACAGGCTTTTAAAATTTTTTTTTAATTTTTTTTAATGCCATTTGCAGATCCTACAATTTTCCTCCCCTCTCCTAAAAACATCAGTATTTCCAAACAGCCACACAAAAGCTTTGGAAACAGAGTCCATGTGTTGTTTAAAAAAAAAAAAAAAGAAAAGAAAAGTGTTCAACTATGAACTACACACAGCTAAATCAAACTGCAGCTACAAACAAACCTACTTCTCACCTCATCTTGTTCCTTAAGATTTAATGGAAAACTGGCATGAAGTGTAGCGAGAGAAAAAATACCTGCCACAAAAAAAAAAAAAAAAAATCTGTCATACTCGGGAAAATCTATTCATCAAAGGAGGAAAAAATACAATGACACTGTGAGAAGTTTATGGAATGAGTCTGTAACTGATTTGGCTCCAATATTGAATCTCTTTCTGCTACCTTGCAGTGCGATAGTGTTCACCCTGCATAACATGAACATGACAATTGGTTTCTAGCAGAAAATGTATTGCTTAATCAAGATATTACCCATGTGGCAGGACAAGGCCAATGTCATTGCATTGCTTTTGATTCTGGACAGAGGGACAGATGCTCAGGGAGGTGAATTGGATTCGTAACACTCAGCTGCATTGACCAACAACTGACCAGCCACTGATCAGTACTACCAGAAAGCCAGGCCATGATATACCTCCATTCACACCAATTCTGGTTAAAAGCAATCTTACTTTGTCCTGGGAACAGCTCCCAGCATCACAAGTTCATAGAGAATTATGGAATCATAGATCTTAAAGATCATTGAGCTCCAACTCCTGCTGTGGGTTGGTTGGCACCCACCTGATCTGGCTGCCCAGGACCCCGTCTAACCTAGCACTGAAGGTCTCCAAGGATGTGGCACCCACAGCTTCTCTGGGCAGCCTGTTCCATAAGAGAATGTGCCAAGAGCAGTGCTCTCAGCTCTGCTCCATCACCAGAATACAAACTTCATCCTTCTCACACTCCAGTGCGATGCCAACAAGCCTTCCAAGAAGGGCAAGGGGCAGCTGAGAGAGAGCTGGCATAGCAAGGAGGCTTCTTCTTGGGTGTGAGGCTGTGCCCTGCTCCAACACAGCACCTGGAGGACAACAGCATCCATCCAGCCCTGGGAACCATGGGGAGCACCTATCCTGAAACCCTCCCCTCTTGAGTGGCAGCTTGATGAGCTTGGCATGAGGAGTTTGTCCTTTGAAGAAGCAATTACACTGCTGTTCAAGAGAAAAAAAAGAAAAAAAAAAAAAAGCTCCAGATTGTGTTGTGTGTGTTTACACAGCTCTGGAGAGACAAGCAGGCGCTCTCAGGGCTGGGCTCAGCCTCAGGGAAGCTGTATGTCAAACAGTTCCTCATTCACCGGAGATCCTGAAAGGATGTTTGTTGGAGCAGGCAGAAGGGTGGGAGCTTCTAAAGCGACACATTTTGCTCTGGCACTGGGATGCAGGATGCCGTTGCTGCAAGGAGGAGCAGCCTGCAGAAGATTTATCTCTCTGGGCTACTGGGAGCCTGCTGCTGCTGCAAGTGCCACAATTGCCATTTGCTCTCCACCCCTCCCACGGCTTCCCAGCTGCTGTCTCCTTTGCAGCAGCCCCGATGGTGATGACTTACGTCATATAAATAACATATGTTGGCACAGTCATCTTTCCCCACTCCTTAATTCACCATTCCTCAATGAGCTTTGTGAATGCAATGGGAATGTGAAGGATAACGAGCAAGCTGAGGGTGCAAGCTGCTTTCCTCAATGAGCATCCTTGCATGCCTCCATGGTGCTGGGCACCTGGGACTCCTCAGGGCATGGCGTAACCTAAAGCATCCTACATGGCTATTTAAGCAATGCATCCATCTTTTGCTTTCCTGTGCTGTGTGCTTCTCTGAGATGGATGCTTTGCCTGCATCTTGTCCCTCTGTCCTTGTTGTGTCTGCATTTGTACACTGCATTGTTATAATTCCAGCCACCAGCAAGATGAGGCCATCAGAGCTTTTACTACATGCTCCTGGCCTTGCACAGCCAGAGCTGCACAAGGGGGATGCTCAAAGGCCCAGGCTCTGTATTATCCCCATGTCCTCACTGTGCAACCTGGAATAAACTGTTTCAGCTGTTTTCCCATTGATACTGCTTATTTTTCAGAGTGAAGCTGACTTTAAATACAGATGGAGCACCAAATGTGGGGCCAGGCCACAATTACAAGCTAATGTAATACAAATTGCATTGCAATATGCAATACACTGTTTTGAATCCAAGTTGTAGGCAAATATTTGTATATAGATAAGCTGACATTTTGTTTAGTACATGTACTCTCATTTCCAGTAAAACCTCTCATAAAGACGTATGAAGTGAATTTATTGCTTCACTTCAAAGCAAGGACATGGTGCCGCTTTGAAGGGGCACTTGAAGTGTTAAATCCACATCTATGATGCTTTAATACATTTTTTGTACTTTTTTTTTAAGAAGTTGTTTTAATATTATTGTGCCACTCTGTTAAAAGGCCATAAAGTATTTTAAAGAGCAATAAAAGTAAACACAAAAAGCTAAAAAGCCCATTCTTCTCTCCCCAGCCCACTGAGTGAGGAAGAGACAGAAGATTTAGGCATAACAAAATTCATGGCAGCTGTGTAAATAAAATAAATGAGCACAGTGTTTTTCTGTTGATGGTGATCCTGAACATCTTGCTATCTGGGTCTTGTTTAGCGGGAGCCCAAGGCAAGACATGGGAAGGAAGCAGAAGCACTGATGGAGAGGACGCAACAGAGAGCAAGGTTTGCATTCCCTGCAAAAAACAGGAAGAGAAAGACTTCCAAGGCCTTCATCCAGCAAGCATGAGTGAGATGAAGGGTGCTACTGCATGTAGTGTTAACAAGGATGTATTCTTGGTCTAGCCAAAGTTGGCTTTGACAGAACTGATCCCATTGGGAGAGCCCCATTCTTTACTCCCTTTTCATTTGCTTCCTACAAACCACAGAGCTTAGCTCTGTGCTGGGTACCTGCTGTACACTCATGGTTCATTGAAGTCTTAGAAAAGAGGGCTCAAGGAAAGCACAGCTGCTTTCTACTGTTGTACTTAGCCCACCCATTGACTTCATGTGGGGTAGGAGGAGGAAGGTCTGATCCAGCTGCAAAAATGAGGCTCAAGTGAGGATGAACATGCTAAGACAGTGCTTTGTGAATCCGAATAGCCACTGTTGGTGTTACTAAAAATAGGGACAAAAAGCCTTGCCAAGATGGGTTTATCTCAGTGAAATTAGATTCTAAATGTCAATGTTCTCTGCAGAAATTTATAGCCGTTCCCATAAATGAAAATCGTGGCTTTTTGAGCCAATATCCCTCTTTTTTGTAGAATATCCCCTGTGAAAGCACTCCCCTCCAAGCTCAGGAAGCACAACACCTTCCCACGCTGGTTCCCTTCTCTGAGGCACCAAGAAGCTGGCAAAGACACTGACAGTGCACAGCCCTCCTGCCTTAGGGGGATATTCAAAAATCAAAAAGAAGCAGGGTTTATAGTAAAATCTGAATTTGCAGCTCAGTCTACAAGCACAAGCCCAAGCCTTGTTTTATTGCTTGGGATGAACCCTATCATACAGTTAGTGTTCAGGGTTCAGCAATAGTTACACATCAAAACCACCCGAATTTCCATGTCTGTGAAAGTTTTTGAAGAGGTCAGGCACATCGTAGAGAGATTGCACAAAACTTTCCTTGTCCTAGGACCGTTCCACTGATGTGCAAATGCAGAGCTTCACACACGACAGCCACTGCGGCGATGGCAAAGGCAGCAACGACTTTGTCTCAAAAGCAAAAAGGTGTGAAAGAGAGGTGAAAGAAATCTGGGAGAACTTAGGGAAAGCTTACGTAGAGAAAAACATGACTAATAATCAGGTTGTGCCAACAGCTGATCACTGATCACAGAATCACTGTGATCATCATCAGCTGATGAGCATCATGGAGGTTCCTTCCAGACCTGGAGGCCTGCAGGCTTATGTTATATGGCTTTTCTGAGAGAGCAACAAAGGATTCTGCCCTTGGCATATTCATCTAAAATGACTGCCCTACAGAGCCTCCATTACCCCATTATGTCCCAATCAGCCCCACAGCAGTCAAGATGTGCTGGGAACTGTTGGTAAGGCCGCTGCAGCCTGCAATTACAGCACACAGACTGGTGTGCTTTGTGAGCACAGCACTTGACAATGTTTTTCTGGAAGTGGCTTCACATGGTCTGAGTCCTTCATGTAGGATTTGGTGGTATGTATTTATTTTTCCCAGCGTTTTCTTGTCCTAAACAACACATTTGCAGCTGTGAAGGCAGATGACTCCCCTTGCTCAGCAGACTTCTTCCTGAGAGGCTTCTTTCAATGCTCTCCGTTGTAACGATCTGGATTTTGCATTTCCGCCGTCGTACTGATGAGCACAGTCTCAGGGCCTGGAGCCACTACAATGAGAAGGGGGCAGGAATTACAGCCAGTTTGCCAGCCCAGCTCACTAGTCGTTGATTTATTTCCCTCCATGACCTCCATATGGCTGCAGTCCAGGTGCGAGCCCACGTCCTCCTGGAATTCTACACATCGTTTCGAGGTCTTTACTCATCATTTACTAGCCGGCTCTCTCTGAGTTCTCAGCACCATTTCCAGGAGTGAGATGCTCTCATTGTGCTCCATGGGGACTTGGACGTTGTTTTCTGGAAGAATAGGAATACTGAAAATACTGAATACTGAAAACGTCCTGCAAGTTACTCACTTCAGAGTGTCTGTAAGGTCTGCATATGGAAAATTATTTGTCATTTCCTTGCAGACGCTATTTTCAAAGGAGAGATATAACAGTCTGGCAACAGCGCAGCACCATGATTTAATAGTTTGTTTATCTCCCAGCTCAGCTCTGCTGTGTAAGTACAGGAATGCAGCCATGTCCCATCTTCCGATCCTTTTTTGTTAACGAGTACACAGTTCTGGTCTAATAAGGCTTGTTCATCAAACAAGATCCATGGACATGGATGAACTCTGGATGCCCAGGAACATGGGAGCTGTATGGAAGTAATTGATCCTGCTGAGATCATCTGTATTCAGGGCTTCATCCAGTGGGATGAAAAGAATCACGAAAATGGTCCCCTTCACTCCTGTTAGTGATGTAAGTGAAGGAAGGGGTCTGAAGAGAGTTTCTTTGTGACTCACACGTTTTCTCCACTTCTTCTGTCCTCAGCAGCCCTTGGGTACTATATCCATCCATACCACATTTGCACTCAGGCTTGGCGCTTGGCTAACACAGATAGAAAGGCGCATTGCAAACCAGCCCTGGACCCCAGCAAATCAGCACAAGATACCAGTTTTATTTCCTTCTCCAGCTCAGGTGCATGGTTTTAGGATCCTCTGGAGTGGTTAGAGCCTTCTCTGATTTTAGTCATATTTTATAAGAGACAAAATATTTTATTTTCTATGTTTTAGGAGGAGAAAAGTTACAAGGCACTCGGTCTTCTAAGGGCTAGAAAGCACTTCTATTCAATGGAGTTCAGCCTCAACAGCTACACTGAGCATCAGATTTGCCTTGAATAGGAGCTGAAGTACCTCTAAATTCTGGCTGCAGAAAAAAACATGGACATAGTTAAGCTGCTTACAGGAGAAGTCAAGTTAAATCCTTGGAATGGGAAGCAGACATTTCAGAGCTGAGACAGAAAATCATTAGGAGTAAAGATAGAAGACCATGAAGTCCAGAACTGTGAATGGAAGAAGTTAAAGGACCTCCTGAAACCCTGGCAGGCCAACAACCTCCTCCACCAAAACATTAAAAATGTCTCTTCACAAAATGTTGAAAAAAAGAAAATAGTGCTTTTCAGGGCTTGAGAGAGGTCTGCCTTCAAGAATTTCTTTGTCCACTTGCCCAAAAGTCTCAGTATCAGTTACAGCCTTTGAAACACTCAAAGCTTTCTGGGGTCTCTTAGCCAGCAGATTCCCTCTCTCTGCTTCCAAGGATTATTTTTTCCCCATTAGAATACAAGTTTTGGACAATTTTCTTCTCATCATGCACAAGTGTAACAGATGATCTCTCACTGAATTATTTTAGAAATGCATTTATGGAGTCTGTTGTCTGGAATAAAGAAGCTTCATCTTTTCTAGGCTATTTATTATCAAACATAATTCAAAGGATCCAACACATGAAAGAGTGACTTTGCAAACGAGAAAAACCTTCACCAGTCAACCTGGACACTATTATGCACATGGCCCACGCTAATAATTTGCTCTGTATCTCTCTCAAGTGCCTCTTGCACACAGAGGATAGGAAACTCTCACTAACACCAGATGCTGCTGCAGCTCAGGTGACAAATCTTGCACCTTTTGGTCACCCAGATCCCATGCCTGCTTCTCACTGAGGACAGGCCCATTCTCAGTGCAGCTGATGCCATATGCTGTTCTGCTGCTGCTTGCTGAGCTGTTGGCACTTTTGGAAAAGTGATGGCTTTCTGCTAAATGATCACGGCAGAAGAGAAGGGTGCTGTTCATATGCAAGTTCTATAGGTGCACCATTCGTGTCCTGTCTCATCATTAGGAACTGATCTGAATAAGGTCTGTCTGCTCTGTTAGCCATTTCCTTGGCACATGGACATGCAATGAGATTTCTAAGTGAGTGGCAGACAATGACTAGGTGCCTGATCATGCTGAAGCATTGCTGCTGAGTAAGCTTCACCCATTGTGTTGGAGTGAGGCAAGGGAGAGTTGCTGTTAGGGTTTATTTACAAAGAAAGGCAAGAGAAATCACAAACCTAGCGATGTTTAGCATGGAAAATATACTGCCCTGATCCAACCAAATACCTAAGCAGATAGTGAGTCTGCATTTAGAATTTTTGCTCAGGAGACTGGCCCTTGACAATGAACATATTGGGCAATTCAGCCTCACAGTGCTGTTCAGGACATTCTTCTTAGCTTATATGGAATCTTTACTGAAGCAGTACACAATGATAAGCACTAATGGAAGAATCGTTCCTCTCTGATAACTTTAAAGCAAAAAAACCATATTAATTCCCTTTGCAGTGTGAATTTCTGGAAGAGTACAAACTGAGAGATGAGAACCTGGGGAAGGGTGTTGAAAATAATCTGTGTAGTGCATCTTTAGCTTTAGAGAAGCAGCATGTCCTGGTGGATAAGCATTGGTCTGCTGCTCCTCATAGCTTGTCTGGCTCAACCATCCCAACCTCAGCTAACATCCCAGAGAAGCGATGGATGCCTCATTCCTGGAGGTGTTCAACACCAAGTTGGTTGGAGCCCTGAGCTGCTTGATCTAGTGCCTGACTGAATGGTTGGCAACCCTGCCTGAGGCAAAGGATTGCAACTAGTTGATCTTTCAAGTCCCTTCCAACCCGAGCCTTTCTATTATTCCATGATGCTAATAACCCATGGGCTGATACCCCATATCCCTCCTTGTCACAGAATCACAGAATCACAGAATGGCCAGGCTTGGAAGGGACTTCAAGGATCATGAATCTCCAACCCCCCTGCCACATGCAGAGCCATCAACTTCCCCATTCAATTGTTGTCCTCCGTCTCAAGTCTGCACTCAGTGGTTTCAATCTCCTCGCCATTCTGCTTCCCTCTTCCGCTGGACCCACCAAGACTGTCCTTAGGAGGCCAAAGAGAGCATGGGGGGCAAGGGCAGGAAGAAAAGAGAGAAGGGGCTGTTTGCCACGAGAAAGGCAATTAACCATAGCCCCAGATAAGAGTGAAATATTCCATCTGTCTTTGTTTTAATGTCATTGATCTAAACCAGAGACACAACGATTTCCAGTGCAAAAGTTTACGGACAAAATTCCTGTTTGCTGGTGGAAGTGGCTGCCCGTAGTTCAGAGCATGCCCTATTGGTGCAGTTTATCTTCTGGGAAGCGAAAGACTTCAAGGAGATTCCTTTAACAAGGGGTTAGTAAACTTCACAGTTGTCTGCAATACTTTATTGGAGCGTGGAGGGACTGTTCCAACATCTGTTCAGAGGAGCAAATAAGCAGCTTTGCCACGTTGGATGGAGCTGACTCACAGTCTCTGTGAAGGAGGTGGTCAATGGGCTTAAATTACATTTTGAAAGCACAGAGTTGTGTCTGAGAGCTGACTTTTAAGGCAAATAAGAGCACGAGGTGAGCCACCATGCCATCAGCCCTGGCCCTCTCCATCACACACTTCAGTAACGCGTCGCAGAAAGAAGGGTCAGTGATGGTTGCTTTTCTGAATAAACTTTCTGGGTCAGAGCAATGATTAATACAGCAGAGATCTGGGAAAATATACCTCTGTAAACAGCACTGCTTTATAGCTGTGAAAGGAACTGCGTGTACTGAGAACTCTCTGCCTGTGTCTGAGCTCCATATGCAGAAAGAAGACAAGAACTGGGAATTTTCTCACTTGCAGGAAAGTAATTAAAAGCTTTCATTTATACAATACCTTTCAATTAATCCATATTTCCCTAGAATGAAGAGACAGAATACAGATTGAGATAGGAAATTAAACATAAGAGGAAACAAAGGAGGAGTCAGTGAGATATCTTATGCAAGTAGCACAATGAAATATACTAGAAAAGCTGAATTTTGCTATCGGTCACCAAAGAGAAACTTTAAAATACAGATCCTGCCTGCCACTGATTTCCAGTATAATGTTACTATAAGGATGCTGCACAAATATACAACCACAAGAATACAGATATTTAATACTGACAAATTGGCATCACCCAAGTGAAGCAGTGAAACACAGGGTGCCCAGGAGCTGGTAACACTATCTGCTATCCAAGTGCCAGACCTGCCAGCAGCTGGGAACTTGAGCTCCATAAGGACTTGAGGTCAGCAGAAGAAGCTCATAAGTGAAACCTAATAGTGCAGTATAGGAGGGAAAGACATTCACTATACAAAGGGCAATTTCATGGTTATCTCCCTTGGAGAGCTGATGGGATTTGGAAGCTGAACAGCTACTTGTATCTTTGGAAACATCTCTTGCGGTGCTTAGACAGAATGGCGACAGGGTTTTAAAAAACAATCTCTACAAAACAGGCATAGGTGGAAGCTGTTTTATCCAAGAGTAACTAAGTCCACCATGCAAACAGCAAAAATTTCTTAAGTATTCACCAATGGAACTACGTGGCATTGGCTAGCTACTCTTACCAGAGTTCATGATATCAGAGAATGCTGTGTGTAGACCAATGGAAACACCTTATAAAATCTCATGAGCCCCTGAGTGGAATGCAACATGCTCTGCATTTGAGGATGCTCCAGAAGTCACTGACATTGTCATCAGGGATATGTGAAGCTACATCATTCATATAGAGCAACCAATACAGCTCTGAGCTTCAGGGGCTTAGCATCACTCTTGTGCCACAGAATAAATGGTATGACAAGAAGAAAACCTGCATTTCTCTTTGCAGTGGGACTTTTGCTCCCTACCCTAATAGCATGCATCGGTCATCGGTGACCATGCATGCAAAGTCCTTTTTTTCCTGTAAATACTCTCTTCTTCAATAGATTTCATAACATGCAGTAATCTTATTATGCTAGGTAGGTTATTCTTGGAGAGAAAACAGAGCTTTTCCTTCTAGAAGTTTGCTCCTTTCAGAGGTCTTTCATCCCTCTAAGGAAAAAACAAGGCCTGGGCTGTGGTGGCAAGTGTTCTAGGAAATTCGGAGCTGATTCATTCTTTGTGTTGCCTTTGGTGCCAGGGGCTTCATTCTTCCATGACTTCCCTGGATGGGGGAACACCTCTTAGACCCTTACAGATGGTGCTCTCCAGTGCTCAGGGCCATATGGCTCTCAGCCCTGCATCCTGCCCTAGGAGAAGATGAGGAGAGGGAAAGAACAAGGAGAAGAAAGAGAAGGAGGAAGAGGAGATAATTGCAGGGGAGTTGCAGTAGATGACCTTAAAAGATCCCTTCCAACTCAAACAATTCTATGATTCTATGATTCTATCTGTGCTGGGAAAATATTAACCCCGAAGTTTTAGACTGTGATCCCAAATCCTTCTGAAAATTGAACAATTGGCTTAATAACAGGAAGTTGGGAGCTGGCAAATTACTGTTCTTATAATCAGAACAGGACGTCAAGAGAAGGAGCTGTGCTTTGGCAGTGATAACTAATTTCCATGTCTCATTAAAACAACATGGCTTATTCATATGGTTTAAGGCTGTTTTTCTGTTCAAAGGATAACAGAGCAGGTGCCCCTGTTATGAGGCACTAATCCATTTTGGTGGAGTGGTTTGCAGTGGTGGAGGAAGTGGATTACTCAAGCTGCCTGGGTAAACATGGTACCAGTTCTGTATCCTTCTGATACTGAGCCCTTCTGGGAAAACACATGAAAGCATCATCTTTCTGGTGTCCCCTGGCCAAGCCTGGGCTGACTGTCCTGGCAGCTTTCTCACTATTCAGATGTCCACAATTGTTCTTCTCAGAAGAGACCCAACATTTTGGAGTGGCTATCAAGGAGAAATCACCAGAAGGATAGAGGTGGATCTGAGCTATCAAGATCCAGGCTGGATCTGGCCCAGCCCCAGCTCATTTCCCATCTATGCAGGAGAGATGTTGTGTGACCAATACCAGAAATATCTGAAGTATTTCTTACAGCTGGGGCCATATAAGGACAAGTTAGGTCTAGAGATCTTTCTCCTCTGTCTGCTGGTTAAGTCCCAACAGAAGAACTGTTCTTGCAGAAGGAAAACGTATAAACATGAGTGGCATGGTCAGTGGGCATGGCAGGGTGACTTGATGACTTTAGAGATCTTTTCTGACCTATATGATTCTATGAAAAGCAGATTCCTTGAGCAACTGTGGCTTCTCCTAGCAGCAGCTCCCCTTAGTGGAAGCCCTTCTCCTTCCTACCTGGCTGCAGCCCCTGCCAGGCATTGTGCTGGGATGCAACGGGCAGCAAGATCACACAGCAGAGCTCCCAGGCTGTTTTGCAAGCCCAGCTCAAAGGTCTGAGCAGACACAACAGAGATAAGCCAGGAGTGAGACCAAAAGCCTGCATTTCAAAAGGTGTGTATCATAGTCATCTCACAACAGCACTAACACTGGTTTTCAGAAGCAGAATCTTGGAAGGGATAAGGATGTATTTTGACTGAGTGGGGTTTGAAGGTTGATGTGAGGCTGTCTTTGATATGGACCAGAATCAATTATTTGGCTTCAAAACAAGAGCCAAGGCAGCACTGGCTGCTGCTGGCTACCCTGCAGAAGGGTCAGGAAGAAAGAGAAAATTAAGGAAAGGTAGAAACTATTTGGAAGACAAATGTCTACTCTATGAATGGAGAATGTATATAAGAAGTTTGTACTGGCATCCGATCAGTAGAAAGCATTAAAAAAAATCTGGCACTATGTTCCACTGAATAGAGATTTATTCCTTTGCATGATGCTTGAGGGTAGGTATAGACCAAGAGTTCATCTTCATCAGGAAGTTCTACATCAAGATCCAAAACTGAATTTTGGACTGTGCAATGCAGGGGCAAGGAGGGAATCACAGAATGCCAAGCTTTCCCAGGTTTTGATATAAAAAAAGTGCAAAAGGGACCTTGCTCCCTGAGGTCCAGCACCTTTTGCTAGACGATGTACAGACTGTAGGCTGTGAAATATCCTGCCTGCTTTATCTTGGGTGGAGCAATAAAGGAAGGAAAGTCACAATAGCTCTCCTCCCTTTATCAAAATAGCCCATGCCTATCTAAGAATCAAGGATAATTTAATAACAGGGACTCTTCAAGATTTGCACTGCTGCCAGAAGCCAACAAGGGACACGGTGAATACGAACATTTGAATGTCATCCAAGCATTTAATACCCTTTGATTTGGACAAAGTGTCTGTGTAGCATCCCTTCAATCGGCTCCCCTGCATTCTCACAAAATGCATAAAAACAGCACTCTGTTTTTAAAGCCTTGCTTCCCTTTTCTATCCAGTTTCTATATCCTAGGCATCCTCCAACACTGTCCTCTCAAGGAGAACCCAGTGCTTTCCAGCCCTGCAGCCTCTGAGTGCCCATCACAGTTGGGAACGGCACCTTCTGCATGTCCCAGTGTGGATGTGTCACAGCCTGATGTCAGGTTATTCCATGGACAAGTGTCCCTTCGGGGTTTGCATTTCCTATTTTTGCAGCAGCTCAAAA
The DNA here is from genome assembly GCF_019232065.1 of Centrocercus urophasianus. Classification (NCBI taxonomy): domain Eukaryota; kingdom Metazoa; phylum Chordata; class Aves; order Galliformes; family Phasianidae; genus Centrocercus; species Centrocercus urophasianus. The sequence goes on along the minus strand of NW_024884733.1, from coordinate 24,983,985 downwards.
GATGTTCATGCTGACTGCCTCACTTGCTCTCGGTCACATATTACTCACACGTATTTTCTGGTGCTGAGTATTTATGCATTTCCTGCATTTAAAAATAACAGCACAGAATTTTTCTTCTCCAAGGAGAGAGGAAGAAGGAAAATTTGACTTGCTTCAGATTCCTAAGGAAAACAGAAAAATCTGGAGGTGATCAGAAAAAGAACCTTAGGATTGATTGACCACAGCCAAAACAGAAAGGAATACATTGCTTTTTCTTTCTGAAAGTCTTGGCTGCTTAGATAACAGTGTGATGGGTTGGACTCTGAGTGACACCTACCAGCAGGCAGGGCTAAACTTGATGGCAAAGTAATCCAGCATCCAGGCAGCAACAGGCACACAGGCTGGTAGTGCTTTAAGGGAGACAGCTCCCAAGAAGGGGAGAGAAAGGAGTAATACTCCTTTTACCATGATTTATGCAACTGATATGAAATATTTGTTATACATTTCCTTTGGGATGTATTTCAGTTCAAAACCTGTGATACCAGCTGATAATGAGTTACACATTTATTCTGAAACAGAGCAGACTGACGCTAATTGGAAGCACGTTCTGTTTGACTAAGCAGGTACCATAACTCCAAAATATTCACCATGATTGAGCAGGCCTTTACAACGATATTAATCAAAGCTGTTTTTCTATGCTGGGAAAAAGACACTGGAATAGTGACACAGAACAAAACAGCAATCAGCCAGGACCAGCCAAGAAGAGCTTTCTTTCCTAGCACTGCTACATTTTCATACACATATAAACATATATATGAAGGCTTCAACCGGGGCTAGTAAATATTTCATTGTCAGATGACAACCTCAAATGATTCCAGGAAACGTCAATATTTCCCTCCCATGGAAAGGTGATCCTTTTTGTAAGAAAAGGTGATTTAACTTATAAGCCCCGCTTCCCATTGAGGAACAGCCATTTTGGGAATTCATGAGCGCTTTTTGCACATGTTTCTTCTGCACTCTCTGGCATTCATGTTGTGTCTACTAACATTGACTTGTTGTGCTGCGGCCCACCCACAACCATGCAAGGTTGCTGGAGAGCACCACATCCCATACACAGATGAAGAAATGGAGATACAAGGCTGTGGCAGCTGCTGCTACAAAGGCAACTGACAGCCTGACAACACTTTTCATCACCGTCATTGGCATGATGTTATCCTGCACTGTCATGCAAGCAAGGCTGAGGCTGCAGGCTGCAATGTGGAGTACAAAGACACATGAGGAGACCATTATACCTCTTGGGATGGGATTTAATGTTATCCATAGCAGGTCTGCTGTCATAGTCGTTATGCAGGAAATTAATCCACGTTCACAGCGAAGAAAGGGAGGGAAGGGGACAGCCCTTTAGATGGCACATTAAGTGTAGAGCACTGGGACTGCACTGTAAGAGTTTGGACAACTTAGATTCTTCATGACACAGAAGGATCTGCATTTTATCCCCCCAACTATTTATATAGCTGAATTTATAGAAATGATATTAATCATAGAATGGCTGAGGTTGAACAGAACCTTAAAGATCATCCAGTTCCAAACCCTAAAACTGAGTGTGGATGATGTAGGAATCCTTTCTGTGGACAGAAATATATTCAGAGAACATATAGACACGTGGAAAATCAGGAAATGACCTGAGTGAGACTTCAGGTGGCAGATCTTACAGTTTCATCCAGTGCCCTGAACTGTGCATTGAAGTGACCCAACACAGATGCTGAAATGGTGTTCAATGTGGTGTTCAATGTGAGGAACCACTGTCTGATTTCAAGCTGCAGCTGGCTTTTTCCAGTTGTCACATTATGCCAAACACTTGGGGAAAAGAATAAAAGGGCATTCTCAAATGATTTTGTTTCACATTTTCAGGTGTTGCCCACTGTTCCCTTCTCCAGATATGAGAAAAAAATGCACAGGGTGGTTTTGGTTTCTTTCTCCGCTTCTAATCCCAGCTATGGGATGATTTTATGTACCTGGCAGCTGTATCTAATAAGCTGCTGTTGAGAGCTCACAATTGGCTGGAATTATTTCAATCACAGCTCTGCAGAAGAGTTCAGCAAAGTTTCGTGAGGGTACTTCAACATTAAACTTTCCTACCTGGACAAGTTACAAAATGGGCCTTTCTCTCATATCAGGAGGAGATTTAATAAACCAGAGAAACCTCTCTGTGCTCAGGTTGGAAGAAGCCAACACAGAGGGGATCGAGGAGAAGCCAGGGCAAAGATCAGCAGTGCAAACATGCTGTAATGTTAAGTAAATGGAGAAAATACTCTGTATAGGCATATACAAGTTGAAAAAGACCTCCAAGATCATCTAGTCAACCAATCCCTAGCACGCCCAGCAACCATGCCCTTCAGTGCCACGTGTTCACACTTCTTGAATATCTCCAGGGATGGTGACCCCACCACATCCCTGAGCAGCCTGTGTCAATACCTCACCACTCCTTTGGAGAAGAAATTTGTCCTTATAACCAACCTGTCACAACTGGGTGCAACATGGATCTACAGCAATGAATCCACTGGCCATAATTATCTGGCTGCTTGGTACTGCTGGGCTGGTTCCATGTTTTTAAGAAACACAGAGTGATCTCCAGCAGGGGAATGTTCCACGAAGAAGCACAGCAAGGACATCCTGCGCTCCACCATGGCTTTTTCCAAGAAAAACAGCCGGCAGCCCCAACCAAACCCCAAACAACGTAAACCTCAGGAACGTAAACAAAAATGAAGAGGAGAAAGAAGCCTTTGGAACTTTGGCAGAGCAGGGGAGGAGCAGCCCAGCTGAAGACACTATAGGCCCTGCAGAAATCCAGCCTGCTATTTGCTCATTGCACCACAGCAAACATGTGGCCTAGCTGTGATGAAACTGTCCGTGGGAGCAAGAGATCTGGTTGGCGAGAGCAAAACAACATTCCTGTTCCCAAAAATGGGAGGTTTTTTGTGAACTTAAGCACCAGGAGGTTGTAACTTTCCATTCAAAAGCCAATAAAGACATTTAGCACGATGGTTTAAGCACTCCCCAAAGAAGAAAGATAGTGCATGGCTGTTCCCTTGGACAGTGGATGCAAGTCCATGGCTTAGAGTATCTATTTCTAGATATGGCAGAAGGAAGGGATGACATCCAGGGGGACCTCGATAAACTTGAAAGGTGGGACCACGTGAACATAATGAGGTTCAAGAAAGCAAAGCTCAAGGTTTTGCTCTAGGGCCAAAGTAATCTCAGATATGTGTACAGGCTGGGAGAAGAACTCTTGAGAGTAGGCCTGCTGAGAAAGACTTAGGGGTCCTGCTGGATGAAAAACTTTCTATGAGACAGCAGTGTGCACTTGCAGCCCAGAAGGCCAATGATATCCTGGGCTCCATCAGAAGAGAAGTGGCCGGCAGGGACAGGGCAGTGATTGCTCCTCTCTACTCTGCTCTCCTGAGACCCCATTTGAAGTACTGCATCCAGGTCTGGGACCCCCAGCACAGGAAAGATGTGGAGCTTTTGGAGAGGGTCCAGAGGAGGGCCATGAAGATGATCAGAGGGCTGGTGCACTTCTCCTATGAAGACAGGCTGAAGGAGTTGGGCTCATTCAATCTGGTGAAGAGAAAGCTATGGAGAGATTTCATTACAGCTTTTCAATATGTTAAGGAAGGTTATAAACAGGAGGGATTTTTTTTTTTAATGTGGGTAGGTGGTGATAGAACAAGGGGGAATGGTTTTAAACTAAAGGAGGAAAGATTTAGATTAGATATGAGGGGAAGATTCTCACTGAGAGAGTGGTGAGGTCCTGGAACAGGCTACCCAGACAGGTTGTGGATGCCCCATCCCTGGAGGTGTTCCAAGGACAGGTTGGATGGGGCCCTGGGCAATCTGATCTAGTACTTAATCTAGTAGTTGGCAACCCTGCCAGCAGCAGGGGGTTGGAACTCGATGATGCTTGAGTTCCCTTCCAACACAAGCCATTATATGATCCCATTATTCTATGATTCAGATGCTACAAAAAGCCACTCCAAGAAAGAAACTCTCTCGTTGAGACACCAGTGGTGGTGAGTTTATGGCTGTAAGTGCAGCTGGCATCAGAAAAGAAGTCTCCAGGAAAAACAGAGTTGTCTCAAGTACTGTGCCTTTAAATGAGCTCCTCTCTTCCAGATGATTTTAATAAGCCCAGGCACATGTGTTGTAACCCCTTGATGCAGTACAATATGAATAACCAAATAAAAGATCTCTCCAGATTTTAAGATTTAGTGTTTGCGATGGGAAAAGGCCAACCAGATGACATCATTATACTTCAAATGTGAATTACTGCCAAGTTTGGTAATACTAAACTGGAGAAATTGATCCTCTCTGTTTTTGCAGAAAAACGGTTTTTGGCTTCAGTGGTGATTTCTTCTTTTGTTATTTATGTAACTGTAACGCTTGTGTTTAGCAAACTTTAATTTTACTTAAAACTGGAGCCAGAGTACCTTATCTTACAGGTTATTTCTTTTCAGCCATCTGCTTTGCTGGAAATAATTGAGTTTGACAATTTATGGGTTAAAGAGTCAATGGATTGTGTTGGATAATTCACCAAGAGCCAAACTCTAGCTCAGGCAAAGCTCTAGCTGGCTTCAGTGGGAGTCTGCCTGATGAGGCTGTCAGGATCCTGGTCCCTGTCTGGAAGATGTTCCATTGTTTGCCTCTGAGGAAGAAAAATCCATTTGTATGTAACAGTAACACCCTTTTCATGTAGCACATCTGGATTTCTGGAAGTATAAAAAGCTGTGATACTCCAGCCAGTATAATCACAGAGTCACAGAATCACAGAACTGCAGGGGTTGGAAGGGACCTCTGGGGATTGTGGAGTCCAACTGCCTGCTAAGGAAGGTTCCTGACAGTAGGGCAGAGAAGAGGAGGAGGATCAGCTCCTTTGCCTTGCTGGCCAAGCTCTTTGTAATGCACTCTAGAATACCGTTGGTCTTCTTGGCCATGAGGGCACACTGCTGGCTTATATCAGCCTGTTGGCCACCAGGACACACGGCTCCTTCTTTTCAGAGCTCCTTTCCAGCAGGTCAGTCCTTAGTCTGTACTGATGCATGCAGTTATTCTTCTCCAGGTAAAGGACTCTACGCTTGTCCTTCTTGAACCTCGTCAGATTCCTCTCCACCCAACTCTCCAGGTCTCACTGAATGGCAGCACAGCTCCTGGCGAGCCAGCCATTCCTCCCACCTTCACATCAGTGAACTTGTTGAGGGTGCACTCTATCTCTTTCTCCAGGTCACTGATGATGTTGGACAAGACCAGGCCCAACATACTGATCCCTGAGGAACACCACTACAGCTACAGGCCTACAATATTCTTAAAATACGTATTCTATCTATGTGACATGCTCCTTCAGGGAGTTCTCAACTCCCATGGTATTTTCAAGCACCCCTTTGAACGAGGTCCATGGAACATTGCTCATTTTACTGCACAGCTGAACAGATAGAGGCCCAAAGAGGTTAAGCCACTTGCCCAAGACTGCAAAGTGATTCACAGGCAGAGATGAAACCAAAAACCACAAAGCTCTTTTTTCCCACACCCCTGCACACCACTTCTTTCAAACTGTTGGTGATGTGAATAACAACAGTTGCAAAGCTTTGTGTTGCAGACAAATCTGGTGATTCATTTTTTTATCAAGAGCAAATTAAAAAATCCTTGTTTTCCACTGCAGAAAAGGATTCTGAACTTTCATGTTGCAGTAACGTTTCCAGATAAATCCACATCCTTAAGGCCAGGAAAATGTTCTATTTTTACAGCATACATAAGCCTATTTTTTAAAGCAGCCACATATACACAAAATTATTGGATCTATTTCCTTTAGAGAGGAAGCTCCAAGCCATACAATTACTATTATTCTTAAAAACGTGCAGCATGACACCCACGGAACAGTTGGTTCACCAATTGCAACAGAATAAGTCTTAGTGAAGGCATGGTGCTGTGAAGGTGACAGCATGACTTGCCTAACTGAGCCCTAGGTGTCCATTCCCCATCCCTGGTGCCAATGCTCAGTGCCAGGGGCAGAGCATCCAATGGGTCCTGCTGCTTTCTGAGCCTGTGCACCATGAGTGCACCACAGCTTTGTTTTTTCTTGTTGGCATCTGTTGCCAAGAGGTAGATCTCCCAATGATAGACATGGGATGTTTTCATGTTAGCTGTAATGGAAACACATGCACATCTGAATCAATCCAGAAGTCAGATATTGTAGAAAATGGCCTTCAACGATGACCGTGCCCTACTTTATCCTACAATGAGTTTGCTGAGGTTTTAGCCAAAAGCTGCTCTTTTGCCAATCCTTCCCACACAGGCTTGTAGTCATAGCTATAACAAGGATTGGCACACTTGAAAACAATCTTCCTGTTGCAGAGTAATGTTGTGCATTATTTGGTGCACATCAGTACAAGCACCAGGGATTCACCATGCTTCCACCTATCAGTTTTGCACTATAGTTCTGCATTGGGATTTTGTCCCTGTGAGGGTGGGGGTTGGAGCTTGATGATCTTTAAGGTTCCTTCTAACCTAAGCCATTCTATGCTTCTATGGCCTTCCCACATGAGGACCACAAGCCCCGGCCCATCAGGGAAGCGATGACAAGAGCCTGGTGGCCATGATGGTGGGTAGAGATCCTGGAGCGTGCTCACAGCATGTGAGCATCAGCAAGGAGCAGAGGATGGGGCCAAAAAAAGCACAGGAACTGAGCAACTCCAAAGGGAAGGCCGTGTGCGGGTTGGCTCTGGCAGCACGAAGAGCCTTTCCGGCTCTTTGATTCCCAGTGCATGGGGGAAGTGGGGCTTCACACAGCCCACGAAGAAACTGCCCCGCATCGCTGCCAGCACTAACTGCAGCCAGGCAGCTCTCCTCCCACCAGCCAGATGGAGGAAGAAAAGAGGGATGAAACAGTTTTTTAAGCGCTAAGCCTTGTATTTTGGCGAGCTGCTTCAGCTCTGGTTACAGTGCAAACCATCATTTGAGTTCAAACCTAAGGAGGATTCTGTAGGACTGGCTGTGAGAAGGTGTGGGGTGGGACGGTTCACACACTTCATTTGGACCAGTGCTGGCCTCGTACCAGTTACAGTCACAGTGGTTGGCATCTGGGCAGCTACAAGTGAAGCAGCACTGCTCTGCCAGATCCTCTTGGCCTCAGCAGATGGTTTCCCTGTCCCAGGGAGGTTTGTATGGCACAAAACATGCTCTGTTGTCCAAACCAGACCTGGATAGAAAGTTTCAGGTATAGCCAAGTCCTGGGCATGGAATGAAGTACAAATATTTGCTGTTGCCTTTTTAAAAATGGTGGTTTTTTTCCACCCGGTTACACAGGCAAGCTTGACTGATGTGGTGGCAGATGAAGATGTGAGGTGGGGAAAGCAAGAAATCATAGAACCACAGAATCATGCAATGGCTTGGGTTGGAAGTGACATTAAAAATCATCTAGTTCCAACCCCTTCTGAGGACTGATTGCCACCCAGCTGCCCAGGGCCCCATTCAACCTGGCCCTGAATGCCACCAGCATGTTCAGATCCCTGCTCTGGCACCCCTAGGTGCTCTGCTAGTTGAATAGAGCTAGCTTGATAGATATGGGAATATTGCAGGCTGACAGCAGTTTGCTTCAACCAGAGAGTGTGAATGCAATTAAGTATTTCACAGGACACAAAATCTGCCGTGGGCTTGGCAGAAATGTCCACACAAGCCAAAAGAAGAAGAAATATATAAAATATCAGGTTCCCACATCCAAATGAAGTGGAACAAAACACCGGAAAGGAAAAATTAAAGAATTAATGCACAACCTGTAGTTAATAGTCCCTACATTAAGAGACATCAGGGCCATGATTTTCCCCCAAAGGCTCAATCTCAATAGGACACAATGTGGTGCATGCAGGGAAGCTGAAGAAAAGGCAGGACACCCAGCATCCCACGCCAAAGTCCTCACGCATTCCAGCTATTGTACAGTGGGAAGGCAAATCTTAGGGTAAATGAGGCAGGAGGGTCTTCCCAACCAGGCAGATGCTCCAAGCTACCATTGCATGTGCTTTTATGACAGCTTTCGGATTCATTTTCTTTTACAAATAATCATGGCTGGTTGCCCAACTTTGAACGTTGGTCGGGTGGTGTCCTGCATTTCAGCAGAAGCCTTGCATTTAGTGGTGTCCAACTAAAACATGTAATGCGGTCAGAAATGTGTTTCCCCTTGTTCAAAGAGAAGCAGCAGAGGAAAATTGGAGGAGGTTCTGGTCTCTTTTTCCCCTCACTACTGGATGGCTCAAAAAATGAAAGAGAATCTGTTTCTGTGTGAGTGTATCCCCTTGGACTATTTTTGAAACACATTATCTAGAGCTGTGCAAAGAATGAGTCTATTTTTATTATTTTTTTTTTAATTTAGCTGCCAAACCAGAAAAAAAAAAAAAATCTGAAAAAAACATTTCAGATTGGCTGATCTCTTTCATATGACTATAAATTAACAATTCTGCTAAAATTTTCATATTTGGGTTGCCATTTCCATAGTGTTTAAGAAAAAAAAAATTAAAAAATGAAGTCATTTCTTTCAGGAAAAAAAAAAAAAAGCCATCTCCAAATGAAAGGGAGAACAAAATTTGTTTAAAAAAAATAAAAAGAAATAAATACAAAACAAAATAAGTTACAGTTATTCCATTTTCACCCTGGCCTGCAGATGAAACTATCTGGAAGCACCCAGCATTCAGGGCTAGTAGAGGAGCTCCAGTAAAATCTCACTAGCTTAGAATTAAAAAAAAAAGCGAACTTGACCTGAATGCAAAACCCTTCAGAAATACAATTTCCTTCTTGGGGCACACACAAATCAGGCACAGATGCAGCAATGTCTCCTTGCCTTCCAGGTGGGGAGCAGCAACTGATTGCAATGTGTTTTCCTGGCTCAGCTAAATTGCAAAAAAAAGACTGATGCTTAAGTCTTCGTGTATCTGCATGACAACCAAATGCCATCTGCCTGTCTTGGAGCTATTCTTCTTGTTGCCCAAGTGGTGCATCTTAGAGAAAAACGGGAAAAATAGAATGGATCCTTCTAACGTTCTCAAAATCAGATCATTCTGAATCACTGCCAGCTCACCCAATGAGGATTTCTTGGAAGTTAACAACATCAGCAGTGACTCAGCTACCTCCTAATTTTCTCTGAAGACATCACAGCCCATAGTGAACTGCTTTGTATAATTTTCACTGAGGTGCTCAGGAGGAAGGGTGCGTCCTTTTGGCATTTTAAAGGTGCCAGAATAGGATCTGGGGAAATGAAGTTGGTTTGTGATGCAGCCCAGTCCCTGCAGCTCCAGTGATCAGGGATTGGGTTTGAGGGATAGCAACACCAGAGTCTTTTCTCCAAATTGTCCCTATTTACTCATCAGAGTCCAGGCCTCCGTCAATGCACCAACGATCTGAAACATCTTTCACTCGGGTGAGGTTAGAGTTAAATCATTCTAACACATTTTTCCTGTCGGCAGTTGCACGCAGCCAGAAATGGATATCTAAAGAGAGTGCATATGAAGAGACTAACCACAATTGGTGTTAATTTGGAAGTGTTAGGTTTGAGGGTCCACGAAATTAAAGTTCCCTGAATAGATCTCAGTTGTGGCACCAAGTCAAAGCAGAGTTTGTGCCGTGTGTGTGAACTGGAGGGATTTGAGCTAAGGATCATGATGACACTAAGACACCAAAGAACACATAAATGGATATGGAAAAAAAAATCCTCCTCTTTTTCCACATTATTTCAGTATGTATCTTAATGGAATTTTGGACGAAATTCAGCTAACGCTTGGAAAGGTTTGGACTGTTTTACTCTCTTAACCATATGTCTGTACTGCAGTCATTCCCTGCTAGATTTAAGGTATCTACAAACCAGCAATGGAGTCTAATCATGTGTGTCAAGAAAGGGACAAACCCAGCAGTGTGTGACCAACACAATAATGTTTTTTTCGTTTTTCTCTAATTTCCTGGTATGCTAATATGATTATTGCCCACAGACACAGTCTTTATTTTAAGAAAAGCTTGGAGTAGGTCACACATTCCTCTTCCTCTTGTTGAGAAAACATTTATGCCTATTATATGGTTGGGTAGCTGCTCAAATGTCCATGCAACATGTCTGAGGGGTGCTGGCAAGATGGAAAAGGAAACTCAAACAAAGTCTCCTGAGGGCAAGCATGACACCCTGTCCAAGAACACACTGGGAAACTGCCAAGCTGGGTGGACAGAGGTTGGTGCAGCAAGGTAACCACCTCCAACCTCCAATGTCCTACAGAGGTGACTGCTACAACCCCAGCACTGGCCATGGCCATGCAAAAGGGCATGAAAGGCTCAAGGTGGGCAGGAGGAGGGAGCAGCCCCCACTTAACTCAAGGTGCCTTTTCTGTTTGGAGAAGAGAGGATCCTCTTAATGTCTTGTGCCTTTCTGGAGGATCCTGGTATGTCCCTCCTTTGCTTTAACTCTCCTTTTCAATTTACAATAAGCGAGGATTATTATTATTATTAAAATAACATTTGATCAGCCCAGGCAGGCAGGTTACAACGAGCTGGAAACATCCCGAAACTCACACAACCTTTTACCCTCTCATCTGTGCATTTTCACCAGCTGAATAAGAAGTGAGGGGAAATACTCACACAATTGCAAGTTTCTATGTATGGAATGATGGTGGATACCCACGCTACTGGATCTTGTGCCAGTTAGCTGAGGCATAGCATGGTGAGTTCAGCTCATCCACACAGTGCACAGCACTTCGTCATCTCAGCCCTTTCCCTCTAATAAGGGGTTGTGATTTACTAGTGTAGTTTGGTCTCCATTTACAAACAGAACACACTGCAATGTGAAAATCTGGTTGTAATCTTCCCGCATGATTTCTAGGGGCACAGCACTTCAGCATTAAGCAAAGGGAATGGGATAAATATTTCTGTTGGGTCATGTCCTTCTGTTAAACACCACTGAGAGAGGCAGCTGAGTGGTGTCTTTGTGCTCCTGGTGGCACTGTGCTGGGGAAGACCTGAGCTCTGCTGCCTTGGGGTCAGTGGCAGCATCACTGCATCTGAGTTTCAACAAAAGGACCTACACACTGTTTTGCCACTCGATACAGAACAGCTGCTATCTGCATTGCAAAAGATCCTGCTCCACACAGTTACTTCTATTAATTTTGTTATTTTTTTAAAAAAAAAACAAACCTCAACAAAGAAACTTGACAGTTCTTCTCAACATCTGTAGCATCTATATCCCCGATTCCTCTCTCACTGCCAATGCTCATCTAACTGTGTACTCGGAGGCACGGGTTCTCAGATACCTTCACCATGTCACTGCTGGCCTTCACATGCGCTGCCTCCAAGGATGGTGCCACGAGGATGCTCAGGCTTAATGCTGGACATGTTACAAGGGGACCAAAATGCTTCCCAAGTGAATGACCACTGCATCAGCAGAATATGTGCTAGAAGACACATTTCAGAGCAACAGCTTTAGTTCAGGAGATAACAGGGGAGCTGCTTCCATCTGCAAAACTTTGACATCTCTTCACTGCCTTTTGCAGAACGTATTTCCTAGTGTCTCTGTGCTTTCCAAATACACTGTGACTCATATTCTTCCCAGGTACAGCAAAGCTGTGAATTCCATTCAGACATTATAGCAGTTCTCCTATTTTGATGCTCTCCCACTTCAGTAGTTTTAGCAAGGTTTAATGAATGGAGTTCTTGGTGGGAAGAGTAAAACAGATGTTTTGTTTTGTTTTCCTTTTCCAGCAAACAGTGAAGTTAAGTTATTTCTGCAGAATAACACAAGAAAAGTGCAAGATCCTGCCAAATCTCAGAGCACTAACCTGCGGCCTTAGCAGGGTGTGCGTTTCCATTTAACCCAAGCAGCCAGAAAAATTAGTATTTAGGAGGAAACAAGACTAAAACTGGTAGATGTGATGAACGAGACAGATCTTTTAAAATGGATTCACCTTTCCCCAACTTCAGCCACATACAAAGATGTCTGCATGGTGGACAGCCAACTTGGGGTCCCTCATGAGTAAGTGAAGAGGAAAAGGAGTATTTAAGTGTGAAGGCCTCACTGCAGGGTGAGGTGGTTGAAGTTCTGTAGGAGTCTACTTCTCTTTGCTCACTCTAAAGGTGCCTAGATCCTATTTTGACATCAGAGCAAACACTGGGTCAGGTGAAACATGCTGTTTTTTAGGTTAATGAGTAGGTTGTGTGCTGGAAAAAAATTTTCTGCCTGATCAACCCAGATTTGGCTGGAGCAAAGCGTGCCAACTCCTCCAAACCATGGGGAGTGAGACAAGAACATAGTGGTATCTCTCCATGATGAGTGGGGTGATAACATAAAACATGACAAAAAGAACAAAAAGAACAATGTCTGAGCTTTGGTAGGAATGAAATATAATAAAGCTCAGTAAGTCATTGCCTTTCTTGGTAAAGTACCGTGTGCAACTATAAATTGTCTGTGTGATTATACAGGTGACAGAAGATGTATTGGTCTCTGATCGCCAAACTGATTTAATGCATGAATCTGTAACAACATTGTTTGTTTAAATTTATGACACCGGGCTGGAATGAAGCCTCTCAGATGTTTAAGATGTGATTTTACTTGCTGTAAGTATGATCCTTTGTTCTATGCCTGCACTCCTTCACTACCAAACCCTCCAAATAGGTCTAAACCAAAGAAATTTGAGTTAGAATCAGGGTTTCCTAATCTAATTTTAAGCATCTATTTAATATCTCCTTGGAGGACCAAATACTGATGATTTCTCCATTTTAATATCTTTGGTTTAACATGTAACAAAGCTGAAATTACATTTCCTATCAGAGTAGTTGTAGCTGCTACACGGATGTCAGGTGATGGTGAGAGAAAGAGAAGGGCTTTGTTCTTTAGGAACACAAAGGGATACCACAGTGCTGCAGAGAGGAAGTGGCCACCCCATAATACGTCTGGGCTCTCTTTGCCTTGCTGGCTTCCCTCTGCAAATGGAAGAAAGAGCCCTTCTTTGCAAGTGGGCTCACCTTTCTTTTTCATCAGAAGAATGTACATGAAAATGCAGGGCTTACCATCAAGAATAGGTGCTCATTTAAGCTATTCAAGTAAGCAGTCATTTCAGGTTTCCAAAGGCCCAGAGGCAGCTCAGCTTTACTCTTTAGAAAAGGGCCACCTTTTCAAGCAAAATTGCTTCAAATCCTCTTCTTAACCACCATTTATTTCAAAGCTTAAAAAGGTAGGCAAGGCTTCTCGGATAAACCAAGCAACCAAATTACATTCCTTAGCAGGGAAGACCCTGATATTGAATTATCTCTTGCCGAACAGCATTCAGTCTTGCAGGTCGTGGGCTAAACGAGCAAGGATTTCCATGGAAAATGACCTAGGAACCTTCTCTCCCTGAGCTTTCTGTACAGCTGTCCATTGGAAGATGTACTGCTGGGAAAACACTACAAAAGCAGTTCCCAGGAATACTCACTTTAATGCCTTGCTGAATCTGCTTACGTTCATTTTCTCTTTCCAGTAACGAACACATTTACTGACAAGAACAATTATAGAAGCAAAAAAAAAAAAAAAAAAAAAGGAAGAAATTATATAATGCAAATATTCACATTGGAAACTTGGCACCAAAGGATATGTTCCTTTGATCAAGGAATAAAGTTGGACTACTTTCTCCTGTAAATCTAATAGCTAATAAAGAGGGGATGGCATCCATTTCTTTGATGCTATTTGAATCTTATGAAGACATCTTTAGGGGCAAGGGTATGGTTGGAGTAGATGGTCTTAGTGGTCTTTTCAAACTGTAATGATTCTATGATTCTACGTATCAGCTATGCTCTGTGAGACCACCACAGCTGGAAATAAGCACACACAGGCAGCAGTGCACAGCTATGCTGAATGCAAAGTGGTGGGGGCTTTGATCCAACTGAAAGCTGGTTAATCAACACTGTACTATCTAATGCACCAGGAGAGTTCTGCTGCTACATAAGAACTCTGCTGATTCAAATGGAAATACAGCTATTTGTGGTCATCTTGATTATCCACCTGAATAGGAAAGAAAATATCCCACTAAACCAACCAAAAAAAGCCAGAATTGCAATCCAATTACAACAATCATCACAAAGAATAAACCTTAAGACTTCAGCACCTCAGAAATACTCTTAAGGGTGATCCAGATTTATATCTTTTTAATATGAACACAGTGGTGACCCCTCAAAAAAGTGAAAAATTATTACATTTGAACAGAGCCAGAAAATTTGTGCTGTCTATGCACTGTATTCGTGTTCGGATGTGTTTGTGTTCAATGGGTTGATGGTTGGACCTGATCTTAGTGGTCTTTCCAACCTTAGTGATTCTATGATTCTATGAATTCATTGATAGGAAGCACAACAGGCTGTTCAGCACCATAAGTGGCCCAGATCTCAGTTCCAAGCCCCAAGTTGTGGGCTTCAGCAGCAGGATTCTTGGCTTTATGCAAACAGATGGTGATGGAGGACAGCAGTGGTTGGGAGAGAAGATTAGTAACTATCCCATAGAGCAGTTTAAGTTCTCTTCCTCTTCCTATTTCAAAAGTGATTATCTTAGAAGCAACAAAGTGAAGAGGTTAAATCCACTCATTTCAAAGGGCACTTTTGCAAAGATACTGAAGAATACATAACAGCAATTTACGAGCTCCACTTCTTACTTATAGCCAACTATTTTTGTGTAGGATTCATATATTGGGATTTTTTTCAAGTGCTTTATTCTAAGCTACAGAGAGGAAAATAATCTTTTAGATTAATAGACTTCCTCTCCAAATATTTATGTCTGACCTGAAAATCTGCCAGCATTTTCTCCCGTAACAGATGATCAGCTACGTTTCTTCAGTTGTTACCTTATCTTTCTGCTGAGCCGGGGGCAGAAGAAGTGGTGCTGTGCAGTGGTTTGTCATACTGCAGCAGCAAAAGGCCAAGCTACAGGGAAAGGAAAATACTTCTGTGCCAAACTGAAGGTATTCACTGCCCACCTTCCATTTTCCAAGCCCAACAGCCCAGGATTAAACTGTTCTCCTTCTATTCCCTGTCCAGAACCTCCCTGGTTCTGAGCTAGCAGCAATGGGAAAATCATAGAACTGGTTTCCCAGTTTTTTTCTGCTTTGTACTGTAGAGCTGGTAATTCTGAGGAATCTTAGGCTTTAACCTTTTCACCTCCATCAGATGGTTTTTAACCACTTTACAATGCTCTCAGAATACAAAAGACACAATCCTGAATAGGAAATTGTGCATGATCCCAATGTTTGCTCCAAAGGGAACTCCATACGCAGTGCAGAAAGCCCGTGCGTCCTTTTAGCAGTACTGAATTTCCTCAGATTTCCTCAAGATTACCTGAGACTCCAGCAGTCTTTTACCTCCCCCATCTCCTCCACAACGTTGTGTTTTCCTCCAGAGTTTGGGGTTTTGCAGCACCGAAGTCTTCAGAAGCAGAGTTGATTTCCCTCAAAGAAACCAACAGCTCAGAAGCTGATGGGGATGGCTACATTTCTTTTCAACATTTGGGTAAACTCTGATTCAACTTATTATTATTTTTTTTTAGCATTTTTACAATGCAATTATTTGGAAAACAGAACAACGTATAGTACCAAGAACATTTGAAAACAGAGATTGAGCAATAAGAACATTATAGGACTTGATTTCAAAGGAATGCATGCAGCAATTATTCCAGGCTGCATTAAATTACAAAAATTGAGAAAAGCTGTGACCTAGATATTTCTTCTCCTGAAATATTTTTCATTTCAAGAGTCTCTTTTTTTTTTCTTTTATTTTTTTTTTCTTCATGGCCCATTTTGTAATGAAAGGAGCATTATTTTGTTGGTAAGGTTTTTATCTTCCCAAACCCATTATGCTATATTAACAGGTTGCAGGGGATAGCTAAACACAACAGAGACATACGTAGTCCCAACAGAGCAGACCAACCGATTCTGAAACAAAAATACTGTGCAAACCACTGGAAGTTATACAAAACAGACAGGAGAACTATTTAAGAGAGGAAACCTGATACGAATCCAGCGCTGGAATTGAAAGGCTGAAAAGCTCAAAGAGCAAAACTCAAGTATAAAATGTTATCTGTGCAGGAGGGGATTAGTTATGAGCTGAATTATATTAAAACACAACCTATGTTAAGGAAAAGTTACGATACACATCTTTTATTCGTAGGGAAAATACAGCCACTTTTCATGGATTCAGTACTAGAAAAGTAGCACTGTACACAACAGATAGAAGAATAGCTTCACACTGAGTGCAATGAATGGACTTCCTCGGGTAATTGAACGCTTCAGGACAGGAGAAAGGACAGAATTTAGGATCCTGCCAGGAGTGCTCAGAACGGTGTGTAAACCGAATGAAAAATACCAAACACGAGGATTTGGTAGTAATTGGAATAATTGCTCTGATTCAGAATCATGATGGAATGGGAAAATGATATGGTAATATATTATTCTGATCTGCTCCCAAATAGTGTTTACCAACACGGGCCACAAGTTCATCTGCGGAAGCACTGCAGGGTTAATGGCTGCTGCCTTGAAGATCTCAACAAATCAATATTTACCAAAATGTTACCACAATAACCTCAAATGCTACTCCGCACACAAACTGCTTTATCTGAACAGATTTATCGCTTATCATTAATAGTTCTCTTCCCAGTTCTCCTGCATCCTGTTAGAAAATGTTTGCAAATATTTAATTGCATCGTCATGGGTCAAAAGCAATTTTCCTTGGGACTTTATTATCCCTTTGAAGTATCAGCCTGAAGAAACATTGCTCTTCACATCACACCTAACCAGACCAGGGTCTAGCAGAAATACTGTTGTGCATTTTAGATGAAGACATTCAGATGGGCCCCGACAGAGGCTTCAAGGCAGGCCACCAGGGCTCCCTTTCAGACTTAGATGTGATCTTTACCTTGAGGTAAAGGTAAAGATCTTTACCACTGAGGCCATTACCTCGGTGAACTCGGGCATGAGCTCACTGCAGATTCCACCCTGCCCATCTCTGAGGTACACATGGAAGAGCGAGCTACTCAAGAACCAATTCCCAAGATCCTGGGAAGGACGAGAAGGATGCTGCTGATGGAACCCTAATATTTCTAAGACTTCTGGATTTAAGGCATCTGCGTGCCATTGAGATGCATGTGGGTATGACATGCTGGGCTCAGACAGAATGTGGCAACGTCACTGCGTGGCAAATGGGAATCTGTTGCAACTTTCACTGAAGGGAAAACCAACCTGACTATGGAGTCTGTTTCCTGAGATCAGAAGATCTGAGTCCTGAGCCCTCAGCTTCCCCAGAGATTAACAGGAATAGGTAGGAAATGTTTTCCTACATCCCGAATAATCACTTTGCCCACTCAAAATAGATTTTCAATACAAATATGTCCTACACGGGATGAAAGTACTTACATTTGAAAGAGCTATTCATGTCTATTAAGTCAGACAAATGATTGAAATTTAACATTAGAAACGCAGCTCCACACCTTGTACCATTTATTGACAGGAAATTAGGAACAATTAGATCTCTGTAAAGCACAGCAAAACCATGATTGCCAAAGGTCAGACTTCAGGAAAACCCTGCAGAAAGCTCAACAGCAGAATGTCTGTCCAGGTACGTTTTTTTTCCACTTATTTTGTACACATGGTTTCAGCAACAATCAGGTAAAATGGACAAAACCAGATTTCCCCCACCAGCTGTAATAAATTCGATCCATTTTTCTCCCCTGCTGCTATAAACAAGCAGAAACGTTGCACAGAGCAGACACTCTCTGGTCTTTTATGGGCATTATTGTGCTCTGGAACGGAAAGAGGACTGGCAAAGATTGCTTGCAAGTACAGGAATGAAAGCAGGAGAATTAATTTTCCGCAAGTTGCTATGTGTATTTCTTGAGTTTTAATATGTGTGCATACAGAAAGCTCACAATGAAACACCTTTTGTAAATATTGTAAGCCTTTGCCTGGAATTCTGGCAATGAGCTGCCAGCAGATAAACTTTTGCTGTTACTTTATGTAAATGGATAGCCTAGAAAACACACACGCACACACAAAACAGTAAAAATTCACAATTCCTCTTTCAAAACAGACTGAATTTCTGATTTCTAATAAGTTTATGCATGTTAGGTTAAAAATAAAGATTTTTTTTTTTTTTTTCCTAAACGTTATATTCAACTCAATCCAATTTTGAACAATTTTTAGTTTGGGTTCTGAGGATTTTCAGCTCTCAAACATATACTGACATTGAGAACATTAGATAAGCAGGTAGGCAGATTAGATAAATAGACAGGTAGACGATAGATAGATAGATAGACAGACAGATATATAGATAGATAGATTCAGTTTTTCCCTCTAACCTCCAGTTCTGGCTATCACTTGAGCCAATAAACATAGACCAAAGCACAGAGGAACATTCTCCTGATACTCCCAGCTGTGGGCTGAAGAAATTGTGCCTGAAATTGTGTGAGAAAATGTTGAGACAAATGAGCTTTGGCTAGCTCAGCTGTGAACGTCTGGATGCTTATTTAAAGTGAAGCGACCCCAAACTGCAAAGCACTGGATGTTCACTCGTCACTAATTTTTAATAGTCACTCTGAGACAGGGTGAAATAGCCAAGAAAGGGTTATGGGTTCCTTGTTTGCACTGAGAATTTAAGATGGGAAAGGGGAAAGGAAAAGTCTCTGGTGTTTGTAGGCCATGATGGCTGGGGAAATGGCTTTTCTTTGGTGTCATGCTGGAGTTTTGATATCTGGACAATAGACTATGCATAAAGGGAGAGAGCAGTGGCAGCTGTCATGGTGCCGTTGAGGTGCCTTCGTAGGCAACTCAACATCCACTACTGTGGTCTGGCCCAGCTCCTTCTCCATCCACAGAGAAGTGCTGCCCTACGGAGGAGGAGGTTGAATAAGAGATCTCTCATCTCCAATGGCACAGGCAGGACAATCCCACTCCATCTCCTCTGCCACCCCTTCGTCCGCAAGGTGTTTCCTCCTCTCCATGCTGGACCACCTTCATGCAGCCATGAGCAAAGCTGAAGGGGCAGATACAGCCTTTGAACAGTTCTCTAGGAAAAGCTGATTTGGGGGCTGATGGAGAGTTAGTGTGATGGAGAAGGACAAGGAAAATTTGTGGTCTGGGAAGTCAGGGAATCTTTTCTGATTCTATCCCTCAGCCAAGTGCAGCTGAGATAAGTATGTCCTTTTACAAGCAATTATTTCAAAGTGTGCCCAGAGGACACAATAGTCAGCCTTTATTGGATATGTAATACACACTGTGACAGTATATGGTGCTATTGCAGGCCAAAATTACAATTCTGGGACCTTTCAGCCTGCAGCTGCTCAGTAAAACAAAGGAAATACCCCCAAAAGAAAGAAAAAGGGAGGAGGGTTAATAAGCTTTTAAGCAAAATTCAAAACATAGATTATATAACTTCCTTCATTTCAGAGCTTTTCTGTGCCTTTAGGGGCAGATGGGGGAAATATGAAAGAACATCTTCCCTAGAGTTTTCCGTGGTGAGAGCTGGGGAAAGCAACCCCCACCTGTGAATGATCCAAGGTGGGGAAAGTGGGAGGGAGATCCCAGAGTGACCAGAGCTGGTGGTTGCCCTGGCATAGTAATATCAGGACTGCAGCATCTCTCTATTTCTCTGGGTAGATCTCCAGACACACTGAGCCACAAATTAACCTTGCATATTCATTACCATGCAGTTGGCCACGGAGCCAGAGGAGAAGCATCTGGCAGCCTAAGCCTCTTACTCACTGGGGCAGATGAAGGTTGTCTTTTGGGAAAGGTTTGCAGCCAGTCCTGGAAGTCAAGTGGAACAAGACAGTGCTCTGGGAACAGAGAGAGGCAGCTAAGGACACAAGCTGTGGGAGATCTGTCCCACCACAGGAACCACAGAGCAGATTTGCTCTTTCATGGTGCTTATTTCCTTCATGCCACTGACCTTAACCTGTTTAGGAACTGACATATTGTTCTGCGCTCTAAATCATTTCCCATGAATAACTTTTTTGTTAGTTCACTTTCTGCTCAAAAAGTTATTTTGGTTTTGTTGTTATATTCCAGAAATGAGGCTAAGTGTTTCCCATCTAGAACAGAGAGCGTGTAGATGTTGGCAGGGCAACCTCAAGACAAATTAGGATCTGACCAAGCACTCCTGCAACCAGAACAATTGGTACAATGGGCCACCAGAGTGTGTGACAGAGATCTCAGATAAGGCATACAAAATCTAATAAGAAAAACAGTGAAGCACAGAGAGGAGATTGTTAGACACCCTTGGATGCTCTGGGCATGCTCCATTGCTCTGGGCAACTTGCACATTATATAGTATTAATACAGCCTCAAGAAGCAATATCACTGTCAACTACTATCCAAGTTTAACACAAACTCTCTTTGGCACCCTGGTTCTAGCAATTTTATCATCATTTGATCTCCTTTGACATCAGAATTGGCTTCTGTCTCTACAAGATTTTGTCTAGACTCGATGTTTACATCAGACTTACCCAGATTGGCACCGTTTGCTTGGCAACCTTTTTGTGTGTACACGTGCATGCTCATGGCAGCTTTGTTTACGCAGTTTCCCACTGAGTTTGTAACCAAAAATAAGCACAGAATTAAATGTGAGCAATACCCAGGGGGGCACTAAATGCATTTTACAGGATTTTGCCTCTGAAGTAAAGGATATGAACTTACTGTCAGTCATTTACAAAGTCCCCAAATCAAATCCAGATCATCAGACAACAGTGATTGTTTGGGTGAGCTAAATTTCTTCTGCTTTTCACCATTGGAACAATTACCAAAACCTCAGTCATGTTCAATATGTAAAATGGTAGCAAAACCCAAGCCTCAAAGAAAATGTCAAGACAAGGTTTTCTATACACACATATTCTAGCCCAGGGCTGGTCAGAGTCATGAAAAGCTGCAGAGTTCAGTGGCCTTTGGATAAAAGCTATAATGATGGAGGATTTCCACAGTTCATGATAACTGGAAGCTGATCTTCCATCTAGGAACTGGCATGTAAAGTTTAGTTTCTTCTTCAAATGCTGAGGAAATGTCATTTTTAATGTGAGGATATATAGAGTCATGGGTTTGAATGCTAGAAAGCGTTGTTACAAGTGCCCAGCTGCCCTCCTACAAAAGTCCTGACTGTAATATTAATTCCAAGGGCATCCATGACTTTGGGTATGTGTCTTCCTCTATCGTCACTCTTTCTTTGTCCTGACCAAAAAGAACAAAAAATTAATCATAACCATAAAAACAATATTTGGTCAACATCACTACTCAGATCTTTAAAAGAGGAACAACGTGAACATTTAAGGTATGACTAAAGCTCAGCCAGAGAGCAAAAGAGTTCATGGGAAACTGCAATGTTTGCTTTCTCCCAAAAGCTCCCAAACTTCACATTTTGTTCTCATTTGTGTTAGTACTAATCGCTCTAATCAAGTTAACTATCAAGATGTTGTGTAGTCCTGGATTCTTCTTTCTTCTAAGTGTCTCTTACTGGTCATGTTCCCACGACACATGTTGGTTAATGCTTGGCTCTTCACTGTTCAAAATGGGACTTCACAAAAGGACTGCAATGAAAGTTTTTTCCAGACGGAAAGCAACAGCACAGAGAGAGGCAAGAAGGTTTTCTGCTGAATTTTGTATTGATTTTGCTCTCAAGAGACAGGAAAGACACAGAATACTTTGATTTATTTAGAAGAACAGTTGTTTTTGATGGGCTGAGCCTTCTGAAATCACAGCAAATGCTTACAAAGGCAGGGCTTGCAGCAGCTCCCCATCATTTGGAAGAAGCCTCTTGCTGCTCTGTAGAGATTCTATTGATTTTCTCAGATTCATTTGTCCTTCTAGCCATCAGATCCACATGACCTGCTTGGCTGATGGCAGATCTCCAGCAAGACAGCTTGAATGGCACACACAAGTAACGTGTGTATTCCTGGCTGCAGAAAAGCAGCTCCTGAGCCAATATAATAAGCACAAAACACAGCTGAGCTGATACGGAACAACGTGTGGATGTCAGCTTTCAGCCAATAGTGAGGTGTTGGGACACAATTGTTTGGCAAGGCCTTTGCCCTTTATGTGTCCAAAACGGCGTGTCAGTGCCTTTGTATGGGGAACGGCGCTGGATGTTACGGGAAGAATTCCTTGTTGCTTTACGTTAGCTCCAAAAAACTGCTAAACCTTCAGAAATTAGAAGTGAATCACAGGCCATTTCTATTGCAAAATCTCAAGTGATAACCCTTGATCATTCAAATCTCCTATTTCACATGTAATCTCATCTTACGAGCTGTGGTGTGATATTCCACTTACGTCTATGGAGTAAGAAGCGATGACTCACACCTTCTCCCAGTTGTTGCATGGACAGCCCTTCCTATGGAGCCCTGTGATATATATCTGATTATGGTGATAAGAGGTTCATGGCTACGTTTTTTAGCTCATTGTGTAATTTCCAGACCATATTCTGGAAATGAAATAAGTAGCATTTCATCTGGAAATGAAATAAGCTTGTCCAGTTGGTCCTAAAATGAAGCACGTTATGAGTATCAGTGAAAAACATACATACTTGTTAGAAGTATAAACTTACAAACCTACAAAGGAAATTCAATGTCAAAATTAATGCTCAGGCCCTGGAGAAAACCTTGCTGGTGTCAAGATATGCAAAATAACTGAATACATTTACCCAGGTCCTCGCACAATCTCACATCTAATTAGAAAGGCCTGAGGCTGAGCATGTCAGTGCAGAGATGGAAATGTGGGGCTGAGGATGGGCTGCTGACCCTCACACTGCTGCTGAGTGCATGGATGTGTTTCTGTGGCACTCCAGCATTTTCCTTACCAGCATTAATAAAGACCTAAAAGGAGGTCGGAAATTTTTTTTTCCTGTAGAATCAGATGGGAAGCAGGTATGGTTGACAAGTGATTCTGCAATGGAAACCTGACAGCTGTTGCACACAGAAACCCCTTTCTATTCAATTGGCAGCTAATTTGAAGGAACAGAGGGGGTAAGGGGAAATGAGGAAACATGGTAGATTAAGCATTATGATTCCAGGAATGGCTATTCCCAGGTTGTCTATTTTAAGCTAGCCAGACTTCTCAGGAAGCCTTGACAGTTTCCAAAACCTTGTGAGCAGCCATCTCACAAAGCAAAGCATGGTGTCATTCTCATCCCACCACGCTGCCAGACAAGCTCTTCCAGAAACCTCCTTCTGAAATTCCTTAGACAGAAAAGTGACAGGTTTTCTTGAATCATGCCATGGCGTTTCGACAACAACAGTCATCAGAATGATCTCCTGAGCAATTTGTTCTGTGAGCTAATTATAAGATGCCTGAGGAGTTATTTCCTGGTATTCTTTCACTTTCCAACAGCTGTTGATGTTATTGTTTAACTCATTATTAGTTCCAAGCTTGCAGCATCAATGGGCTGTCTGACCTCTGCTTGGATGGAAGCACTTTTCCCTCTTGGGTGTTTTCAGTGTTAGTCCGTCTCAAGCAAGAAAAGTGGGGATTTTAGCACCCTGTAAAACATCGGATTACAGCAAAAGTGTAAATCAAGGAAAAGTGAAATGGAGAGTATTTCCCACAAGGAGTTCCTCGTGTGGACAGTCAGCAGGATGGTCACTTATGAGTAAAAGAAGTTCCGGTGAAATAATCACACTCCCCAAACTTCCTGGGCTCTAATTCATCCCACTAAATGTGATTAGCATTGGAGTCATTCAAAAAGCAAGACGTTCTCTGTGTTGTAAGGGCTTATTCACAAAGTCAGCTAAAAGTGATAGATACTGTACTAATTCAATCCAGAGAGGGAGGGAAAAAGGAGTTATGAAAACTTGGCTTAGGCCAGAGAGCAGAGAAGAAGTTAAAGGAAGAGTGGCATTTTTGAGGGAAAGGCAAATTGAAGGAATGAAGTTTTGGAATTCCTGTCTTTCCTGCCTCCTCTGCAAGCAGGAGAATATAACGTCTGCTGACTGTGTAGGGAACAAAGCAGAGCTTGAAGTTAAAGCTTCACTGCTCCATGTCTCAGCCTGAGCTTCACCTCTCACGTGCACACAAAAAAGTTTTCAGTTTGCTCAAAGACTGAGTTGGGTTTGGTTAAAAAAAAGGGCTCTGAAGAAGCACAGGGTCACGCTGGCACTCAGCACTGTGCCACTGGGATGTCAGAGGACTCAGCTGAGCGCTGAGCATCTCCTCACCGTGCTCATGGGAAAGGCAGAGCTCCGCACGCCGGCTCTCACAGCACTGAGCTAAACCACCTGCTGGCCTCGCTCCCCTATGCAATCTCTCTTCCCAAATATGTGCATCCTATGCCTACTGAGTTACAGACGGGGATGGGCTTCCCCAGCTGATGAGATGACACAGCCTGTGAGCAGCCATCGCTACAGAGAAAGGGCAGGAGGAGACGCCATCCATCCTGCTCGAGTTCTGCTGAGCCACGCAGCCCCGCACCGAATCCCACATCAAACTTCTAGAAAGCCTCAAACAATTAGCAGCATGAAGTTAACCCTACGTCAAACATTTCACGGCGTATATCCAAACTGTAAATGAATATCTGTCGGAACTTTATTTAGAGAAGCAAAATGCTGGAGGAAGATTTGCTTTTGATAAACGGCCTGACACATTTGTTTAGCCATCTCCCTCCCTGAGAACTTTCAGTGTCCAGTATCCCAGCCTGAGCTCAGCACCACTCCAGTTACATCCCATTTGCTGCTCGTTTCTTCCAAATTTTCTATCCAGGACAAGAAAATGGACAACCTGGTTAAACTGCCATCAGAAACGTCTTTATTAAGACACCCTGAGGGCATCTGGCTGTGCACAAGACCAACTGTGGCACTCACAAATGCACTTTGTGCCTTTTGTTGTAAAGGTCTGACTCCTTTTCCCGAAGCTGTTAAATATCACCTTTTGAGCTTAATTAAATGAGACAGAAGCAAAAATCAAGAGGCCTCCACTTCAGAGACAGCCATGACACTCGCTGATTTTTAACCACAAAACACGGGCCTCTTTTCTTTCCTCTCTTTTCTTTTTTTTTAAGTTCTTAATATTACCTTCACGGTTTCTTTTCTCCCGCAGTAGCTGAAGTTCCCAGAGCCTGAGAAGCCACAGCATCCCCATCAGAACGTTGAGGCCCCCTCCTTCCCTTTTCAAAACAAAACTCCGTATCTCTAGGGAGTTAAACTTCTCTCATTTGACCTACCTCTCATTTGACCCATCTTGCCCTGAGATAAGAAATGAATGCCATCAATAACAGTCTACTACATGAACGCCTATTACTAGATTTAAGGATGAGGGAGGCTGTAATAAATGCTGTCACCTTATGCCTAACCCAGGCACAAATAAACCTTGTCCTCTTCTCACCTTCTGGCATGAATCTGATCCTGAATGAGATCCTCCATCAGGTCCCTGCAAGGATCTATGAGGAAACAACCCAATCATGGCTTCTACTGATGAAGAATCCCACGTCCCACCTCCAAATCAAATGTTCTTAGGGTGTCTTATTGTGTTCCTAAAACGGATTTTTCAAGACACTGTATCTTGTTGTATCACTTCAAAGTGCAATGAAGATCCCATTACTAAACTCTTTTTCTCCAATTTCAAGTGGATTGGACAAGACTATTTTATGTCAAACTTAAGCTTACTGATCAATCTATAATAGACACCGAACAAAAAAGCAACACGCCATGTTTGCCTATTCATTTATCCCCAGCAATATTCAATCCAAAATCAAATAATGATGCTACAGCAACATGGAGAACAGAAATTTTCCTGGTTCAAAAAGTCACCATTTCATTAACTCTGAAACTGACACAAAATAAAAAGTTCCTTGGATGTTCTCTGACACTCAGCTGCATTTTCTTACACTCAGTGGGAACTTTTCCACCCCCATTAGTGGGCATTTTATCAAGTTCCAACTTCTTTTGCAAGTGAAGCTGGACTCAAATCTCCAAATCCACAATGGTTTGAACTTCACAGCTTATGTAAGAGAAAAGCAGCCAAACAAACAAACAAACCAAACTAAACCAAACCAAACAAATAAGCGTATGGAAAAGTAACAGGAAAGTCAGATTTCCCCAAACAGCATTCGCAGATAATAATGTAACATTGTGATTGCTTTCATTTTTTAATGTATTTCCATGACAAAACAATGGAAAATGTATGATTTATCCAACAAGGCAGTTTTCATCACAGGAAGATATATATTTTTTTCCCATCCTTTCTAAAATGACTGCCCTCTGCTAAAAGGACATTAGCAGGAAGAAATCCCAGGCAGAGGAGGTGGGTGTAAAGACACGTAAGGTTGTAAGGAAGTGAAACGATTCCTTCTGGTTGAGATGGTCTGAAAGTGCTCTGGTGAGCAGTCTGTCATCTGTCAGAAACTGCCAAATCCGAAGTCGCACTGGGGCTGATTGGAAGAGGCAGTTGGCTCATTAGGCTGAAATAACAATGCCAAATATCCATCCCTAGTGGAATTTGCCATATCTGATGAGATCAGATTGTTTTGGGTTTTTTTTCCCAGGCTAGGAGTGGAGAGGTTTTGTTTTTTTTTTTTTTTGAGGAATTTCCACCCTAGAAGTAGGGCCAGTTAGCCAAGCTCTTGGCCATCAAGCAAAGCCAAGCTCACCCTGCCCACATCCCATTCACTGGAAAGTGACAGCAAGCCTCGGTCAATGGGAGATTAAAAAGTGATTTGAAGTGAAGGAAGGACCACCCTTGATGCGGTGCTTCAAGTTAAACTAAAGAAGAAATATCTGCTATAAACAACATAATATATGTGAACTTCACTTGGACTTAAAACCAGGCTTCGGAAAATACTAGTGGGAGAAGAAACACCAACAAATCAAATGTGGCAGAGGATAAAGGCAGATTTCAGAGAGCTGTGACCAAGAAGGCAGGCTCTTATGGAAAGCCAGACAGAGCACGGCCGTCCATGAGCTCACATGTAACATCTGAAAAGCCAAATAAGACCATGAAATTCACACAGGGCCATCAGAAATGGAAGATGTATTACACTCAGAGAAGCACGTTCCCCTAGCAAGACCAAAAAAGCCCGTAAGATTACCGTGCAGGTTGGTCCAGACTCCCTGGCAGGATTTCCACAGAGCAGCAGGAGTGATGGAGTGGTGCTCCGATAAATCACAAACAACTGCTGCACTGCTGGACGCTGAGGAATGAAGTTCATCAGGGACCAGTCAGCATCTGTCTGGGACAGAAAGATGTTGAGATGTGAGGCTGTGACATCTAGAGTCTGACCAAGACTTTTCAATGCAAAGTTTGACATTGGCAGTGAGCTCTGCGTGGGGTTAGATAGAGGAAAGCTACTGGGAATTGAAGATTTCCTCTGGGGAAACTGGGGAAATCATTCTACTATCTTGGTGGAGCTCAGTTATTTCTTGTCAGGCTTCCTCGCTAGCTGCTATTTCTGACCCACTTTCAGTTAAGCACAGAAAACAGAGAAAATAGTCTTAGATTGAGTGATCACAACATTACGTGTGACCATGGCTTCAATATCAAAAAAGAAATGGAACTACAGGAGCCAGAAGGACTCAAAGACTCAATGACTGCCACAACGGAGGAGGCTGGAATTTCTGTTGAGGAGCAACAGCAAAAACACCTTCAAATATATATTTCTGAGGAAGGACTCCTCACTGATTTACATGGATGTCTTACAATGGCAGAACAGTTGGAGTCTCGCCATATGTTCAGTGGGGCACAAGAGCAATGAAGGAAGCATCTCTGAGGCTGGGGAGAGGAGAGGTATAAGGAGAACTGTCAAATCACCCTATCTAGACTTTTATTTTTAATGTGGAAAAATGCCTCAGATGTTTTCCAGCCACAAACATTTAGACCATGGAGAAGGAAAAAGGGTTGTGGTGCAGTAAAAACAGAGCAAAAATAGGAGAACCAAGGATTGCTCCAAGCAGTTCAGCAAAGATCTGCCGCAGGGCATGGGGTCAGGGCAGGACCGAAGGTGGAAATGGTGGAGCTGGGAGAAAATTGCAGCCATAGCTTCATGGGGGGAAATCAGAGGGACTGGGAATCCTCCATCCCGGGGTCTGAAAAGAATAGGCATAAGGAATTTCAAGTCAGAGGCACGGATTTGTAATATGTAGTAACTGCGTTTAGGGAAAGAAATAAGAGAAAAGAGCAATTTAGGCACCAGCAGACTGCTGAATCTGAAGTGACAGCATGGGGAGCTTTCTAAAGCAGTTTTTCAAGAAAAATTAGACTTTGTGAATCAGGCTCTGCCTCTGCTCCTGTTTCTTCCAAGAAACGGGTCCCAGTTCTCTCCTGGCAGGACGTGAGTCACTCCGACCACCCTCAGTGAAAGTCTGCTGTGTCCGTGTGGGAAGCAGAAAGCCCCCAGCACACAGCATGGGTGTTGCTTTCCTGGGCATCGTTTGGATAGCATGCTTTGAGCTGCCACTCGTTTTTGGCAAATGACTAATAACGACTTGCAAAAGTTGCTACTGTGTTTTCCATCACAGCTGCTCTGGGGATATGTTTCTGGCACACACAGCACTGCTACCATCATGACAAAAACAATTATGCTAGTAAAACAAAAAAAAAAAGCAGGGCAAAAAGAGATAGAAGGTTACTGTCAGAGCGAGGGCATGGAGAACTACTGGGATGGGTTGACTACAAAACAGCTTGTGAGAGGTGTTGCCTTATCACAACATCAGGAGGTATGCTGACTCAGTTATGATGGGTGATAATCATGACAAAATCTGCTCTAGAGATGGCCTTGGGAGATGGAAACTGGGGGGAGAAATCAGCAGGGAGCAGGGAAGAAAGAAAGAAACAAAAATTAAGTTTCAAGCAATAGAACAAAAAGCTTCTGTATTAAACCACCAGACATTGGTGTAAATTACTACTGAGTGGGGAAAATAACCCCATGAAAACAAGGCAGAGACAGTCTTGTAGTGTGAGCATATATAATACCAGCAGCACAGGGAGGATTAGAGCAGTGAAACAATCCAGAAATGGTGCCTGGACCTCATCCCAAGGCAGAGCAGGCAGCTAGAACTGCAGCTCTGCACTCATACAGCACCTTTCATAAACCCACCGAGCATCTCTATAAATCTCAGAGGTGTTTTATGCCTGTGTGTGCTCTGACTGCCAGAAACCTGCCCTCTTCTGCGTGGAAAACAGTTCCTTTCAGATCCACAGCACCATTTTGTGTCATGTATCAAAGTGCATTTACGGGATAACTTTGGCTGAGCCCCCTATAGACCTCCCACCCCTTCATGTCCCACAGCCAGAGCCTGCTCTCCAGAGTATCTCCAGCACGGTAAGGGACTGAACAAGACAGACAACAAATAGCTGCAGGTTTAGGAAAGAGAAGATAGAGATTTTGCGATAGAGCAGTTAGAGAGTGAGACATAACTGAAATGTCAGAATGAATAACCTGCCTGGCTCGGGAGCATGGAAAATGTACTTAGGGCAAGACTTATGCAACATGGGAGATGTTTATCGGTCCTGTTTGTGAAGTTTTTTCCTCTGAAATTGGAACTGAGAGCTGAAGAAGGGAGCGTTGGGGTGAGAGGGGAGAGCAAACAGGGGCTCCTCCTTTCTTGGGTTCTTATTTCAAAAGCATGGCATGGACACAACGGTCCTGGAAACGATTTAGAAGGAGCCTGTGGTTTGCTCCCCTCGGATTATTTTCAAGGGAGATTCAGATATGACAATAGTGAGGGAAAAGGGGTAGACCCTCTCCCACCCCACAGCTCCGTGGTATTAACATCGATAGTCAGGGCTCAGCATGGGAGCGGGGCACCCAGCATGCCTCTGCCTCACTCTGTGACATGGGATATTGCCTCAGCCTCCGCTCTGCTCTCAGCAACACCTTAAAAAATGCCTTTTGCAGAGAACTGAAACCAATCCCAAATGCTGCTGCCTGTCCATGCGCAGAGGAGATGACAGCTGAGAAGTTGGAGTAAAATCAGGAACAGTTCCTAAGAAATACTCGTGGGTGGCAGGGTGATGTAACCCTTTAGGTAGCTCCCAGCATTTCTTTGCTTAGCCCTCCATTAACTTACCATTTAAAAACCATTGCAACACACGATTGCTGTGTACTGGAATGGGCACTGCCCCATAGGCTGCCCCAGTGCACTGGAGCTGCATGGAGTGCCCAGAGCCAGAACCACTCCGCTTGGAGAAATGACTCAGTGTCGGACCAGAAATGCATTCCAGAGCACGGGACAACAGCTGAAACCTTGAGTGGTCTTGCAACATCTGACCTTTTGGCAGGGTGAAGCAATCACCCACACAAAATGGTTTTCAATTCAGCTCAGCACAAGTCTGGCTTCAGAGCCCTCCAGGAACCAGGAGCACAGTTGGCCGCTCCAGGGTTTATGGAGGACCGAGACCCAGAGTAGGGTGGCCATGGGTGGATGGTCTCCTTCCACACCAACAGGACAGGAGTCGTGGATACAGGAGGTGTGCATTTTTGGCAGTTTGGTTGAACTTCTTCCTTTGCAAGGCTGGAAAATATATTTTTTAAAAATATATATTTAGAGCTTGTGGTGGCAATGATGATGAGGAGAAGGTTGGACTAGATGATCTTATATTTTCAACCTTGTGATTCTATGATTCTATGATATTAATGCTCTATGGAGTAAAGAAACAAAACGAAAAAGAGAAAGTGAGTATAAGTACTTAGTGGGAAGGAAGGTGGTTTTCCAAAATTTTTCAAGCAAAAACTTTTGGAGATACTATGGTACATTTCTACTACTTGAAAAAGACATTAAAAATAAGCATTTCAGAGCTCAAAGCAGCTCGCTCCTAGCAGGTGTTTTATGATGTCAGCGGAGCCAAGTGAAGAAAACATCTTGCCTGCACAGATGCAATTATCTCTTTGAACTGAAAACACAAACTTCAGAGAAAACAGTAAATCGCTTAACTTCCAAAATATTTAAGTTATTTTGAGCATTTGACCAGTAGGAGGGAGCAAAGCAGGGACAAAACTACTTGCACAGTGCTTCCAAATGTACATATACTGCTCACGCTTTTCATAGCTGAATGGTTAACAACAAAGACAATTACATTCTTGCTACAGCTGATTAAACAGTTGATCCCACAGACCCCAGGCCTTCTCAGACACGGTTGTTTGCTGCAAAGCATAACCAGCAAAACAAAAACAAGGCTGGAGCTGAGATGCTCATCCATCACGGCTCTGGTTCAGGACGGCAACTCTAGCCAGAGTCATGCATAAATACAAAATGCATCCTGTTTTTGGTAAAACTCATATGATTTAACCAGCACTTAGGGAGGCTAGGAAAGTGGAGGTGCGTTTACTTTTGTTTCTGAGTTAAGATTGAATCGTCCATTTTCCAGTTGTCACCACTGAGCTGAAGCCACCCAGCGCCACACACAGGGGATCCCTCTTTGGTTCATGGGTTAATGTCCCAGTATTTGATCCGTGTTTTATCAGCTGTATCTAGCTGGCCCAGCAGTAGTTGATGGTTCAAAGGTGCAGATGGCTCTGCGCTGGGAAAAGCTCAGATTCCTGTTGAGCCTGCACCATAAACACATCACCCAAGAGTCTAGATCCCAGCAGCAGCTCCTTCCCTGGAGAATCATGAGATACTACAGCGAATTATCTGCCTTCTATAGAAATAAGTCACATAGTATTTTAATGATCTACCATCTCAGCAGGAATGGACTCATTCCTCGCTGACTTCTTGCTATTTCCTCTCAAACTATTTGACATTCAGCTTTGTTTATCCTTTTTGGAAGCACTGAGTGTTGTCTTCTTAACAGGCCTTTGCAAGAAATGATTGCATTTGTATTGGCAAACCTTTTTTCAAGATATTACTAAATCTCCAGTCCTTTCCCTGTGGGATGACAAATGCTGGATAAATAAGAAGAAAGCTGGCTTCTGACCACTTTTTGCAAAAGAGGAAAAAAATGTGCTTTACTATGTGGCATAATAGATAGTATTTCCACATAGTTAGACAGCAGCTCTTTCTGCGGAAAAGAAATACTGCAGCCTTTCACATTTTAGCCCAAGTAAAGCATTCATTCCAAAACAGAAACTCTCAAAATGTTCTAGAAGTGAGTCCGTATTTGATATTCTATATTCATCAATCGTTTTCTTTTTTTTTAAAAAACAGCCATTCCATTAGACTTTCTGGTTGTTTTGTGTTTTGTTTCTTTTTTTTTGTCTTACAGCAAATCTTGGACCTGAACACAGTTGACCTTTTCTGTTGCATTCAGTGGTGGGCATGCTACAAGAAACGTTCCTCCATGTTTCTATATTGATACAAAAAGGGTCCAGACACAAAAAGTCTACAAACAAAAAGTACTGCAAATATGTATTAAGGGTGCACTGCAAGCTTTCATTCCAAGCTATCTTCACACCCCTGCTGCAGTGGAGCTCTTTTGGTCTGTAAAACACTGCAGAAGACAAGCAACGTTGGCATGGAGCTTACAGATCACATAGCCCTACTGTGTGACATGACTAGGATTTACATCCAGGTGCTAATGGTCATCCACCACCTAAGAACACGTTCTGGTTTACCTGAAACCAAAGAGAAAGTCTCAGGTTCTACTGTCCTGGTGCTTCTCCGTAGCTAAGTGCCTCTGAAGCTGTAGCTCCATTTTGTATTTAGTTAAAGGAAACCAACTGGAAAGATTCCCATAGACTCCAAAGGGCCGTGTCCCTGTGTGTGATATAAAAATGAAATAAACCTCCCAGTTAAACCATCAGAGTTCATGGGCAGAGTCATTCCACAGCCCTAACCCCCTGTTCAGATGGTACTGCTCCCCCCTCAGAAAGGAACGGGAGGAGTTAAACCCAGGACTGAAGACTGAGCTGCCTCCAAACCAATACCTCCAAGCACACAAAAAAGTGACAGTCTGAGCTCGGGCCCCAAGGGTGGTCAGAACAAGGCACCTTCATCCTGCAGCAGCTAAATCCTCCCCTTCCAACTCCAGGAGGATGTGGCTACATAGGTAGTAAGGAATTTGCAGGCAAGAAAAGGCTGCCTTGCTCTTTAGAGAGCAAGGATGAGAGTGAACAAATAAGTGTACTCGGGAAGGCTGGATTTTGCTGCCTGGGCTACATCTCTGTACACTCATCCTGGTTCACAGCTAGAGAGCCCTGCAGCACTTGGAACCTTCTGCTACAGCTTTCCATCCAAATACTCCACGTGGACTCACTTGTAAATGGCAAGAGATTAGAGAACTTCCAGTCGTCATCACTTATCCACGAAAAGTTTGGAAAAAAAGTTTTGCTTTCCTCAGAGAAAAAAAAAAGATCAAATCTTGAGAGAAAGGGGGGAAAAAAAGAAATATGTTTATAGTGTGCATTACCTAGAAAAGTAATTCATATGATGAATCTTTATCTTAAAAGCCCTGGACTAAAAACAAATAAATGAATCATTCAAATTATTGTGGAAACAGCCATGTTTCATGTTATTTATGTTTAATGTTCCTTTTAGGGTTAGGGCTTTTTTTTTGTTTTTTTCTTATAAAGAAAGGCAGTTTTCTTACTATTGCCATGAATACTGATGTCAACCTCTATTTTAACAGTGCTCAGTGATGCATGAACATCCCAGAGGCAGAATTTTAAAAACACTATAACCATTTGTTAAAGGCGAACCCAGACAAGTTGTACAGTTTCTTCTTCCCCTGCAAGCTTTATAACAACGGGACAAAATATGGTTTCATACGGATAGGTTGTGAGCCAAACCCTGCTAAAACTAACAGGAATCTTTTCAGTGACTGAACTGTTCATTATCTGAACTTTGGAGCAGAACTATACCAGTCTTTCTTCAGTCTTTGTGGCCGAAATTATTGGTAAGATTGCAGGAAGTCAAAGTATTTATTAAAGAGCTCGTGGTTTTCCAACTGGAATGGTACATTGCAGTTGCCCTTTAGAGACCTTTCAGCTGTCACCTTTTAAGTCAGGGAGGAAAAATGCATCTCAGACCTGAGCAATCCTCTGCCAGGCTGCAAATGGAGAACATGGCTGCTTGCTGGTAACTGGCTTTGTCAGGGAGGCAGTGGGAAATGAGAATAAAATTTCTCCTGTGATCATTTATATATCTTGAGATTGGGAATCAGATGGTTGCATGGGCATGCAACAGTGCGAAGAAATGCAAAGAGATGTAAGAGCAGAAGGAAAGCAGGAGATTATTCCTTCATCTTTGAACTAGGATGTAGCTGACCAAGCTTTCAGATAGCTCCAAAACACTCTGATACTCCCTCTCTCTTATGTCTTTAGCTCCATATTTTTTTACGTGAGTAAACTACAACTTTAAAACTAGAGCATCACCATGAAGCCTGCTGTAAGCTTCTCACTTGAGCTTTTCTATACTCTGAAAACAGCAACATTCCTTTTTGTACCTGGTTTGGGTTTTGATGGAGCTATAGATTTCATTAATAAAATAATGAAATTCCTGTGCAGCTCTATTTATGAAATCAGACTAATAAATACATACTCATTTTCTCAGCACTGCATGGAGCCCAATCACAACTTTCAGGAACAGCACGTTTCCCTTCATCAAGGCTGCAACCTCATTCTGGCTCGATCCTCTCTCAAACAGGTTACCTGGGGAAATTAGGCTCCAGACATGGGTTCCCCTTCAATCCTATACCGTGGTGTTTCCATCCTCATCACTGCACAATTAATTGTCAAGGCAGAAATACTTCCCTTCTTTAATATACCACTTCTCACCTTGCTTTTTTTTTTGCTTGTTTGCTACAAGAAACCAACAACTCATCCTGCTTGCCTCCTGCCCACTGCCCCTTGCACCAACTGCCCATCTCAAACCCATGAGAATGGATGGAGGTTACCTGCCCGAAAGGGACAGAGTTTCACTCTTAAGTGTTAAAGCATCTTTTCTTCAAGTGATTTCCCTCAAACCCTCATCTAATGGAGTACCTGTGCAAAAATAATAATAATAAAAAAAAAAGCACGGTGCAGGTGGTTAATCCTGGGAAAAGAGAGGCTCTCTGTGTGGATCCAACGCGAAGCTCAGTGGAACTGGTGGACTAACACCAGCCACAGTCCCAACCCCTCATTTCCTTGCACAGATTAGGCCGCTTCATTTAAGCAAACCCTTTGAGTGAACAGGTGCAGGCACAATTAGCCTCATTAGCCAGCTGTAAAATGAGTGGCGTGCTACATTTCTCTTTTTGAGTGCATACCAGAGAGATGACATGCATGTGCCCAAGCATATGCTGAGGATCTCTGGGAGATCTATGTTACCGATCCCTGGTCTTCAGGGAGGTGTGAGTATTAGGGCCAGCCTTGGGATTTGTCTGTTCTCTTGTATCAAGGATGTAGTGTAATGTAGGATATGAGTAATGAAAACCCAAGAGTATCTGCTAGTGCTCTTCAGTTTCTAGCTTTCTTGCCTAAAGACTCAAGATGTGAGTGGAAATTACATTACTGTTATGAACAATAACGACAAAGAATGGAAAGCCCAACAGCGATGACAAGAGTAACCCAAACTGTGTCAGGCTTGTTACAGGCAAGCTAGAAGCAACTTGGAGCACAGTTTGTTGAGAATAAAATGTCAGCAGCATTTAGGCATGTGTCTCACCTGGCCTCAAGCTTGGCAAGGGACTTATGCATGCATAACTTCAAGCATGCAACTCCTGTATGTAATTGAATGAGCGAATTTTGTGAGTTTAAAATTACATGCATTTAGGAACACAGCTGACTATGAGGGTATACTCTTGTATTTATGTTGTAGCTTCAGATTTTTCATAATTACATTACCTCTCCTGCTCTCTTCAATATTTCCATCTTTCCTCAGAGCCAGGGAAAGTCACTCTTTCACAGTTTGTTAATCAGTTTATGTTAACACAATCTTCGTGGTGTTTGCCTTGGCAGCATGCCTTAGACTA
Organism: Centrocercus urophasianus; assembly: GCF_019232065.1. Lineage (NCBI taxonomy): Eukaryota > Metazoa > Chordata > Aves > Galliformes > Phasianidae > Centrocercus > Centrocercus urophasianus. Next base: position 24,948,133 of record NW_024884733.1, on the reverse strand, counting down.
AAATTATTTAATGATCTGAGCATTAATTGAAGATTAAGGGCTGGTATTGTCTGCACTTGGGCCTCCCATTGAACAGGAACCCAACAGAGCTGAAAACTTCCAATCCCTTGCAAGGATCAGGAGTCAAATTACTAAGAAATGGTGAGATCCAGCAGGCTGGTGGTGCCATTGTGGTGCTGCTTTGTGCAGATTTCACGTGACATTTAGGTTTGCATAAATGTTTTTTGCCAGGGAAAACAGAAAAGTTTTGCCCTAGTGCCCTCTGCACGTATGTACGAAGGCTGCAAGGCTGGTGCAGGGAGATGACAAAATGGCCCAAAGTCACTTATTCCTTGTGGTTGCCCCTATGGCTGAAGACGCCGGTTTGTCCAGCATCCCCACGTGGGGCACTGGGACTGGGTGCATGGATTGTCAGCAAAAAATGCTCCTGAAAAAGGACGTACCAATTCCACCCTGCATCTCTGAGTCACCTGCGCAGCTCCTCCAAGGGAGGATCTGCCCTCATTTTCCCTTGCGCCCCAATCAGGCACTGTGGGCTCCATCTTTTCCGCAATGTTATTAGAATTCTTACTCTTCAACTACTTGTTTCATTTCACTATTTTATAATTTTTTTTTAAAGGCAAAAGTAAGCTTTAAAAAATACATTAAAAAAAACTCAGCAATAAAAGTGTTTTAGGAAGTGGAAGTGATGGCTTACTGATTCTTTTCCATATAGCAGGAAGACGTGTGGTTCCAAAGAAAATCAAAATAGAGACGAAAAAAGAAAGCTTCAAGAAAATGGTAAAAAGAAAATAAATTAAATAAAATAAAAATCCCAGTCTCCCCAATTAGTTAAATAGGGGAAATGAATGCCACCTGGGCTGCAGCAGATATTGGACTGTTTGGATTTTCCAGAAGAGGAAAAGAAATTCACTTTTCTCTCCCTGTGTTCCTACTTTTCATCTGTCTTAATTTGCTCACATTATTTTGTCAGACGTCTGCCCGGCTCCAAGTTAAATAACCTGCCTCCTCCCACCTTCTGCAGGATAAAACAGAGCCAAGCAGGGGAATTCAGAGCTTATATCTGAACTGTCTTGGCACTGGGGATGTATAAACCCAAGCTTAAGCCTCATTCTCAGTCCTAGTTTGAAGGTCATCCCTGCAAAAACCCGTTGAAATCATTTGGATAGCTGGAAATATCCTTGTAAATACCCCACTGGCTATGTCCAGCTAAATAAAATAGGAAAGAACATCACCATAAAGAAATGAATAGTACACCCACAGAGCCCAGATTTTGACCAAACTACTGAATGCATTGTAATGCCTTTGCTATGCGAAGATCAAGTAGCTCTAGCACTGATATGTTCAATAAACGTACACGAAGGAAGAGTTAGTCTGGCAGGGCTGGTGGTGGAGTCAGAGCTAATACGCCTTCTTGCCAAGGCCCAAAGCTCTGTGCCTGCATGTGCATACACACATACAGTGTGCAGGGGAATTTGTCACGGGTTTTTGTTCTACCTTGAGACAAGGATTTACCAGCTCAAGTGGAAAGCAAAAACAAAACCTCAGGCAGGAGTGAAGCCTGACTTAAAGACCAGAACAAAATTCTGCCCCTCTGGAAAGACTCTCGAGGATGTAAGAAAAAGGAGAAAAAAAGGTAGTAAGAATCAAGAACAAGCCATTGTGAGGCAGAAGGAGATGCTTCATTGGAGCTTGAATGCCTGAAAGCTACTTTTGCAGATAATAAAAGGAAAAAGTGGCTACTTTTAGAGGGAGAATTACTTCTCTGAAGCAATAGAAGCCTTTGCGTAAAGCACATAGCACGGTTAGCCAGGTGCTCAGTGCTAAGGCTTTAAGCTTCCTTGAAAGAAGTGAATGAATTCATGCATGGCTTTGGGAGGTAGGTGGGAAGGGGAAGGAGGTGGGGTAAAGGAGGAGGAAAAAAAAAAAAGTAGGAAAAACATCATGAGAAATATCACAGTAGCAAAGAGAGCTGAAAAAGTCAAGGATAACTAAAGAAGCACATGAAGCATGACCTTGAAATGAGACTGATGAAGTGAGCTTTTTGGGTTGAGTGCTGGCTGGAAAAGAGGGCTTGGACCACTGCCCAAGGAAACTGCCTCCTGCTATTTAATTCCTAATGAGTTCAGGGAACAAGGATTTTGCACAGTCTTTGAAATAAACAGGATTGTGTTAAAGAAATACTTGAGACCATCATTAATTTCTACTTCTAGTGGAAACAAGCCATGAGACCCCACATCCTGGCTAATCACTTGGGTCAAAAAAAGTAACATAATGTGAATTTCAGCACTATATATTATTTTGTAGGATGAAATAATTCTACATGTCCGTTTCATGCCTGCATTGTGGGTCTTCTGAAGAGAAGGCTCATTGCAAATTAATTATTACACAGGTTACGATTCCTATCTTCCTGTAGGAATTCAGCATTTCTTTTCTTATTCTCCCCTCCTCCTGCACCAATTTCTCCATCCCTATAATTGTTCTTCCTGTTTATGCAATTCCATATGCACAGTGGCTACTAAAAGTCAGCTGTTCAAACTGTTTACTACAAATATTTACACTGCGGCCATTAGTGAAATCTGTATCTCTGAAGGGATGATGGATGGCAGCGGGTTTGATCCGAGAGACCCCGCAGGATAAACAGGGAGGGAGCAGGGGAATGTCACACTGGGGGCTGGGAATGCTGCCTCCCATCCCTGAAATGGGAGAAGAAAGTTCTGTGCTTGGGACATCTGCTCAGAAACAGGGCATGCAGAAATTAGGCCAAGCCCTGCCTGATGCTGAGGGATCCTGACTTGTGCTGGCTCAGGTGCCCCCGGCGCTCCAGCACAGGGCTTTCGGCCATGGCAGCAGGGAAAGCTGCAGCCACCACAGCCTGTGGGTCCACCCCTCCCCCAGGAGGTGCCTCCAAGGGCTATGGATGTAGGGCACAGAGATGTCATCACTGCACCCAGGGCACAGCTCGTGCATCCCAACCCATCACTCCGTGCTGCTCACCACCACCGCTCCTCTCCATTGCTACCAGGTGTCATTTCCAGTACTTCACCTGTGCTCCCTCTGCACACTCTGGCTGTGCTTTTAGGGATGTGGCACATTTTGGATGCTCTTTTCTCCTGGGAGCTGGGCTGGATTATTAGCCATCCACTGTCCTTTGGGAACAGCGGCTCTCAAGCGCCCCAGTTTTGCACATTTTTGTCCTAGATGGTCTTCCAAAAGAAACTATAGAGAAAAGGCATGAAACGGATGCACTGAAAAATAAGAAAATGAAATCCCTTCCAATTACTGCACTATTTGCAAAGAGCAAAAAATGAGCAGGTATTTGATACTAATCAAATATTTGCTATTCTCACGCTTCAGGCTTTGTTCAGCAATAACAGGAGTTCTTCCACCTGTGCTTTCAGAGAAGAGGCACCTAATGCAAACAGTCACACACTTCTTTCAGCCAGATCTGAAATCCTAACTGCACAAGTGAGAATCAGGAAGGTGACATCCCCTGGAAACCTCCAAATAGACAAATGAGGGTATCTTGGGATGGCCTTGCTCTATGGTCTCAGTCAGAGCTAGAAGCCTAATTTGAAAATCAGGATAGCACTCAATCTTAAAGTACGTGCTTAAGTTCCCTGTTTAAACCTCAGCATGTATTTAAATGCTGTTTGCAGGGACAGACAATCCAGATGATCTAGTTGATATACGTCATGGAGTATGTCCTATGGGGAACAACTTGGCAATTTATTCTGTGTTTAAGAGAGGATTTGTGCGCTCATGAAAAACACTGTGTGACTTATGCCTGGGCAATGTGATGCACTGGGAAACATTTCATGCGTTATTAAATCCTTTTGAGATTCGGAACTCTGCCTTCTCTACTGCTGGTTTAATTCCTAGACAAACGGAAAATGCTCGAGGAAACCACCAGGCCAATATGGATAGGCAAGCATCCCCAAAGGCAGCATTATCCCCAAACAACAGACCAGGAGACAAATCAAAAGCAGGCATGGGGACCAGCACAGGATCATCTGAGTCAAGAAGATGCCCACCATGCCCACTAATCATGTCCCTCAGTGCCATTCCCATGGCTCTTGAACACCTCCAGGGACAGTGATCCCATCACTGCACCAATGCCTGACCATCCTTTCTGAGAAGAAACATTTCCTAACATCCAATCTGAGGAATTAGGATTATGGAGGACTCTGAGAGAAGGAACAGCTAATGGCTGTTATAGGCAGGTCACAGCTCTGTGGACATTTGTGGCTGTAGGAGGAGGCTGTCCCCAAAGGTGGGAGAGAAATGACCCAGGGCCACTCAGAAGCTCCATGCTGTGGAACTGGGGACCAGCTCATGAAGCTCAGCATCTCCCCACCCAGAGGAACCATGCCCTGGTGTTGTTCCCACCATACTCCTTTCTTGAATGCAGCCTTTCATTTTGCAGAAGCGCCTTCATTCACACATCAGAACTAATCTCAATGCAGGTAGTTTTCCACTTGTAGCTCAATCTTCTTTGTGGGAAACTTTATTTTTGGACAAGCATATAAATGCTCAGCCCAATTAGCCATCACTACAAATGGTCTCTTAAAGGCAGCCAGGGATCAGTCATTCCCATTTGTTCCACACAGCACCTCCCAGACTCTACACAGCCCTTCGCTGCATTCCATGAGAAATGGATGGGATCCTATGCTATCATCTTTGATTTTTCTCTGTAAGGTATTCTATTTCTCCTGAAGCCCCAGAGCTCAGGCTTGGACGTGTTTATGACATGGCTTGATGTTAATGTGAATTTTCCGTGCCCCACAGTTGCATTCTTGCTTCTCATTCCCCCACGTTCCTCCACTCTGTTCTACCACTCATGTTTTTCTTTTCCCTACCTTTCAGTTTTATGGCAAAAGTCACCATTTGGAGCAACGGGTGGAAAGCTCAGAGCAGAAAGCCATTTCTCTTTTGCTCGGGATGTCACAGCATCTCCATCTCACCCATCCTCCCCAGCTGGAGCACCACCAAGGAGAGATGCTCCCTCATCAAGCAATTACACTGAAATTAATTCACTTCAATAGAGCTGACCTGAAGGTCACATCAGAAAGCACTGATGACATCTTCAAACAGGTTTGGAGGCTCTACCATGGCCACCTTCCTCATCACAGAGGCTGTTGGGGAAACCAAGGACAGCCTCGCATCACATCCAGTAGCCCTGGCCTACCAGCCTCTATTTCCCTCCCTCAAACAAAAGCAGGAGGAGCTCACAATGAGTGCCATTGAAGAGATAAGCATGCTCCCCTCCACTGTTTGCTTTCGAGTGGCATTTCCTCCACCAGGAATGTGCCCCACAACAAGGTATTTATACCTGCCTGCAACATAAGCTCGTTTTTCAGCAGAGCCTGCTGTGCATACCACACAGAGGTGTTGGGAGGATTAATTACTCAGTGTTTGCAGAGGGCTTTGAAGATAAAATGTGCCAAGTAATTATTATGTGTTTTACTGATTTGGGCATGTATGGACACTTTTTTTTTTTTAATGCTTGGTTGATTTTGTTGACTGGCAATTTAGGACAAAGCTATGCTTCTTGTGGAGTTTCTTTTTTAAAAAGATTTTTAACGGGCTTTTTTAATTGCAGTATTTACTTTAGTCACCTATTAAACAGCTAATTACTTGTGATCCTGTTTAGATTTGTGTTTAGCACAGACAACAATTACATCTTTTCTCCCACAACCGCTGCATTACAAGCTGGGCTCACTCAATTTTTTGCCATGTAAACTGTGAGGACTTTCTGACTGCAACAACTTATTTTCCCCATTACGCTCCACGAGGAGGAACTGATCTCAATAAAGGCTTCTCTGGGCTGCCCCCAACAAAGGGAATATGAAAAAAAGCTGCATTCAATGATGTATAAACACAGTGGATCTTCTGCCACAGTTAAAGGAGTAACCAGGACAGCAGTGTGGGTAGAGAGGCCAAGACAACGGGGAGGCACAGCACATGGTAATTCATGGAGAGCAACACAAGAGAGCCAACCAGCACATTCCTGTCGGTTTGATGTCCTTTGTGGTATGTAAACCACCACTTCCACATCCACAAACACCCAATTAAAGAGAAAGACCTCATTAAACAGAATTTGACAGATCGCTTCTATTTTACTTCCTCACTGTTTAACACCAGGGTTAAGTTCCTCTGCAGCGCGCAGGTGTTTGTGCAAGGCTGAACTGAGCTCAGAAACTGCCAACACTGACAAGCAGACAGAAAGAGTGTCCCCTCTGGTGTGCCCTTAACGCAGCTTTGTGCTGCATAAACTGCGACAGGGAGGTTTAGGTTAGATATTAGGAGGAAGTTTTTCACTCAGAGGGTGGTAATGCACTGGAACAGGTTGCCCAAGGAGGTTGTGGATGCTCCATTCCTGGAGGCATGGATGTGGCTCTGGGCAGCCTGGTCTGGTGGTTGGTGACCCTGCACATAGCAGGGGGTTGGAACTGATGAGCATTGTGGTCCTTTTCAACCCAGGCCATTCTGTGATTCTATGGTTTGTAGTGAGGGACCCAAAACCTCACAGCCTCACCGTTTCTAAGCCCATCCTACACCAAAAGGACAACTTGTCCTGCAGGTTGAACTGAAGAGTTTCCCAAGAACGGAACATGAACGTGCAATCTCTTTTTGCTACCTTTTCATTTCTCTTCCATAGGCCTTGTTTTCCCCTATGCAAGCTGCCGAGGAAGCAGCTGCGCTCAGAGGTGCAAAGGAAGAGGTCAGGGTGAGGAGGTGAAAAGGAATTCCTGCCGTCTGCTGTTATCTTCCCCTACCTGCACCTGAGCCAGCCACTTCAGCTCTTGTTTTCTATTGTGGAACTCATACAGACTCAGCCTCATCCAAATGTGATGCCATCCGGAGGCCAGATGGCTCCAGGAGGAGAAACTGCCATGCACAGGGACAAAGCTGGCACCTCAGAGTACTTTGCAGGGAGCCCAGGGCTCTGCGTTTGTTTCTCACTGGTGCTACAGCAGTGCTGTGCATTGCCATAACTCTGGGTTTTGCCCCAGAAACACACAGCAGGTGCAGCACTGTGGAGGATGCACACAAGGAGAAAAAACCCTCCAGCCCTGCTTGTCTGGAGGCCCAGCTGAGGACAAGACAATCCCATCAATTACTGCATACACTAAAATCTTTACGAGCACTGCAGCCCCACCAGGAGTCCTGCCATCGGGTTAATGGTGCTCCACATCCCAGACCCCAAAGGACAGCCCAGATAAGGGCTATCAAGTTTTTCCAGGCACAGTACTCAAAGTAACAGAAAAACAACCGTCTCATTGTTTGGAGCATCCCTAAATACTGCCGGTAAAGATCTGGTCAACTTTCCAGTCTGCGGCTTTGGAGATTTTTCCATCGGGGTGATTTATTTCATCAAAACAGCTCTCAGGCCACCAGCTGTTAAAGCACTTGTGGAAAGGGCCGACTCAGTGCTCATTATTCACTGTAGGTTTCCTCTAATAGAATCAAACTGGTTAATAAGTGCTAAAGCCAGTAACGCCGTCCTCTGTACTTTGACCTAAATTCTCCTCTGGCTCCCGAGGGGGTGGGTGCAGGAAGAGTGCAGCAGTACTTCCTCCAGTGCATGGGATGGGCAACCTATGCAAGCAGTCCTCATCTGCTGCATTTTGAGGGCATTTTGAGGTTCTGCTAGACTGTGCATCATTCTACCCAGACACACTGATCCCAAAAAGTTACTGCTGTTATTTTAACAAAAAGAGAAGTGGCACAAACAGTTTTCTTTGCTCGGTAATTGCACAGCCAGCTTATGTGCACAGTGAGAAAGATAACACCACTGTGAAATTAAGACTTTTTTTACCCTTTTTTTTTTCTTTTCCCCAGGAATAATCAGACCTGCATAAACACTTCAAAGGTCATCGTATTTTTGCCAGGTTCATTTGTCATGTTAGATTCAAGTCAAACAGTTCCTTTCATTGCTACATAATCCCACTTGCAGTTTCAGGCATGTGAATCATGTGTGTGTAAATAGCACTGCAACAAAAGCAGCGCACACAAACAAGCGTAGGGCAGAGGAAAGTGGGTCAGGAAGGAGAACTGGGGTGAAACAGGATGACTTTGCTCCTGCTGTTCTCAAAGTACAAATCGTTGCCCAAGAAGTCAGCCCTGGAGTACTGCTGATGGAGGTGGCCATCCTTAGGTTTCAGTGTTAACACAAGCACAGGGAAGAGCTAAGTGCTTCAGCAGGGAGAACTGGGATGAAATTGTGACTATTCCAGCTGCTCTCAGTCCCAATCAAAGCCAAGGAGCTGGCCCTGGAGTACTGCTGGTGGAGATGGCCATCCTTAGGTTTCAGGGTTAACACTCTGGGGTTCTGGAAGCATTACCATCACCTCCCAACCGACTCCTGCACCGCACCACCTCTGTCTGCGTTCTCCAGAAGAGTTTAGGCAGCCAAGGAGAGGAAGGAAGGAAGGAATATAGGCTGCTTCAGCCACTGAACTAATGGGTTTCAATGCGCAATTAGTATCATTCTTGAAAATCCTTGTCATGTCAACACTGAATGTGTTTAACTTCTGTTTCCTCGTTATTCTGAGCCTCGTTTTTTTTTCTACTACATTAAGGAGGTTTTATTTTTTCCCCCATAGAAAGCCTTCCTCATGTGAATGTTCACAGGTCATTAAGAGATGACTAAAAATCTCCCAGCTTTTCTTTGCATGCTAAACCTTTGCCTGAGGAAGGACGAGCATCCACTGCGCAGCTGACAGTTCTGACAAAATCTGATGTGCTGAGCAGAGCTTAACAAATCCCCCCTCTTGTCTTGGGTAGCACAGATCTTTAGAACTACTTATGCAAGCTAGCAATTAAATTAATTAAAGACTAATTTTCCTGTATTGGCAATAGTAATTTGATGGGACTTCAGACTGCCCTGAAAATCTCAAACAGCCCAAGGGAGCTAATTTCAGAGATTAGTCAGCACATGTCCTCATTGCTAGTGCAGGGAAAAATCAGCTACCTTGAGAGGCAGAGTCCACTTTGAGTTGCTTGGCAGAGATTCCCTCTCTACCCATTCCCACCTGCACCCCAGGCTCAAGGCCACAGTGATGTGCTCAGGGCATGGCAGCACCCCAACTGAGAGAGCCAGGGAAATGCATTTAGCTGCCAGATGCAGACTGTTGCGGCCCAAATTCCACATTATATGATGCTTTTGCTCTCAAGCCATTTTATTTTGATTTGCAAGCCAGCACAACTGCAAACTTTTAAGCAGTGATGCACGTTCTTTCACTTGCCTTGAGACAGACAGACAAACTTAGGAAACGCCACAGAAATCAACTCTGCAAAGAAAATGCAAGAATTGAACAGTTCAGCTTTCAAGAGTCAGATAATGGCAAACAGAAGGTTGAACTTTTCCCCTCGTGTGCATATGCATCATGATTCATTGCATGCTCCTCTTGTGCTATTCCTCAGCTATTGCAGCATGCCATAATTTGTCTCAAGAGGCAAACAGTAGTTTGCAGAGCTGCATACTTGTCTCTGAGTAGCAGGGCAAGGCTGAGCTCACAGCACATCCCCTGCACTGTGCCCAGAGCGCTATAGCTAACAGCAAGCTTGCTGGTGACAGGGAGAAGCAAGAGCAGAGCTGCTCTCTAAAGGAAAAACCAAGCAGCAGCTTAGGAACAAGGCAAGGAGCAGGCAGTCCTGCAGCATAGCTCAGGCAGGATGGACAGAAAATGGCTGAGCTCAAGTGGAGCCAATCAAAGGGTCTGGGTGAGGATGGTGAGGGCTGTTGGTGCTGCAGGACACTAAGCTGTGGCAGTGAAGCATGACCACCTGGTTTCTACCTTCACGCATCTCAAGTCCAGCAGCCGGTGGCTGAGCTGTGCAAGGTTTTGACCCTTGAGAAGCCTTGGTAGGTTTGAGTCACTGCTGCCAGCACCCTATGAGGAGTTCGTTGTCCCCAAAGCACATCTCAGAAAGAGCCCAGCTGGAGGAGGGAAGCTAGAAGTCCAGCTTTGGATCCATGAATTCATATCACACTGAATCCAGTCACATTGGGCTGCTATGCCCCAGCATGATGAATACCTCTGCAACAGTCCCTGAGCAAAGCCCCTTCATCCAACCACTGTGATGACACTGCCACAGTCAGCACAACCTCAACCCAGCCAGGCCTGCTGCCCACAGGGTGCATGCATCAGCAAATCCCATGCTGATGAGCCCCAGGAGATGGGCAGAGGTCAGCCCTGGGACCGATGGCACTGGGAAGCATGTACCTCTGCATTCAGAAAGATCTCACCACAGGAGGAACGCAGCTTAAATCTTGCAAGCAATAAAAAGTAATGGGAAACAGATGCTGCTGTACCTTAGATTAGAATCTATGTTTAGATTTCCAAGATAATTTTTATCTCCTATATTTCAGCTAATGTAATGCTGATATGATAAATGGATTTTTTACGGAGTCTGAAAACAGCGCGACTGCTTCAAAATGCAACCTGATCTGGGGCTGTCCGCAGCAGGAGATGGGGAGGGAATGGGGCTGGCCCCTTCTTAACTTACGTGAACCCTATTTTTTTAAAGGTACATTTGCTCCATAAGTGGTCTGACATGCTTTACTATCACACACTGAGTGACATGGCCTACAGCGGTCACAAGCATGCATTCATGGTTGGACCAGATGATCTTAGTGGTCTTTCCAATCCTAATGACCTCTGTCTATCCCCTCTCCCCATAACATCTATTGAGGCTGAGTTTCCTTTCACTTTATGTCTGTCTTTTCACACCTGTTTTTCACTGTTCCATTGAAGCCATGGCCACCAAGGGTGGATACAGCCTTTTCTTGGGCTGCTGTCAACAAGGCCAGTGGCAAAAAGAAAAAAGAAGGGGAAGAATAAAGGAGAGAGGTTTTTTTTCCAAATTATTTTTATTATTATTTTCCAGCCTGAAAATTCTTGGCCACATAAACCTCATCAGTTCCTTCTCGCATTGTAAGAGAAGATTATGTAATATTTACAGTGATATTAATGCAATCAATCAGTGTCAGCAAGTGGGGATGTAGGAGCCAGCTATGCACATGACAGAAAAGTGGGGAAAAGGAAAGCACAAAGGGGTCCCTGTAATGGCTGGGGAGGGATGCCAAATACTTTCACTGCTTTCCAAGCTAATGGTATACAAATAACAATCGGCTTTGGCCCAGTTCATTAAAAATAATTAACTTGACTGCTCGGTGACTTCCCTACAGATTCAAGATGCCCACCAGTGCCCAGGCACGCGCATAAACACCTTTCCTCCTCCCACTCAACTGGGAAGACTTTGCCCAGCCCTGCTCCACTTCAGTCCCAAATGATGTAAAAGGAACCCTTGTTGGATCTTGGGTTACTGGGAATGGCAAAAGCGTAATGGATCAAGAACCCACACCCAACAGAAGGGCTTTGCCACTGCCCTGTGGCTGAAAAGAGGCCCATTCTTCCTGAGGCATGTGCCTTGCAACCACCAAGCAAGGGACTTTGCAGTCCTGAAAGTCACACAAATAGCTACTTCGTTCACTTTTCCTGGTTTTGTTTTTTTTTTTTGCTTTGGTGGAAATGTTAGAATCCAGAGGGGATTGTTTCCAGAGCTTGACTTCTGCATGGCTGCTGGAGAAATCCTTGGCTGCAGGGAAGAGGCACCACTGTGCCGTAGGGTGGTGGTGGAAAGTGGGATGTGCAGCTTGCACAGAGCTGGGGGCATGCTGAGGAGCTACAGCTGGGAGGTGTGCTCTGCTCCCTGCCTACCAGGCTGGAAACACACTCAGGAATTGCAAAGCCCTATCTCAGAATGAGCCTTTCCTAAATAATAGCTACTGAGCTCTGGACTTCAGGTTGCAGTTTGGCAGAGGTCAAGTCTTGTGATTCAGATCTTGACATGGTGCTTCTCAAGCTCTGAGGATGCTGGGACCAGGAGGCATCATTGCTTTAATGGAGTGGCTCTTCTCCTCAGTAGAAATGGGCAAATTATTTTAGAAGAATAGATCACATACAAAAACAAGATGAATACTTAAGAGACCAGAACAGATGTATTAACTTAGTTTTCTTCATTCTAAGACATTTGAGGAGCTGTCAGAATACCATGTAGGATGAGTCCCCCACACCAGTAGAAGAGCTACTCATTAGAAATGGAAACATTACTTGAGGAACCCTAGCAAGGATCCCAATATGATTAAGAACTCAAATGATGGAGTGAGTAGATGTCTACAACCATGCAGCAGCATTAACTATAGATGACTTGGTTGCCTAAGAATTCAGCTTTACTGCTGCAGAAAAGAAAACCTATTTATGCATCATCCAAGGAGAAGAAACCTGCTGCTTTTAAAATCAATCACTGTAGTAAAAGAACAGGAGGAAAGCACCAGATTCTTTCCCGTGTCTGTTAATCCCAAACACACACCAGAAGCGTGTTTGGGTCAGAGGTACCCAGGAAAGGTCTTTTTCCACAGCCTTCTGCCAAGAGGAAGTTCCCACACCTCCTGTGATGCCAACCTTGGTTGAAAGGGAGGGGACAGCACAGCGGCAGAGCATCTGCTGCTCAGTTCCCAACCATGTGGGGATGGAAATTCGGTGAAAGCTGATGCCCTCTTTAATCCCAAGTTTGGAAAGAGCGGGTGGCTCGGCCACGATTGAGAAATGCCTGTTCTCCAGAGAAAAATCAGCACGCGGGAGGCAGTCCATTTTCCAAGAGCAAACCTCCCCAAACAGTCTGGCAGTAACAGGCAGTCATCTTTGAGCAGGCAGTCAACATGCAATCATTTTGGGCTCCTTTCCATTTAGGAGTATGACTCCTGGGGAAAGTTTGACATCAGCTCCTGCCCTGGTCAGAGAGTGCAAAATCCATCCGAAGCCAAGTTTGTTGCATTTTTGACTCCTGAGCCATGCTCCCCATTCCCCTCTGACCCAGAGAACTGAATTTCTAGTGACATGAGCAGGAATTCCTACAATAAAACCCTTGTGCACAGACAGAAGAGCAAACTGCTTTGACCACTGAGCAACCACAACCACGAACCACTTCCATTAACTCCAGCCTTCTCCAACTTTAAGTTTCCTCGTATACATTTGGAAGCTTCTTTCAGGGTGAAGTTCAGTGCTTTCTGAGAAAGATGGCTAATTTTGGCTTTTACAGGGACCTATTCCTCACAGTATGGAGGCATCTACCAGGTACCCTGGAGATCTCCATCAATGGGACAACTAAACAAGTTAATTAATTAGCTGGCTGATATTTTATCTACGTATATACTACACTTTAGAGAGATTTCTCTTCCAGTGGAGAGATCAGAGCAAGAATTAACCTTGAGTGAAGGGAAGAGATTGATCTTCACAATATCTTATATATCACCATATCTTTCTCAATGCCAAACTGACCTAGGACAGATATATGATAGGAAAGCAACCTGAAAACACACACGCTCACTTTAGAGTCTCAGAGAGGGAAGCAGCAGTCATTTTCTTGGGCTGTGGTGATACTTACAGCTTTCTCTGCAAGTCTCAATGAGGCAAAAGTTATGCAATGCTCAGACTGGACGTTTATCCACACTCGTGATGCTGCAGCAATCTGGTTGCTCAGCTAGAGTCTGCAGCCAAAGCACATTAAGAAATGAGCCTGCAAGTTGAACATATGCTGTCAGTGAAATCTCATTTCATAGTTTTCACTTGCTATTTCAGAACAAGAGGGGAACGCACATGGGGCTATTCTTCGGACGGGAGCAACAAAGCCCTGAAATCAGTGACATCTTCAGTAATGCCACAGTACAAAAGCATTCCATTTTGATCTACCCAGCTAGGGCTTATGAAAGGAATCATTAACAAAAATAGTTACAACAAGATGATGGCCATCCCCCCAGCCACCGTGCTGCAGGCTAACATGGATTAAGAGTGACTGAGCCATGGGTGAGCTCAGCATGAAAGACTGCCCATCAAGAGCTGCTCATCCCAGCCCAGGAGAACCCTGGGCTTGGCCAGCAGTCCTGGCTAATGCTGGGTCCATCCTGTTTGATTATAAACACAGAGCAGCACTTGGCTGCTGCTCTCATCTGGCTTTCCATTTGTGCTGATAACACACATATTTGTAAAGGCGATGCTAATTGCTGTACTAGATTTATTAGCATGAATATTATCCATCCCTTCCTTTCAGCCCCCCATCTCCAGCTCCATTCATCATTTTTATGAGAGGCTGAGCGATCCGACACGGGGACCACACCTCCCTGCTTTTTGGAGATGGCAATACGAACATGGGCTTAGTGATCACCCACAGATCGAACAGCTCTGTACAAATGGTGGGTGAGCAGCCGAGCTGGGCTCTGGGAGGCTGTATGCTTTCTCCTGAGCAACAAAAGGTGCCAGCAATGTGGCATCTATTTGTGAGTGGGGCAACGAGAACAGAGAGCTTTTGGGGAGGGATCCAAACCACATCCTCCCATCAAACCCCACTAAAATGGTTGGGTGTGTAGGATGGAGCTATATAAAGCCGTGAGGATAACAGCCGCTGTTTGGTGCCAGGCTTGGAGCTGAACCAGTTGTACAGGAGGAAAGTTACGGGCCTCCAGTGGAACGTAAATGGAGTTCCTGCATGCAGCAGAAAGCACAAGCCTGGTGTCTGCGTGGATCCTCACAAACTGCATCTTTAAATGTAAGCAGCGGCGGTGCCAAACAATTACGATGTTTATAGAAACTGATGGCCTACATCTGTTTAAAATACTACTCAGTGTTTAGACTGATGGAATAGAAAACATTCTGCAAAGAGTAAGCATAAATTGTATGGTTTTATGGACTTTTTTTTTTTCCAACTGCTCACACTACACTGATTAACTACACAGATTCATTAGCACTGTGAGCGCTGCAGAGTGAACACACGTCATAAACCTGCCTTCCTGTGATAGAGTCAACCAAATGTAAGGAGGTTCTTCCAGAGGATAAACCTTGTTGGGGACAAGGCTGAGGTAAGGGTGTAGGCTCATATCCCAGCACCTTCAGAGCCTTCCTTCTTCATCTTAAGCAACCAAGGACTGCTTCAGTAATAACCAAACCCCAGGACTTATTGGGATTTGGCAAACTGTCTTTGGCAAGAGCTGCCCAAGCAATATGTACAAAATGACAATACCCAATTTCTCACATACACGTAGCCAAAGGTTTCCCTACACGGTCAACCTCAGCATGCTGTTCTCTGGGTATGGACTGCTGCTTTTCCACCTCAATAGCCATAGCAGACTTTCTTCATTAGCAACTTCAAATCTTGCTGCAAGTCTCCCCACTTTGGGTGACGCTGTTTTGAAACAAAGGACCCCATTCATCACAGAAGCCTTTGGAGTTCACTTTCTAATTTTCTTTTTTTTTGTTTGTCTTAGGGGGGTGGTGGTGTAAGTTTTATGGGCAAAACACAGAGATACCCCAGAAGGGACACCCTGCTCTGGAGCTCATTATAACCACGTCCCCTTGGGCATGGCTCCTGTGCGGCAAGTGGGAAGGTCTCTGTTATACTGAGAACAAATGTATGACATAAAAAACCCAGCTCCAGAGCTTTCCCATAGTTAATTTCCAGGGTTATTATGTTGTATAGCACAGTAAAAGACTTGCAGTTTCCATTCTTCTTTTCCTTCCATCCAATCCCTTGTATTTTTAAGACCATTTATGTCACACACACGCACACAAGGCTCCAGCACGAAAAGGCAGCCACATCAAACACAGCATCGCAAAAAAGCAGCCTCCATCTCTTCCAAGCTCTCATTTTTATCTCAGTCTGTGCACTACAAATTAAGATGCAAATTATGTAAATAAGAAGCACATTTAAATTAGAAGTCATTCTCCCCGGCTACTCCTAGGCGCTGCAGACTTCAGAGTGGAAATGTGACTACAGGTATCTCTAAATGAAGCACTACGTCCTTCAGAGTAAATCCCTGGACCAACAGAGAGGCAACTCCAGAGCAGCTTCGCAGATGAGCAAGAGGAACCATTGCTCTTCCTGCTCAGTCCCAAGACATCAAGTACACGCAGCTTAAGATGGTCAGATTCAAGCAAGAAGCTGGATGGGACTACACACTCCCTCTAGGGAAGCTCTCTGAAGCATCAAGGTGCTGTTAGCAATACACATGCAGCTAAGCTACTCCAAAAGCTCTATGCGTTCCCAGCTCCAAAGCTTAGATGCTTCACCCTGCTTGCTCCCATACAGGAGCATCCCACCTCCTGGGCAGTGACTCTGGTTGCACAGGGCCCTGCACAGTATTCCAGCATTGCTGCCTCTCCCTTAGTCCTGCAGCAGAGCTGTATAAAACATGCAGACATTTTCATCACTTAACTTACGGCTGCCCTGCGGGAATCTGCATAAGATTACCCAGTGCTCTTTAAATCAGTCCCAGAACAATTGTTTCCAGCAGAGTTGTTCTTTCCTCTGTAAGCAAACCCCCTTTTTCAGACCAGCTTGGCTGTTACACCAGAGCAACGTCTGTTTATACCAACTACAGAGGTTGTTCTTTCCACCAGGATGGATGGGTTGGCTTCTCCTCAAATCCACCCAACAGTTTCAGCCCAGCTGCATGGCCACTTTCAGACATCTGACGTGATCCCCACCTAACAGAGCTTTCCAAGTTGCCCTGGTAACAGCAGGAATGGGTCTGAGGCTTGCAAGGATATTCACTGTGACTGTGCACCAGAGCAAAGCCAAGCCACCACTGCCCTCTACACGGGAACTGTCTTAGGCACATCTCTGGTCAATGCTGAAGGACTTCAGTAGTTTCCAAGACCAGCTCTATTTGAAGGTACATGGCACTGCTGCCTGTGCAAGGGTTCACATCAAGCCCACAGCTCTGAGATAACAAGTTGGCCCTATACAGCTGATGGCTGGACCTGCTACAGACCAATATTTCTATAGGGGCAGACTCTGAGGCTGCTCACACCAGCATTTAGCTGGAGGAAATCCCAGCCGCAAGCCCTCCAGGATCAGGGGAATCACAGTGTTACCAATAAAGAGCCATTTCTCACCCTTCCAAATCCACACTCCAAACAGCAGGATGCAAAAGGGAGGATTTCTCATAAGCTGAACTACTCTTTCAGGAAATGGCACATTTAGCACTTGTTTCACGACTTTATTTCACCCCATTTCCTCCGTACCCCTATCCCAAGCTCTGCAGGTGGCAACAGCAGCATGCTATCTCTGTAGGCAAATCCCTTGATCTTTAGGAGGAGTTCTGTGCACTTCTGCCAGGGTGACCTGGAGGCAGATGACCTGCACACACCTCCTGCCTGGTCCCCAGCACAGCCACCACCTCCCCAGCATTACCCCACAAATCACAGTGGCACCAGATTAAGCCTTTGGCTGTATTATTTCTTGAGGTTGACTCATCACAAATGTTGACAGTAAGGATCAGCTGTTAAGTAACAAGGCAGAAAACCAATTCCTTTCCATATATTCAATAAAATCCTGTTGCTTCTTTCAATGGAAAGCATACTGCACCACATTATTAACGGGCCCAAGAGGAAATCACTCTTTGGATTTGGAAAGTCAACATTAATGGGTTCAGACTGCAATAGAGGACATGCTCATTTTGCAATTGAGTTACTTGCTCTGATACACTCTCGATGCTATTTTCCTGGCAAATTGTGATTGCTAATAAATTGCAATAACTTTGGGTTTACGTTATGAGTCACAGAAGATTACACTGGGCAGTAATGATGCTCCCAAAGCGGAGGGTCTCTCCAATGAAATATCTTGCATATGGAAGCAATTCAGAATTCACAGATTCAGAGAACGAAACCTACATGTTGCTGATGGAGAAACCATATTTTGATAAGATAATAGGCGGGAACACAATCTATCAGGCATATTCCTTAAAGAGAAAAGAACACAAAGCTCCTAACATCTTCTAGTAGCTCAGGCTTCTCCCAAAGTCTTCTGAAGCAAATAGATTAAATCCTACAGGCTTCCAAAGGGCTGAAGACTAAGTCTTCACCCTTCCTCACAACAGGAACATGCTCCGGGTCAGCTCACACCATCCCAGAACACTTTATCCTACAATATCCCAGCCTCCTGCTTATTATGAGCTGAAATCTATTTCCTTTCATATTCCTCTCCTTCAGTGTCTCACTTTGAATCCCTCCCCTAGGGCAGCTAAAGCAGGAGTTTTAATTTTATTGCTGTTAGTTCAACTTCTTTTATATCTATATTATTATTATTTTTAAAAGCGCTGTTTACTCAGAGCAGCCCTGCTCCCCCCTGGTTTGTCTTTTTCTTCCCAGGCATTTCCTAGCTGCTGTGCTCAGGCTCCACCTCATCATGTAAATCCAATTTAATTTGCACAGTTCTGCTTGACTGGGGCTGTTTTCTAATAAGTTCAAGCTCCGTGAAAAATTCCAACCAGGTGATACACTCAGAGCCAGCAGCTTCTTCTACTGCTGTGTGCCATGAGTATCTTCACAATATGCCCCAAGAGGAGGCAGGTGGCTTTCAAAGCTATTTGGCCTTTTATTTCTCATATTGACTCTGAGTCCCAACAGTTAAACCTTTATGTCCCATTTCTGCCTCAAAACCCATTTTGCCCCCGGGTTATTGATACAGTTGGGAAACTCACTGTGTTTACTTTTTTTTGAGAAAACAGTTTGCTTCTTTAAGGCACTAATTTTAAACTAAGACTGCATCTGTGCTCATACCAAGTATTCTAACACTGCATTTCTCCATCCTAGATTTTGATAGGGAGTTGCCTCCAAAAACCTCTAGAGGAGAGATGGTAGCACACAGGAAACCAAGTGTTTATGATGAAGGATAAGTTGTATTTCATGGTTTCATTTCCTTTGCATCTCAGCGGGTGAAATTCTGTGAACACTCAATAGACTAAAGAGCAAACACCATCCACACAAGAGGGAGATGGTTGAGTCTAGGAGGGCCAGATCAAAATCTGGAGCTAGATCCAAATATAAGCAGAGCCTGAATGGTTTTGGAGCAGCTCCTACAAGCAGAAGCCTTCGCTTCATGCCTCACGCTTTAATGCATGTTTGTGCCATCCCACAAAACTCATTTTTGGCCGCAGACTCAGCCCTGAGCACAGCTTAAGCAACATTCACAACCACTGAGCAGCCACTGCTCAGCACTGGATCCCCTGTGAAAGCCCTCCAAAAATAGCAGTGCTGCAGCCCTCAGCCTACCTGGGGTACAGGAGGCCAGCCGGGGGGTCGGGCAACATTTCATCTGCTTTCCTCTGTGAGAAAGAGAGCCTCCAGCTTTTGTTCCCCTTAGTCAAGAAAACTGAAAAAATACTCCTCCAAGGGCTTTGTAAATAAATACAGGATGCCATGACAGCTCAGGTGATTTATTGGCACTTAACATTATGAGGGTGATAGAGAGCACTGCAATAGTTAAGTACCACGGTCATGGCCATTATAAACATTTTTTTAGAGGGGTTTATTGCAGAGCTGTAAAAGTAAGCTCTAGGCTAGGAGCTGGCATGCGAGTTCTCTCTACCTTTGAAGTATTTATTGACATTAGAAATTTGGGATGGGGGGAGGAAAAAAAAAAAAAAAAAAAAGAAAAAGAAATCAATTTGGAAACTTCGAACAGCAAGGTTTAAAAGCAAGCAAATAAGAGAAGGGGGAAGGAGGAAAGGGAGCGGTGCTGCCAGGACAAGGAATGGTCAGCAAATGGCTTGCCAGGGAGAACTTGTTGGTTCACCTTTTTCCATGCACGTGTGACTCACACAGCAGTGGTTTCTGAAGTGTTTCTGTCTTTCAAGGTATTTGCCCAGCCATTTCCATGCAGTTATGGATGTGTGACTTACAGCTTCTTGCAGCAGGCAGGCAAGTCACCCCCAGGCACAGCTTGCCATCAAGCACTGCTGGGCAGGCTGCAGATCACACCTGGCCCCCACTTTCCATTCAGGAGTAGAAATTTGTGCCCAAGCAGCTCAGCTACGCCAAGTTACACGTTGGCAAGAGTGAGACCAGTGCACTTCAAAGGCCTGTTCCAGGCAAGATGATTGCTTTACCATTCCGAGGACGACTTGCCAGATGCAAGCACTTCTCATTTCAAGTCCAGAAGACACCATTATGAGCCTCCTCTAAAACAGAGGCCGTTCTGTCTTTTGGTTAAATGCCCATATTGCAGCAGCATTGTCCCTGCTCATCAATTTCCTCAAGCCACCTACTCAGCACTGCTGTACCAACACCAGAGCTCACAGGAGCATCTCCAGGAAGACCCATGCTACCTTTACTTTTGAAGCTGGCTGTGGAAGAGAACTGCATGGAAAACACCTAGGAGTGGATTTACTGCCCAGGACAGTAAAGGAACTGTGGCACTGAGCAATGTGGTTTAGTGGCCATAGTGGTGATGAGTTGCTGGTTGGATGCGATGACCTTAGTGGCCTTTTCCAACCTCCACAGCACAACTCCAGTTTACAACATCTTC
The DNA here is from genome assembly GCF_019232065.1 of Centrocercus urophasianus. Taxonomy (NCBI): domain Eukaryota; kingdom Metazoa; phylum Chordata; class Aves; order Galliformes; family Phasianidae; genus Centrocercus; species Centrocercus urophasianus. The sequence goes on along the minus strand of NW_024884733.1, from coordinate 24,927,763 downwards.
TTCAGATTACTGCTAGGATGGGAAGAGAAGCAATCAGGAAACTTAGCTTGGGAGATCTCAAGCCAAACCCACTATTTATAGTGAAGATGAACCCTGTCTAGAATCAACAGCTGAGGAGGACCCCGCTCTATTTTTATATCTGCCCCTTTCACAGCTAATTTCACCCCCAAATCCTCCCACACACTGAATGAGGGGAGGGGATGGATGAGGCCAGCATGGAACAGATGTTCAACTAATTCGCTTCCACATGTCATTAAATATTTCACATGTAGGAAAAGGATAAAAGCAAGAAGATTAAATATGGATGTCCTAAGTCTAATTAACATCCCTGCTGGTAAGCTGGGTGTGTTTTATCTTTAAAACAGAGTGACACCAGCTTCCTTTGTAACATGGTTGAATCCCAGGGGAAAGCCATCAGAAATAACACATTGATGTCATTAAGAATTGTTTATTATTACTGTTACAAAGCTTGGGTAAATCCACTCATTATAAGACCAACACAACTTTTGTGAATGAGTTAAAGTCTTTTTTAAGGTCTTGAATAAGACTTTGAGTATAAAAAGTTGGATATGGGTGAGATGCTCTTAAGGAATTTTGACAAGGGCATTTGATCAACCCCCCCAGAAATAATGCAAAATAAAAATCAATGCATCAAACTGTCATCACTGTGAAATGCTCATGCCTCAAACTTTCCAGTTCAGTAAGGTTATAAAATATTAAGGCTTTTTATACATTTAGAAGTGTGAGCTAAAACATAATTATAACATGAAAATGGTACAAAATAAAGAAAACTTATGTTTTATAAGCTCACCATGCTGGAAAATTTGAGGCACAATAATCTTCTCTACAGCAGTCTCCATATTACGGTTCCAAGTTCCTCACACCTTGTAATATAATTAAGCATCCTCCTGAATGCTTTGTCACACTTGAATTTCACAGACTATCATCAGAAACAGCCAACCAGGCTTCAATCCCCACAGCCATCTGAATGCTTGATGGCTTGGAAATCAATTTGTTCTGAGAGCAAATATGAGAAGCGAGCCCTAGGGGTAGCTTTGGCTCTGCAAACCAACTGCATACTGAGGAAGAGAGAGAAAGGCACAAAAATATTTTCTTCCCAGATGCAAATGTGCAGGCAGGTGCCAAAGACTTCTAACTACATGACTTTGTATTTGGCCCAGTGACAAAATAAACCCCTGGGTAGGAAGATACAGTAGTTCTAAGCAATAGGTTAGGTTTCAATTTAAGCAAGGCCTAAATAAGTTCTTTATCAGAGGGAGCAGCATTAATATATATTTTTAATAAAACGTTGGCCCTGAGGTCATGCGTCTGAGCTGTTTTCTTTTTCTTATGTTCTAACAGTGCTTTCAGATGTTCATATCCTGCAGCTGCAGTTCCTGTGTAAGCATGGCTCACGTTGCCAAACCTGTGGCAAACGGATATTAGCACCTAATGGCTGCTTGTTGCAAATGGGCTATTCTTTGGCACAAAAACCTGTGCATCTCTGAACATCTGGGCTGAAGAGAGCAATGAAGTAAATCAAACTGAGTCAGCCTCATGGTTCACTCTGTGACTGGTCTCCTGGTAATTACTGGGGATTAGTAACGTGGTAGACACTCCTCGGCTCAGTGGTCAGCTGATTGATTGCAAGAGGTATGCATGTCAAAACTGCCCTAGTTATGAACGTAAAGATCATAAAGGAAAAGGAAGCTCAGAAGATGGAGCATAGAACAGATAATTCTGCACCGTAAGGGCACCCCTATCCCCCCTCCTTGTTTTTCTTTCTTCCTTATTCTGCAGGAAGAATTATCTAAGCTGAACACAGGTGCATCTCATGATGCACGGTCATAATCAAGCCTTCAATTCTCAGGGACCGCCTTGGTGCTGATGCTGACCTGGGAACAACAGATGAAAGGCAGAAAAAGACAGGAAGGGCACGCTGTCCTGCTCAGATGAGGTAAAGGCTGATGGTTTCAGCAAGGAACATGCTAGCTGGAGCATGTCCCAACCCTGATTCCCAGCTGAAACTGTGTACAGACTTTTTCCATGTCACTTCTCTACAAGATTTGCTTTCCCTCGTAAGGAGATTGTCAAAGAAGAACCACAATGGGCTTCCCTAGGATCCAACTTCTACACTGGCCATCTCCCTTCTTAATTCAGCTGAGCCAGGAAGGTTCTTATACTTTTAGACCCTCTCTATTGCATCTCTTGGACACCTCCCAGAGACTGTGGATGCAGGGCTGCTGACCCAACTGCAAGTGCCTGGGCCAGATTGGGTGGATCATGAAAATTTAGGATGGATAAAAATAACCTGTAGCATATCCAGGGCTGACTCTTAAGTGTTAGGGAGGGCAATGAGGAATGATACTCAGATTTTGGAAAACTGAGTGGAACATTCCAGCTCTTTTCAAAATATACAGTGGAAATAGCTGGGATCAGGGAAAAGGACTATAGCCAGGGCAACAGGAGAAACAGCAGCAAGTCCTAGTGCTGGTAGTGCTACAGAAGTTGAGAGCTGACTCAGAAAGCAAACTTCTTTCAAGCTGCCAATCGTCACGTCCTCGCCTGGCCTCTATTAATGCATTTCACCAGTGCACTGAAAGCCAAGTCCCCAGCTATGGGTCAAGCCAAAGAGAATAAGCTCAAACAAGGGGCAACCAGCAAAAGAAAAGTTCTCCAGACACTTACTGTGGGCCAGAGGTGAGGTGATGTGTGATTGTTATTGCAGGCTGGGAGGTGCGGTGTGCTTGGCAGCTGCTGTTTCCATCTGCTCGCATAGGCTGGATGGAGGAAGGCAGAGGCAATTTCAGTCAGGTCACTGCCTCTAGCAAGCCAATGGATAGGAGGACAGTCTCTCCTGGGTAGCAACCATGCATAAAAGGAGAAATAAATTCAGCACTTGTCCAGTGAGAACGCCTTGTTCTGCAGTGTGGGCATCACCATGGGCTGACTCCAGAAAGAACTGGTGATGATGCTATTAATGAAGTGAGCACTGACTCTTCTCCATATTCACAGTTCACTTTTAGTACTTTTACTACTTGTGATCATCGGGCAGAAAATCATAAATAAAACCTGCTTAACACGATGGTCATTTTTCAAGCAGGAAGTGACACTGGTTGACACCCAGCTATTAATTTGACATGGGGTAGTAAAATCATTTGATCCTCCTGGCAGAATTTTATAGGAATTAAGCAGCCTTAAGATTTACGGCCAACACAGTGCTTTCATGGTAAAGCCTGGTGTAGAAAAAAAGAGGAACATCATTTCTTTTTGCAAAGGGATTTTTTTGCTCATGGAAACAGTCACTCAGGAAACACTTGTCTTCCTATAAACTTCTTTTCCCCATCCCCAAGTTACAAAATTTCTCCCAAATTACTAGCAGCACAAAAAAATCTTGAAAGAGGCATAGAGAAAGGGATGATTTTTAGGTTTGCGAACCTAACTCCCAGAAACAAAGCATATGCTACAGCCAGAATGATGGTAGCCACAGTTCAAGTCTCAAGGGTTGGTTTTTAAACCAGCTGTCAGATGAAAGCCTAGCTGGTCATGGAAGCACCACGATGAACACCTTTAACTAGAGTGAAGGTAGGACTAGAGAGGTTGTAAGCTGCTCATCATAGCCATATTATGCCCAACTCCAAGCTCAATCACAGCTCCCACCACAGGCAATAGAGGTCAGAGGCGATGAGCACCAGCAGACTACAAGCACTTGGACATCAGCTGAAGACCAGCAGGAGACTCTCACTGTGCTCCAACTCTTGATCATGGTACATCCCTGCACTGTACTGCAAACCTTGGTTCACACACACACACACACACACACACACACAATATCACTTCAGTTAAAAGAATATTCAACACGCACTGGGACTCTCTCCCCACTACAAGTCTGCAGCTCACACTTTGGTTGTGGGCATATTAGAATAACAAATAGAGTTGTGAGCATGAGGGGGAGCACAGAGAGGAACTCTGCCAAGTAGAAATTGTGCACATTTTTCCTTGCATCAGGCTCCTGACCCAGATGGCAGCAGAGCAGGGTTGCACTATCCCTCACCTTCCCACTGGCCACTGCTGTGCAATTTTCCCTCCAACCAGGGGGGAAAAAAATGGAGGGTGGGTGGAAGCATGTGGAGATCCTTATCACACTGCAGTCAGTAACACCACATCAACCAACATGCCTGATGTATTATACCACCTCGTGAGATGAGCCAAGTGACCCTAGCTTGTGCTTGCAGCCTCCGCCAACTCCCAGCCAGCATCACCTCTCACATGGAAGCCAGCTCCCTGCACACTGCATTGCTCAAGCACTCAGCCTCCATGCCCATTTTCCCAGAACTGTTTGAAATACAAGAGGAAAGTCTTCTGAGCACCCAGGCTGATATGAGCGAAACCTGGATGCTCGTATAGCTTGTCTCAACCAAAGCACCAAGAGTCAGCAGATGAGGGATGGTGCTAGATTAGAAGCACCTGAAAAGGACAAGCTGTTGGAAGGAGCAACAGACTCCATTTTGATTCTTTCAGCTCCCCGCAGAATCATTAAGGTTGGAAAAAAAATAACCAATATCATCAAGTCAAACCCCAACCCACCCCACCATGCCCACTAGTCATGTCTCCCAGTGTAACATCTCCATGGTCTTTGAACACCAAGACAGAATGCGACTCCACCACTCCCTGGACAGTTTGAGTTTGTTCCAATACATTATAGAACTTATTACTACTCCTGTGATTTTTATTTATTTTTTTATTATTATTATTATTATTTTTTTTTTTATTAAAAGACCCAACCTCAACATCCCTCACAGCAACTTAGAACCCTTACCATCAGGCCCCACTGCCAGAGAGGCACAACTGTGAGCTACCTTTACCACAACCAGTATCCAAGCTGGCATACAACAGTGACACCACTAACAAGGTGAGAGCAGACAATGTTATGGGTATGGCTGTGTATTACTGAGCTCAGGTGGCTTCTGGCTTATATCCCAGCACTCTGAGCAGTGTGGAGCCAGTCCTGACCCACAGACAGAGCCAAAAGGCCATTGCTGCTCTCCTGCCTGCATTACCTCCAGTACACTTCACAGCCTCAGCTGGAATTCCTGCATGCACCAACCTGCAGTGAGAGGGCCCTGCACCAATGAGATTTATGTGCTCAACAGCAGGAGATTTTGGGGAGCAGATGTAGCAAGAGAGGTGACGCAGGGTCATGTTGGAAATACACAGCAGAGGCAAGAAGTTAGCCTAGTCAAACTAAGTTCTCACTCAATAGCAAAACCACCACACCATCTTTCCTCTTGAAGAGATTTTCCATGCCCTAACAAGCCTGGTGAAGGACTTAAAGACATCTGTGTTCTCTTGAGTGAGCAAGGACCTCATGATCTGGGAGAATGCCATGGAAAAAAAAAGATGTCCAAGAGTTATGAAAATAAAAGTATTTATCTTCGTTGTTAGAAAAAGAGACTGAGCCTTTTATTTCTCTCTCTTGGAGGATTAAGCTCACAGATTTACAAAGAACTGGTTGATTACCAAAATAAATACATCACCATGCCAATTTATAGGACACAAATGTAGGAAACCCATCCAACCAAATCAGGCAAAGTGTAATTCATGTGAGAGCCCTCAGCATGTGCAAAGGGCACAGTGCATGTAGAATAAAGTACATAGGAAAAACACGCTAGAAACCTCTATCTGCAGGAACAATTCCCAGTGCAGCGTACAATGGAGCTATAAAATAAATGGCTTGGCTCTCCACTGGAAGCAAAGCCCAACTGTTCTCAATGAGAAGGAGGATCATGTATCTTTATAATGAGAATTCAGTCATTTTTAAATGTTGGCTTTGCTCATATCACCACCAAATCTGTCTGCAGAGCTGACAGGCTGCAGACTTCATTTGGATTTCTAACTGTGATTATGTATGGCAGTGATGGATACCCTAGGGTTTTCAGGAGTTTAAGGGCTGGCTTTTGTTTTTCAGTTGTTTAGTGCTTGGAATTGAGGGGGATGCTGGGGTCATTGTCCAATGAGGCCTGGAGAGCTCTAGCCTCACCTTAATAGTTCTGATAACACACAGAGATGAAAGCAGGCTCTGAACAAGTTCTTCATACTGGCAAAGCTGCCCCTTCTGCAGTGAAACCTGCAGAGCTTCTACTTCCAGTGCTTGGTGAGGTGGAGCAGAGCACATGCACCGAGGCCGAACACATCCCTGCCCAATGAAGCATGAGCACCATCCCGTGCAGCAAAGGTGATCTGCAGAGCACAAGAACATCTGCTTGCTTAGTTCAAAACCCACAGCCACGTTAATGGCCAGGAGCTCATTCAGGAAGCAAAGGGAACCTCCCTGCATTTGCAACATGAAGCATTTGGTGAACAAACCTACATGGTAGCCTGATCTAGGGCACTGTTGTGCTGGTTCAAGTTTGGGCACTGAACAGAAGTTAAATACATCCAAGTCAGTGAACTGATGGCATCCATCTGGTCAGAAGCACATTCTTCACAAGTGGATGAAGAGCAGATCAAGGAGCTGGTTCAGATCAGCAGCCAAGAACAGACATGCCCAGCTGAGCCAGCCTGGAAGGCTGGGTCACAGCAGACAGCATCTGCTCTGTGTTTCATAGCACCAAATGGTCCCAGCACAACAGCTCTGTACAGGGGCTGCAATCCATAGGGTTCACCAGCCCTGGAGGCTTAGGGAAGTGATCTCAACAGCTAACACTGCTCATCCAATCCTTTGCCCTACATCCAACTTAGCTGGAGTCTTGCTTATCCCTGACCATTCAGTCCTGCCCTGTTCCTTTCTTCAGATGGTCAGGTGTCTAAGTGTCCTGCTCCTGCATTTTAAAGTATTTCTATGTATTTACATTTACACAGAAGCAATGAGACCAGCCCCTCCATCCAGCCACGCTGCTTTGCTTCTGCTGCTTGCTCACCCTGCTGGTGCAGATGACTAGCAGCACTCTTTCAGGATTCCCCTGTGAGCAAGCATGCCCTCTGCCTTTGGGGCAGCATCTCTAACTATCAAGAATACATACTGAGAACAAAAGCACCAGCAGCACAGTGCAGAGAGGGATGGCCCCCAGGCCCTCTCCCTTAGCAAGAGAAAGGAACAAGTCAGCATGGAAAGGCCAAGACAAAAACTACTACCTAGTCTCCAGACAGCAGAAAGGCAGATCAAAGGACATGATTTAGGGAACACGGTGATGATGGGTAGACTAAATGATCTTGGAGGTCTGCTCCAACCTTAATGACTGAAGATTCTTCTTCAGCCATCACCATGGTCCTTGCAGCAAAGGAAATTCTCTTCTTCATGCATATATGTAAGAGGACATGTACAATGCTTCAGAAGCTCCCATCTCTGCCACAGATACCATTCTGATGCTGCACTGACAGGAAATTCCCAAAAGCACATCAGTAGCACTAGTTGTCACACACCTAAATTGCTTTTGCTGTCCCAGCTCAGCAGTCTACTTTGGTTTCACGTGTGACATAGATTAGCTGCAAATGTTTTACAATGTGCAGCACCAAGCCACACAGGCTCCCGACCCTCCCAGCAGCATGCCAGCCCCTCTAGCCCTGAGCTCATTCCAGCTCAGGGCATCTGCACACAGACCTCAAGGCTGAAATGAGAAGAGCTGTCCCATTTGATGGTTTCAGAGAAGTCTAAGTCTCCATGCAGTGTGAGCTGTGAAATATCTGAACTCCCAAGCTTTACATGAGCCTTGCTCTTCTGTGCAATATCATATGGCTTTCAGATTCGTCTGCCCTGTCCACCTTTCCCATGTGTTTCTGATAATTGCTTGCAGATGGAGGGTTTTCTCATTTGCCCTCAGAAGAGACCTGCTGTTGTTCCCTCTTCTTAGATGAGGCTAGGGCCATACACATCATTTTTATTGGTGCATTTTATTGCCCCTACTTCTTTACAGCACATGCCACCAGTCTCCCTAGCCCTCTACGTTCCCTTCCAGGCTGCTGTTTGCCATTGCCTCTCTGTTAGGTCTCCTCATTCCCCATGCTCATTCCTCAGCTGAAACGTTACAGGGGCCCCCCAATTAAGAGAATGCCTTATAAATCTCTCTGCATCCAAATCAGATCCAGAGCCTGGCTGGGGAGACGAATCTGGAGACAGCGGGTGGATCTGGCATTCCTCACTCTGCAGACATGCTCAAGCACCACCCTGCTCCACGCGCTGCCTGGGTGAGACCCGGGCTCACGCATCCCATGGTTGCTTCAAGAGGTGGGGAGACCTGAACACCACCCTCTTCGGCTCCCAAAAGCATCCTTACATAGATCAGAGTTCCAAAACAGGGTGCTGATCCTATGGTATCTCATCCTGGGCTTCCCACCAGGACATGTAGCTCTTGAGGTCTCCTACGGTTGGGCAAGTGGGCAGTAATCTTGTTCCCAAGCAGCCTGGTATTTCAGCATCATGTCAGAGAGGCAGCCAGGAGACCCTCAAACCAAGGGTGCAAGCTGCATTTAGATGTCCTTCTGTCAGGGCTCTGCTCTCAAAGCTCCCCAAAACTGCCCAAAAGCCAGGACAGAGGTTCTTCCTACAAAGCCCCACCTGGATGCAGCTCATTGCCCAGTTCCATGCTGGTGCCCACCCTCAGCACCCAGGCCCTGGAGGAAGCACCTCAGAGCTCTCCCTGGATTAGGGCTCGTGGGTCAACCTGTGCTCTTTCAGTTGATGCCACGTGGGCAGGGTGGAGATACTAACCCATGACTTACGCATTGCTTTGCCCAAATTGCATGTCAAAAGCAGTAGGTCAGAACACAGCCCTCAAGTCTCAAAGTAACACCAGCTCCCTCAGTAAAAACCTGTGCAGCTTGGAGACATGACACTTCAAAAAGCACGATGGATAATAGTGGCTTGAGAAGAAAACACCCTAAATCACCATGTTATTTTGTCCATGCTTGCCCATAGTCCTGACTTTTGATCAAAACTGTGCCTGCCCCAGGACTTCAGCTCAGCCTCCAGTGATGTCTCTGCATTATAGTTGCACACAATAATTTCCTCAGTGCACACATTGCTGGAAACACGGTGCCAGAATTCCCCAATACAAAATCCTTCCTTGGGTCAGTGCCCAGTGCTCTGAAAAGGCAGTCAACATCTGGAAGCAGTGATACTGCACATCTGTGAGACCCTCACAATTGCAGGATGGAGAGAGAACCACCTATATAATTAAATCCTAACTAGAAGGATGCTAAATGCACACACCTTCCCTAACAAGCTAATGCTTGAGCTATCACACAACCCATATACAATGCTGCTTGCAGTAAACAGACCTTGGGATAGAAGTAGATGGGAATTTCACCTGCACATCTCCCTCTTTCAGTCATTCAGGTTCTCCTACTAATCAAGTCCTGATTTCCCAGCACAGGGGTCAGATTTAGCAGAACCAAAGAAAGGAACTGCACAGCCCTCTCTGTTACATCCCCATCACATTTCCCAGCCCACACCATGGCAGAGGGGCTCTGCTCACATCCCACATGGCAGCTCCAGCCTGGCCACATCATCACACTCATATACGCGCATCACTTCACATGCATGAGAAATCCCATTGGAATCAGGGAGGCCAATGGTGTGCTTGATGCTAAATGTTTGTTGCACTGTGGTTTCAGGAATCAGGAACAGGGGTTTCAGCAAGTCAATAAAAGCCAACGGTGTCTGAGTCAAGGAGAATGTAATGGATCCGCGTTAGCTGCTGTTCAGTCCCTGCTGTATTTGTGTACTGACACCTCCTGCTTGGCTTGAGGAGTATGAGAATTCAAAGAGGCATTACTTAAATATGTTTTTCTACTCTGTTTACATTCTCTATGCAGAATTCTCCCCTTGAGAGACAAGATAAAGAAGCACAATCAACCCAGCCTCTGCAGGAGCTTGGAGAAACGTTTTGCTGAACAGAAAGAACATCTAGACCAACAAACACCAGTACCAGAAGCTACCTGTACAAGTTAGAAGAGCCATCCTTCTAAACATAATAGGCACATTACAGACAGATAACAATTTGCACAAATAACACATGCAAGCATAACCTGAAACATGAGGTAATAATGCATTCTGTCACTTCTCTCTTTGATCCAAGACCTAGGCTCGTTCCAGATATTTTTTAAGTCAGCACAGGTAAATACTGCTGTATGTTTCCAGTGACCCCAATCAAAAGCTTTATTAAAAAAAATAAAAAAATAAAAAAATCAGAGGCTCACAGGACTGCAGTTCAGTAGCCTTCAGGAGTGCCTTTTGGAGAGCATGGGGCAATTTTTTTTTTTATTTGTATTTTTTTGCTTTATCACTAGTGAATAAACCTATTATGTGGACACCCTATATCGAAATGCTGAGAGACCCGGGTTCAAAAGGAGGTTTTTGTTTTGCTGTAAATCCTATTTGTGGCTTAGGGTGCAGCCGATACGCCGTTAGCTTTTATTTCATTGATAATTCTGTGATTGTAGTTGAAACTTTGCAACTTAATGAGCTGATGTTATTACTCATACTGTGTGGCCATCTGGAACCAGTTTGGTCAGAGAGCCCAAAGCACCGAGAGCCACCTGTGATGCATTAAGTCTCAGCCCAGTACCAGCACCGTGGATTTGAGAAGCCAGGCCTGCATAAATACTAACCTGTGAGAATGTAATTGGAGAAGTGATATTTAAGAACTTACAGTTTGCCAGAAACACTCATTCTCAGGGGAACGTATGGGGAGGCTTAAAGTTTAAAGCCAAGGGGTTTTTAGTTTCAACATTGTGAATTGAGAAAACCATTGCATATGGATGTCATTGGAGTGTCCAAACCACTGGGTCTATCCAAACAGGGCGAGCTGTGCCAGCGCCTCAGAACCGCCGCTCCCTCCCAGCACCTGAGCCCCACGCTGCACATGGTCCTCGTTACTGAGGTACCATCTCCAGACACCACTCCAGAGGGGCAGAAGGAATAATGGGGTGCATGCTTTAGCATCCCAAAGAACCAAAAGAAAAAAAATAATACATCACCGCGGAGGTCACAGGTAAACAATCACTAACACTCAACAGATTGAAAAGGCACAAAACAGCACCTCTGAACCTCCCACAAAATGTTCTGTTGGATGCTGTGACTAGAAACAAGCTGCTTTCAGTCCAAAAATATAAGGTGAATTGAACACAATTACCTGCAAGCCATGCCTTGAACAGACCCAGCCTCCATACCTCCTCTAAGCCCAAGCTGCTGGTAGCCATGATGTGGTAGAGGCAGTGTTTGCAGAGACCTAAATGAGCGTGGTTCCTTTCTCCTCGTTAGCCCATTGATTTACACCACCTGGGATGAGACTCTGCACAGCTTTCAGAGATGTGGGTAAAATGCCATACAATTAAATGCAGTTTTCTTCCGATTTTTAAAACCTTTGGGGGCATTTCAGTCAGAATAAAAATATTGGGGATTGCCTAAATGTCACCTAAAGCCCCTGGTTAAGTTAAAGATACTGAAAACTGTGATGATTTAAGGCAGGAGGGCAAGTCCTGGAGAAGCAGAAGTGATTCAGCCCTTGCAAGGCTTTCAGTCTGTTTTGATTCTCCTGTTTGCTCTGTACAATAGGACTTTCCAGAGCAAGTACAAAGGAATGTCCTTTCTTCCAATGTAACACAGGACAGAGAACTCAACCAGTTCTCTGTATTGTTTCTCTTTGTTCAGCTATAGATATTCCCCTTTGTGCAAACACCCCTGCACACAAGCATGCAGAAATACTTCCCCAAGAGCCAACTATGATAAATATGACTGTTAACAACAAGAAAACGAGCTTTCTTTCAGCTGATCTCCCTCTTCCCCATCTGATCTGGCTCCTTTTTTCCACAATGTCAAAGAGGTGATGCAATCTTTGGGGCAAGAGGATTTGCTGTGGGTAACTCAGAGCACAGCTGACGAGGTTCACTCTGTGCTGGTTTGGCAGCCACGAGTGCACTTTGTCAACTCTTACTTTGCAGCAAGTGGCCAGTTTTTACCAGAGAGCAATTAAAAAGACAGAAACAAAACATCTGAAGAAAAGCAGTCTGAGTCTGTCGCCCATTTTGTAGCAGCGTGGCAGCATGTGCAAAGGGTAAATCGAGGTTATATTCTCAATGAGAAACATGGGTTAGTGAAGACTGCAGTAGACTCATGCAAATTACTTCTCCTAGGACTGCAAACCACAGCAGTGCAAATGCTGGAGCAGGTGCAAGCAGGAAACCAAAGCCGTAAAGAAGCATATTCTGTGCTCAGCAATACCCACAATGGGGTCCAGAAGGCCAGCCAGAGTGGAGAATGTTCCTGTAAATGAATGATTAAAAAAAATAAAAATCTTGAAGAAGCATGGAATTGATGAATTTGGGAAATAAAAAATACTTCTTGCTTTTCCCCAGCTGTACTAGTAAAATGTATGGAAACCTCTTCAGAAACCCACTCTAGATGAGTGGAGAATGGCTTTATTGGAATAAGAAAGATGAAATGCCCTTTCTTTAAATTGACTCCCCCATTCCCAAACCATGGGGCCATTTTCCTTTGAGATTCAAGACCTTTCCAAACCACAGTTAGACTTGGAGGCTGGTAGGACTTTAAGAGACCTAATGAAGACTGCTTGAACAAGAGGCCACATTTCCAAGAGGCCACAGTCCCAGTGGCTGCTGCCTAAAGCTTTTTGAAGACAAGAATGAAGCCCCAAAAGTATCCAGACCATCTCATTTACACAGGATTCTTCATCTTAGACGTACAAGAAACCATCTCTAATAGGAAACCAAACTGGCGGGCTCCTACACATCACCTTTTCTGCACAACCAGTCATCACTGCTTAATGATCTCTCAGGAACACTGTGACTAATGCAGCCCTCCTCTGTCTGTGATGGGAGTAGAGCACAGCATGTCAGGAAACACATCCTGCACCTGTGCCCATGGGGATCCTCTGCTCCCTCTAGGAAATACAGTTCTACCCAAAGATGCAGCTGGATGCACATCATTTTGTCTCGGGGGAGAGCCTGAAATATTTCATGGGAGCATAAAAACATTTGCGCACATACAGGCATACATACATACACATACATAATCACACGTGGTATTTCTGTGAAAACAACATTTTGTTCAGCATTTTACCCATTCAAAATACATCGGAAGGGCTCAGCAACATCCAAAGCAGAATGATCACATCCATCTGTCTTGTCTGGAATTAGTTTGTCTTTTATTTGTTATTTTTTTAAAGCATTTTGGTGACAGGAATGAATCTATTTCAGATAAAGGATGGAAGTACCTTTCTTTCTCTGCGTAATCCTGAAGTGCTTTGAAATTCACCAACAGTCATAAAAAAAAAGGGCCAAAGAGAATTTTTTCTGATCTGGTTTTGATATAAACGATGCAACGCAATATAGAAGAGCATTTACTGAAAGCCATGATAACAGTGAAAACGTGAAGACGTTTGCATTTAAACCCCAAAGTGTGGTGGATATAAGAACCAGGAGTTGGGGAGAGGTCATGCATTCCTCTCGTGTAGATGCTTTCCAATCACATCCTTGCCTGGGAAATACCCCACTCTTCTTTCCCTACCTCTGAGGTCAGGCAGGGGATGCGCCATGTGCTGAGGTCTCTTGTAGCCCATGAAGGACAGGGGTTGTCCCCTGGCTGTGTTGACCAAAGTCCCTGAGATCCACCACAGGACATGGGCTCAAAGCCAAACTATGAAAGAGGGACTGAATTTCCATGTGGATGTGTGAGAGGAAGACCTGGTAGCTGCTTGCTTTTCTTTGTTCCGTGTCAGAATACACTACAGTACATATCTTTCTTGTTTGCAGACATAAATCCTTTTTTGTGGGACAGCAGACGCGTATTTCTCCATGATCTTTCAGATTCCCTGCTTTTTTAATAAATTTCAGCAGATCTTTCAGTATTTTGTGGTGGGGCTTTGAGTAATTCTGAGCATAAAACTGTCTAAGGAATTTTTCTCTGCAATACGTCTTCATGAGTTGACTTCCTGTGGACATTCTTGAGTGAGAACTCCATCAGAAATGCTAGTTACTGTTAAGTTGTGTAAAGATTAGGATGGGAGGATAAAAACCCACAAAAATTGTAAAGGCTTCACAAATGCATTCAGAGAAGTTGCTGAAAATTCCCTCGTATTTTCTGGGAAATTATTTTTCAAAAAACAAAAATCAATGTTCTACCTTTTCCCTGAAACATATTTGTGGCTTGGACTTTGCTAGAAATCTCTCTTGCCAAAGGTTCATTTGTTTTGAATGTTCATAAATCCATTTACATGGAGGCAACAGGAAAAAATGTTCTCTTCCCCTCTGACTGCTGCATGCCATTGGAAACCTGGGGCATCCACCCTGCCTTTGGGCCTCCAGATGAGTCCCACATCCTCTCTACTCTTTATTTCGAGGTTTTTTTTGTTCCTTTGGAACTTTCCATTTTCTCTTGACAAGTGCAATGGGCTGAGATGTCAAGAATCTGGGATGGGCATCCCACCCACAGCTCTGGTGGACATCCCACCAATGACTGCCATGGACTGACATGTCAAGAATCTGGGATGGGTGTCCCACCCATGACCCAGTGCTGGTGCCAGAACCATCACCTTGCTGCTGATGACAGCTCCTGCACCCTGTGGACCCTCACCATGACAGCAGCAACAGAGCTCATTTCAATGGCTCTCAGCAGGTGCTCTGCCTCTTTCAGGACAGGAATGCTCAAGCACAACCTACAGCAGATGTGTTCCCAGCAAGCTCAGGTGCTGTTTGCCTCCGCTCTTTCGCATAAACCATTTGGATTTGCTCTAAGAATTGCAAAAATGCCTTGCCACATCATTTCCATTTTATTCACAACCAGAGCCCAGAAGTGTGGGCACACGGGTGCTGCTCTGCAATCAGTCCCATATTTGGCTGTCAGAATAAAATTCAACCTACACTTCATGCCTACTAGGAAAGAAAAATAAGGAAACCCATCTAGATTAACTGGCTCGCACAGTGTCCCACAGTTTTCATTCACAGCTTTTGCTGCCAGCGTTGCGCCATTACGAACTGAATGGTTCAAAGCTTTGTTTCTCCAGAGGCTTTTCCCTTCACATAAAATGTGTGTTATTGCAATGCATCCACGGGGCACTGTGCCAGCTGCCGTCAGCCATCTGCACACAGCGGAGCACGAAACTCGCTTGGATTGTGCTTAGCCAAGAGAAGGGGAAGGAAGTTCATTCATGGACCACACGGTTGTAAGTGGAGCTGCATGGGCTGCATTTGCTATGGACCCCAGGAGCATCTCAGCCTGTAACAGCCACAGCCCCAGCTCGAGCCTGTCCCACACGCTGCTGTCATTCTTGATTGCTGATATAAAGCTGATAGAAATCCCTAATGCAACAGCAACCATGTCCCACACTGCAGATCGGTCAATATTTACCCCAGTAAATATTGCTGCTCGTTGATGCTATGCACTGTGCTTCCTCTACCAGTAACTCATACTCCCACTTGAAACAAATTACGTATCATTTAAAAAAACAGCATTCCACGTATACAAACACACACATCTATGTAAATATTTAGAGAATATTTGAATCCTCAAAAACAGGACAAAGTACTGAGAGCATTAGCAATCATTCCTATTGCTTGCCAACCTCCAAGCACTGAGTTGTGGCCTTTCTCTGTTGCAAAGCAGCGTTTCTTCTCGCTGCAGCCCCCTCAGCACGTCATGGGATGGGCAGCCCTGCACAGCATTGTACTCTGCTTGATGCTTGATTGGACTTTCAAAACAGCAGGTGTGCAAGATCCAACCCAGCATCAACCGGTGGGGACCAGAGGCTCCATCCAGTCAAAGAAAACAAAACTGAGCCAAAACACTCTTTCATGGCTTGCAGCTGGTCATTAAATGGCCGAAGCCCTCCCTAACCTGGGGGCTACGGGTCTTCTGCAAGCGACGGATGGGTGGGAGAGGGCGTCTCCGTGGAAGTGCTTATCAAGTGGAAGGAAGTTATAATAAAATTTACTGCAGTTCCACAAAGTACCACTGTTTGTGCGTTATTAATCACCTACACAGGTCCCCGTCGGAGGAAATGGCAGCCTTGACAGTGATTTATGCGCTATTTAGATAACCCGAGGGGAGTGCGTTACGAGCTCCGTGCCCGTGCTGTCATCCAAACGCCCAGGGTCCCCCTGGAGCTCTTCTTTCACCATCAAAGCCACCGCCTGCCTTATCAGGGCCACCGCCAAAACAGGCGCTTTCCAAACCCATCTCAGTTCCTCCCATCGCCGCGACATCAAACGGACCTCCTGCCTGCAGGCGCAGGGACAGCACTCGCCTCCATTCCAGAGAGTGGAAAATGGGGAAATGCTGCTGCTTCTCTGCAGGTCCACAGCCCATGCCACCGCATCAGGACAAGGATTTTGCCCTCTAATCTCTCCTTCCATCCTGACTTTTTTCCCTTTCTGATATGGAAGTTTTTTGTGTCCTTGAAAAATCCAAGTCCCTGTTTCCAGGAGAGCCGAAGGAAGCAGTGCAAGGGCTATAGTAGCAACACGCTCATCTTTGTGCCAGCAAATGGGATGTTTTTCTTGCCCCTAATCTCTTCTGTGTATTGCATTTCCTCTCTGTTTCATAAATGAACAAATTTACTGCAATCATTAGAGTTTTACTCCAAAATTAAAGGCAGGCTAATACAAAGCTAGGTATGTATTAACTTTGACTTTGCTTTTGTTAACTCAGATGTTTCTTAATCCAAACCACATTCTCTGCAAAGCCTGGCGATTTTAAGCACCTTGAAAAAAAAATGGAGTTAACCTTCCATTAAATATCAACCTTTCTTTATCATAAACAACCCGGTCTGGATCAATGGTGTTGACATTTGCTTTCGCAAATGCAAGTGTTTGTTTCTGTCATTTTATAAACAGAGGTAATGTCTTTGTGGCCTTTTCATTTTAGTTGACATTGAGAAAAATCAAATACAAACCGTGACCCAGAAAGCTTTGGTAGAGAGCTCATTCTTCTGGAATGGCTCCTTCCAAAACGAAGGGAGCTCTGGGAATCCAGCAGAGCCCATGGATCAGAGTGCCTGAAATTCAGAATTTTTCTTAGAAACGGTTGGACTTGGTGATTTTAAAGGTCTTTTCCAATCTCGATGACATCGTGATTCTATGAAATCCATTTGGAAAACCAGAGCTGATATCTTGGCCTCTGAAGCTCAAAATGCTGTCACATGTTGGGGGTCACACATTGGGTGGGGAAGATGCCCTTGCTTCTGCCTGGGTGTTAGAAACCCTCACTGCCAACAAGCAGCAGAGCTTGGAGATGTGTTGGAGAGAAATAGGCTATCGTGACCTGCCAATCCCAATCCCACTTCTTCCCATTTTTCCCCACCATTCCGTGCTGGAGCTCCATTCACCCCAGCTGCTATCTGAAATGAGCATTAGGGCCGCTGCAGGAAGGGCTTGGGCCGCCCAGGAGACCTGAGATGACTCCTCCAAACCAGAGCCATGGCATCTCTGTTTGCTTCGACCCAAAGCTCCCACACTGGCCACAGTGCTAAAATTAAATCGCTGCTATTTAAACCAGGAAGCAAGACTTACTTCTCAATGACCGGTTCAAGTCGTACCAGCTAAAATAAATTGATTTGTTCAGTTGTTTTCCTCAGCTTATTTTAACCCTCCTATGGGCAAGTTATGAAATGGTGGTAGCACTTTTATTTACTCAAAGTACCCATCCAGAAGGAGCAGACCACTAAAAAGCCACAACTTTATCGTGAAGCAATCGCTCTCCTCACAGAGGTGCTGGGTTCATGCTCATAACAACGGCAGGGAACGAAGAAGAGTCTAAATAAGATGAAGAGAGAGGATTCAGTAACAAACACAGCTCGCTTTTCCAAAACAGACATGCAACCGCCGCACAAAAATGCTGTCTGTGCCACACGTCTCAGCTGGACGACACGAGGAATGTCAGGAATCTCATTTCTACAGTCCTGTCTATGGGGAAAAGGCAGCCTTTAAGAAATATTCAGTGCTGCGATCCTGCAGTTATATAAATCACAGCCAACGCAGCCCAAACACAGCGACGTCGGAGCTGCAGGAAACGTGGCGAGATGTGCTCGGATCTGTTCCCATCAGCCTGTGCCTCTCACAGGACAGTTTATTTGAGGTCCTCAGCGTGCTTTAGAATCACCACAAACAACTCTTCAAACCCACATGCTGGAGGAAGGGGTTGATGCCTGAGTCCTTATTTCAGTGTGAAAAATGTTTAGCTCTCTTTCCTGAGCGTGCGACAAGCCTGAGCAGAGCTGTGCACTGCAATGGAGAAAATCTGTGGCAGTGATAGATTCTACCTGTCAACATCCTTGGGGACCTAAAGCTGACTTTAAGCATGTAGGCCCGATGGGCAGGTGGGGAGTCTCCATATATCCCCCACACGCTGTGGTAATGCTTTTTTGGTGAAAAATGCTGACCAGCAAATGCCCATGGACCCCTTCCTTTGCTCCATCACTGGCTCTGCATGGATAACCTCCACCTCCACCTTGGTGTTAATGAACACCTGCATGCAGGGCGATGGGGCACCCCCCCTGCTGCCCTGCAGGCAGTGGCTGAACCCCAACAGAGGGCTGCAAGGAGTGACAAAGTGGACAAACGCTTCCCTGCAGCGGACAGCTGGATGGGTGACTTGAAAGCAGTTTTGCTCATGACACTCTTAGACTCTGCCTGGTGAGAGCAAAGGGTGAAGCTCCAAACACCGCTCACTAGAAAGCACATTTTTGCATTTCAAAGAGAAAAAACAATTTTACTTGCTAATAAATGACTTGTTTATTTACCCTTTCCTCCCAGAGAATGGTTTCATGGCTGCAAGTCCAGATAACTTATGCTTCTCTTTAACTCACGTGTGACTTCTAGGTCACCCATTCTGGGGAAGTGTAGTATTTCTTAGCATGGAATGGAACAAAAACAGGCTGGATCGCTGCCAGAGGGGAGGTTTGCACAGAAGACACCCAAGTGGCAGCCTGGCTGGTGGCCATGTGGAGTGGGGAGGTCGGGGCCATCCATCAGAGTGGGCCCTTTCTGGGTGAGCAGAGCTGAGTAAATAAGTAGTTAAGTTGACTGCTCCGTCCCTGGAATTGGGAAAGCCATTGGGAGTGGTGTTTGTTCGCCTTGCAGCACAGCACAGATTGTCAGCCAGCTTGTTTTGTTTGCTAATGTAGCCTAAAAAGCAACCAGTGGGTAAAATTAATAGGTTTGAGAACACACAGTTCCTGGATAAGCTTTGAGATATGCCCAATAGTGAACCGGTTTCCCTGGACTGCTCCAAGGGTTGGGGTTCTGGTTTGTTTTCTTCCCCTTTGCTTTGTTTATAACACAGAGCAGCTCTCATTTGTTGCGACAGGAAAACTCAGTGCTCTGTTAGAGCTGTGATTATGCCATTGCCAAGTATTTGGGATGCTGGCACTGGGCTGTTTGTTTCAGTAAGAAAAGCCTCCCTGTTCCCTTTCACAGGTGAACCCATTAAACACTTTCCAACGGGACAGTTTTCTTTGTGTCATTTTGTTGGTGATTTTTGGATGAAAACTTATCGGTGATTCAGAGCTGAAGCATCAATATTCCCTTTTTCAACAGAAAACAAAATTTGAGACGTTGCAGATTCTTCTGGAGCTGCAGACACAGTGTGAAGAGCAGACTGCAATGCTTACAGATGCCGTTTAATTAATCCTCCTTGCACCTTCGGTCTACAGAGGGTATTAACCTCAATTTACAGATCAGAAAAATGAGACAGGAGGGAAATGAGTGACAGCTGTAATGAATACACCGCTTCCCTCAGCCAAGGATTACAACTCCTCAACCCCCTGTCCCCAATTCCCTAATTAGCAAGTGGTGTAGCACTTCCAATGGGCTAGGAAGAAATAATTCCTATAAGGCAAAATATTTTCCTTCTGATGTTTGGGCTCCTGCACAATATCTTGCTACTGAAGGTGATTACGAGCTCTGCTTCTGACACTGCCACCTCTCCTGGTTTTGCTAATGACAAATTTGTCTTCAGGGAGAAAATCAGCAGCAGCAGCTCTTCCAGAACGAGGATATAAATTTGACTTAAAATTAATTCAAATCCCTTCGGTGAAGACCTAGAGATGTGCATAGCTCTAACAAGTGAAAGCCAACATTTTCCTGTTTCATGAAGCTCAGTTCTGCAAGATGGCATTTCTCAATATGCAGCACCCTGTCACTGGGTTTTGCTGCTGTACTGTTCCAATTCAGATAGAATCACTGATTCAGTAAGGTTGGAAAGATCACTAAGATCACCTAGTCCAACCATTGGAGTGTCTCTTCAATAGCCCAAAATTCAGATTACAGTGCCACAGAGAATCCCATGCACCCATGGACACATCCTATCTACCCACACATCATGAATGCTTCCTGCCAGTACACTTCCAAATCTCACAAACATTTGCAGACATCATGGGTTTAACACAGTGGTTTGCACGTTTTCCAGGAGAAATACATTGTTTTGGGCTTTTTTGTTACATTGGAAAACAAACAATATTCCATAAAAATCTCTGTGCTGCACAGATGTCACATCAGATAGAAATCCTGCCTGCAGAAAGTGTTCTGTCCTTCCTGGAGTGGAATGGTTGCCATTGCTCTGACCAACGTATTTAAATATTCTCTTTCATTTGAAATACAATGGTGCAATTTTAGAGAAGCGAAAAACGTTTCCATTGGTGAACAAAAAAAAAAAAAAGAAAATCAGTTTATTTTTGGTTTCAAGATTTACTTCCCCTTTGGAAAATGTTTTCTTTCCTGTAATTTCAGAACACGTTTTCTCTGATTTCAGATTTTTCCATAAATAACAAATCCGATTCCCGCTCTGCTCTGTCGCATCCATTATGCAGGATCCTCCCAGGAATGGCATGCCTCAAGGATTAAAGAGATGCAATGTTTGTAGAGAGATAAAGATTAAGTTCACTTAGTTCTTAGACCTCATGCCGGCTCTGAGCACAGGACTGAATTTCACTTTGTATGAGTTATCACAACTGAAACTGCTCTTCAGTGGAAACCACTATGCAACCATCCATTCGCAGTTGTAAAAGTCAATATATTTAAGCCTGCGGTGCATAACAATGACCCCTATGGATCCTCCAACGTTTTTCTTGGATCCGTGTAAGCCTGTTTTTAATATATTACTCATCTAAATTGTTCCTGGGACTTGATTATTTGCTGGAGTTAAAATATCCAATCTTAAAAGATTTTTAAACATGCGCATGATGAATTCCCCACTGCAATAAGCTTCATTTAGCTCAACTAAAACTGCCGTGCCATAAAAAAAATGCTTTAAAAAATCCCAAACTAACTGCTCTCCTGGTTGGTGGAAGCTCCCCAGGCAGGATTCCTCACTGATGATAATCTCTGGTTTCAGCTGGCTCCGTTCGGTTCCTGGAAGAATAAAATCCAGTTTTCACCGAGTTGCATGTTGAGGTGGAGACAAAGGGCACAGCCATCCTTCCCCATCATCCTGGATGTTCCCCAAGGAAAAAAGCATGAGGAGCCCAGCCATCCAGGAAACAATGCTGATTTATCCTCTGGCTCTGAAGAGCGAGTCTATGGATGGAGATGAAGTTAGAGGGAAGAAGAACTGGGCCAGAACAAAACGAAAGAGCGAAACCACACATGGAGTTCAGCAGGTGACTTTTCTGCCTCTTCTTCCACAAAAGAGAAGAACTGGCTCACCTTGAAGCTGACTAGATTTACCCTTCCTCTTCTTTTCTATTCGAAAGGGCAACTGGGCAATTATGTGAACAACTACACAAAGACCAGCAAATGGCATTTTTTTTCCACATCCACCTCCTTCCTCCCTTTTGCACAACAGTAATGAATGCTAACAGGGTGATTCTGGTGTGTTCAGGGGGTCAGGACGATGTTCAGAGAAAGTGCCAAGCTTTTATCTCAAAAACTCGAAGTCTTGCAAGTTGCTTGCCTTTGTGACTGCAAAGTCTGGGGGGAAACACCCTAATTTATGTATCTGTGATTGATTTTTGTTGAAACTGGGAATGTCTTTATCACAGCCATACAGTCAGATTTCTGTGGTTTTGGCCACGGTCTCTCTACAGTTTCAACAACTCGATATCCAAAAGGAATAAATCTGATATGTGCATGCTTTTACAACCCCCCTGGTTTTCATTCCCCCAGGGAAAAATATCATCTGCCCTATTGCTGACTGCTTGGACTTACCCCCACGTTATCCCTCCCATCAGCATGTGATTAATCACCTCCCTCTAACAGGCACCTCTCAGGAACTCGAGACCTTTTACAAGCCTTAATTAAGCCTTGCAACATCCCTGTAAAATAGGTTGAAGCTGGGGTTAAATGATTTGCCTGAGGTGACTGAGCAAATCAGAAGCAGGGATAGAAAGAAGAAAGCAAGCTGCTGTTTCTGAAGCATGTGCGTGGCTCCCAGGATGGATGAAAGACACCAAAGGATCTTTTCATCTTTGTATCTTTAGAAGTAGGATGATACAGCTCTAGAAGTAGCACCCCCTTGCTTGCAGTCATGGTGTGGGGCTTCCCCAGCTCTCTTCCACCCCACAAATTCTCCAGCTTGGGCTTCCCTCACCCATGGTCCAAGTTTTGCCACGCTAAGCTCTGCCCCACAGCTGACATCCTTTCCCCAGCCACCTCTCCCCATTTGATGCTCAGATTGAAGCCAGGACCTCAACACTTGGCACATCATTAACTCTGGAGGGTGAGTGGGGAATCAGAGCCAGGTGTGAGGCTGCTGGGTCTGGGGATGTCTCTCCCCACCTTCTGCAACAGGAGGGGGAAATCACATGGAGGAAATCTGGTGAAGCCTTCTACAGGGGAAAAGCAGCAAAGTGAGAAATTAAAATAAAAACAAATAAATGTTCTTTTTTGGTTTCATGGTCTGCAAACCTCTGCCACCTCGTAGGGCTTGTTTGTTTGTTTGTTTGATGGGGTCACTTATTTTGTAGTCTCAGGAGCTGGGGAGTCTCAGGCAGGATGGAGAGTCTGTGTGCTCACTTCTTCCTTTCTACCAAGTTATAAAATGCAACGTGGGTTTCCAACATTTCCTTTCAACTTCCTAAGAAAAAGCTTTGCTTTGTTTTACTTAATTTGCCCCAGATTTTCATGGCAGACTCCCACACTAAACAAACCAACCAACCACCCCAAACCAACGTTCTCTCAGCCGGCTTAGTGGTTTCCTCAATGACCCAGCAGTGAAAGCAGACCAGCAGGGCTGGGGAGATCTCACAAAGGTGGGCTGCACTGGGAAGAAGAAATAGCATCACCTGGGGGCAAACATCTCTTTTCCTCAGGCAGAAAGTTCCCTGCCCTTCTGTCTGCTGCTTGCAGAGCTCCTTCAGGGGATTCCTAAAGATTGTCCACGAAGATGTCATTCCTAGAAAGCTCCTCCTGTCCCAGGGCCTTGCACCTCCTCTCACAGCCCTTGCCCAACATGGCCATCCCAAAATTTATGGCCTCCTACCCTAGAGGCTGGCACCAAGGAGCTCCAATGTCCTTGACTAACATCACCAGGCGTGATTTGTGAGCAGCACAAGCTATCACAAATTCCCCCTGCAGAAATGAGCATCTCCCTTAAGACAGACGCATCGAATCAAAGATGGGGCAGTACCTCAGGGCAGGTTCAGGTTGGATAACAGGATAAGGTTCTTCACCAAGAGGATGTTTGAGTCTCCCCAATGCACAACCAAGGCAGTGGAGAAGGCACAGAGCTTGACAGAGTTCAAAAAGCATCTGGAAAATGCTCTCAGACATACAGTCTGATTTTTGGGTGATCACATGTGTGGCCAGGATTTGGACTTGATTGTCCTTAAGGTCACTTTCAACTTGGGATATTTTATGATTCTATGATTCAGTTCTGTGAAGAAAGAATAGTTTGAGATCCTTGTGCAGTCCTGGGCAGTGCCTCTGCAGTGGAATCAGAGCATCAGCTCCATACTGCAGACCCTGAGAGCAGCACTTGGCTGCAAGTGTGGCTGTGAGAGTGGGAGCCATGTGCCCTGGTAGTTTAATGTTTGTGTATACATACACGTAGCCTTTAACTGAGACACTGGCCAGAAATCTCTGTGCCTGAATGTGAATTTAATTAAAGCATTAACGAAACATAAAAATAAGCAAAGCCTGCAGACCCCTACTTCTGTTTGGCCTCTGTCTAATCTATTTCCTTGGAGGCCATCTCAGATCTCCAGGGCTGGGGAACATCCCAAGGGCAGCTGGACAAGCAGATTCATTATTCAAGCAGGAAATAACATCCTACGTGGTGAAACTCTGGGCACAAAGGACCTTTCCAGCCCAACAGCCTGGCTCAAGCCATGCCCATGGAGGTGATGCTTGCAAGTGCCAGCTGAGGGGGACAGGGGGCTGGTGACCTGATGACCCCATGTAGTTCTCACATGCCTGTCCCTACAGGCTACTCCCAGCACAGCTTGTCTCCAGGCTTGCTGTGCTCACACCACAGCCCAAACATCTGGGCGAGTGGTGTACCACACTGCTCAGGCATCTTTGCCTCAAGAGGTCCCCTGGGATCTGCATGAGAAATATTCCCTTTTTTTTCCTCCTGGTCTTCTGCTCTGCAGTTGTATCTGCTGCCCTGCCCTGCACATGCATTGCACACAAAGCCTGGTGGCCCAGACCGTCCCTGACCAAGATCTCCAGATTCTCTGTCTGGAAGCAGTCAATGCAGAAGGTGCCAGGAAATTGTGCTAAAAATGCTACACGGTTCCTCCATAAAACATGCCATGCTTTACACTCTCCTCTAAGAATCTTCAGAGCAGTTCCTTAACGGAACCTGGTGGGCTTTTTCTGTACCTATTTCAACACCCCAATCGGCCTCAGGCAAAGGGTGGACTGTTCTCCCAGTCCTCTCTCAAGCTCCATGCTCTCAGATCTCAGTTCCTTCTGGCAGGTTTTGCAACACTTGGCAATTTTGAAACCCCAAGATAAATTTCCAGGCCCTCGTTTACAGCAAAAAGCTTGAAAACATGGATCCTAAAGCCCGGAAGACAAACAGACACAACTCTTAGTTGCAACGTTATTTCAAATCCCAACAATCTTAATTAAGCACTTGAGTTCTCAATGGGATCAAGTTATTTTCCTGCCTTTTGGAAACAGTTACAAAAATGCAAGTAGTATCAACAGTTGTCATGAAAATGCAAAATGAAGAAGTGTGCAGAAAACGCTAATTAAAATGGAACCAATCTGCTGAAAGCTCCCTTGTCCAGCCTTGGCAGCTCCCAGCTTAGCATTCCATGCTGTAATGGGAGCTGAGCAGCAGCTTCCTAGGACTGAGAGTTTGGGAAATAATTTATTTCTGCCTCAGACACCCAAAGGTGCAGGTCAGAAAGTGCCTCTTACGTGGATCCAACTGCTGGGTTATGGACCCTCACACTGCAAGGTTCCATAAATCCTCCTGCTGCTAAAACACTTGTTTTGCATCAAGCAGCCATGAAACAGTTAATCCCAATTAGTTCAAAACAGCAGATATCATTCTTTGTATTTTGGCAGTTCTCATTTCAAAGGAAAAAATATTCTTGTGTTCTTGGAGTCAGGCTGAACAATAAAATCAGATGCCAATTTTCTGGTCTAAATTAGGTGAAAGACCAGACTTTTTATCATATGTGTGTCTGTGTGTGCTGTTCCGTGGTGTGTTTGTTTTCCTTCTCCATACATTCGCTGCTGAGATTGAGGGCTGCACAGAGCATGCCACGGTGTGGCAGAGGAACATGACAGCCCCTTTCGTTTACTGGGGCTGGAAATTGAACACGGCACCAGGAAAAGGCGAGACGCTATCAATTGCAAGAGGAGATACTGCCAAAAGATAAACATAATAAAGTCGGTCATTGTCAGCATATCAAGTGAGAGCCTTTCCAGGGTGTATGAATAAGGGATTTAAACTTTTGCACTGGTTCAAGTGTTTTCATGTCCAAATTCAGAGTGTGCTGAAAAGCATCCAGAGCCTGGGCTTCAAAGAGGCTAAAATCAAAAGGATTAATGAGTGCTAAAATGCCATGGGAAGAAAGAGGCTGGCCATCTTCCACTGGGCATTGTCCATTGTGAGCCTGCGGCCGAGGTGCATGCAGCATTGTCCCCCATCAAAGAGGAGAGAAAATAGAAGTAAAATAAACAGGCTTTCAGCTCTGCTTCACCACCGTTCCCATTCATGTGCCCACCTCTGTGCTGGGCAGGTCTCGTGCCTTATGGACCCCTAGGACACCAGGGCACCACACAACCTGCATTATCCACCCAGGAGGTCTTCAGTCCCTCCACTTCTCTTTCCATGCAAGTGAGCTTTTTGTAATCTTGTTTCCATAATTCATTTTCTTCAGATGTCACTAATAAAGGACAGGCAAGGGGATGCCAGACTCACGTTCAGCACAGACGCCAGCACGCAATGGAGAAGCTATCCCTGCAGGGGAGCAGAAGATGCAGCCCAGCCAGAATGCACTTAATTCCTCAGCCAAAAGCCAGTAGCAGCTCTGTGGGCTCACAACATGACGCTCTCCTTCCAAAACCCCTGCAAATCCCACTCTCTGGTGGTCAATGGAGGTGCATGGTTATGGGGAGAGTTGCACGTCTGCTATTTGATCATTGATATAGGAGACAGCCTAGATGCCAAACCTCCAACTCCCCATTTGCCTCCTTCCAAATGATTCCCCGTCACTAGAGGGAGACGGGATTCAAATAAGGTTTTGCAATTAGAAACCAGTGTTAACTGATGACAGAAAGCATCCGGCAATGTTTGCAGAGCTTGAAGCACCAAGCAGGCAGGAGGTGCCACCTCTGTGCACAGCCAGCACAGAAGGAAATTCGAGAGTGTTTGGGGGGTTTTCACTCAAAAAAAAAAACACCACACATGAAAGATAAAAATTGAGCTCAGGCTTAAATTTGAGTATCTACTTAACAGCTCTCTGGCACAAAGGCTCAACCAAGGATTAAGAGGCAGACACCATATTACTTATAATTGTGCTACTGTCTTCCCATATGCTTCCCTGTGGGGAGACCAGTGGCTGGCTCATGAGTTCAGTGAGCAAGATTGGTTAAAAGAGTATTCGAACAATTGTGGTTGGCAGTTCTCTGAATAATATGAACATTATAGAGCGTTGGAAAATGTCATATCATCCATTTTCTGGTTTCTTACACCCGTTGCTTTTGAACTCCGCTAAAAGATTTATTGAATGGTTTGGGGTTTTTTTTACATTAACCTACTCCAAATTACACCGATTTAGAACTGGGACTTTTTTTTTTTAAAGAATGTACAAAGAGTGATTTTTAAAGCTGAGGCTTTCAATCCCTTCCAGTTTTTATTGTTTCAAGCAAAGGGCTGTTTAGGCAGGTTTATGGGATGGTGCCTGTTTTGCTGACAGACATGTCTGATAGATTGCTCGCTCATGTTTTATTTTTGGAGCCATTGCTCTGTTATCAGCTCTTGAAAAACGATTTACTTTGATTAAAATTTAAATCAAGTATATGGAAATATTGGCCTGACTTGCAATCAAATCGTAAGTCTATCTTGTCAAGCAACTTCTCTTTGGAAGGAGGTGAAATGCAATGCTCAGGAAAGTGATTTCCTCCCCCTGGCAATGCCCACGATCAGTCATTAGAGCTCACAGATGAGGAGTAATTCCTCCCCCTGAGCCATGCAATTCTTCTGGAGACGAGAAGGATACTCCTCTCGTACTGCCTGCCTAACCCAACCATGCTACTGATGAGTGTGAAACTAAAACAGTCCTTAAAAATAACGTTATAACCACTTAATTTACATGATTTCTTGCAGCAGTGAGTTTTGGAGTGACCACAGCATCCATGAAGGATTATTTCCTTTCATTTGTCCCAGGTATTTAATCATCAGCAGGCTTTGTGTTTTGCTTAGGGATCATATTCCAGGACTTTGTTGTTGTTGATTAAACAGAATGTTTTCACTAACCCATGCCACAACATGAATTTTTCGTTAGAGAAAGGAAACTGAGGACTTCTGGTCCTTCGTGCAAGAGAGTCTGCCATTTTTTCTGCACTGATCGTATTTTATATTATGATTTTTATTACAGGTACAAAGCCAATAATCTCTAATGACAAGCTGGCACAAGAAATAGCCTTAAATGGAGATGAGCAGCCCAGTTCTGTCCCAAACAGTTCTGCCCAAAAGTTCTGTTGTTTTGTTGATGACCTCAAGTGCCCTGTGTGGGCAGCCCACCTTTCTCCTGCTGAGCCACTCCAAGTGATGCACCTTTCCCCACATCCATTTCCTGTTGTGTAAAACAGAGATGCCTCCATTTAATGCACAGAGAGCTGCAGCAACAGCTGCTCAACAAAACAAGAAAGACCAAGGCAGTTTTCCTCCAGAGCTCTTTGCTGTTAGACAGCATAAACACATTAATTCCATGAGCCAAGTTGAACCGCTCAAAGCCCATCTGCAGCAGTGCTGATGAGCTGGCCTTGCTGATGCCTCTTGAAATAGTCTCCAGCCCCAAAATAACCCTGCACACACAACAGCTTCATTTCCTGCGTGTGACCCTCAAGGCCAAGAGGGGCAGGAACATGGATGGCAGCTCACCAGTGGCCATCAGATTTGATGATGGTTCAATTTTCTATAAATATGGCTAAACAACGCTGAGCCTCTCTCCTCTTGCTCTCTGCATTCTTGTTTTCCCTTCTCCTACCTCAGCTGAATTTTCTTAGCAGTTTCCTGAAAACACTTCCCAATTTCACACCATAAACATCCTCCACTTTTCTTTGGCTGATGCTTCCTACAGCGCGAGGCCTTCCGCCCGCTCCTCTAGAGCTGCTTCTATGTTTCCCTTATCTTTGATATCTCAACAATAAACGAAAAACAACCTTTCCTGTGCTTGGTGCTGGCATGCTTTCAGCCTTTTTCTTCCTCCCCCAACATGCTAAGCAATGAGTGCAGGTCATTTCCCGCCTGGGTTAGCCAACAGTCAGAGGTAGCAGCAAAGGTAGAAGGACTCATGGCTCACAAATCAAGGACAGCAGGAACATCATGATCAGAGGGAGCTGACATGGGGTTGGAGGCTGCTTCTGCATGGTAAGGATCCCTCCAGACCAGTACTGGTGGAGGTGTGCGGGGAACAGGGCCACCTTGGACACCAGGAGGAGTGCTGTCTCAGAGCAGCGTGCCATTGTCCTTGGAGCAGAGATACACCTCCATGCTTCTCCATACCCACACAATACCTCAACATCCATCACCTTCTCAACCTGAGCAGAGCGAAGGAGGTGATGTTAACCTGGGAGGTGCCTTCCAACATGGGATCAGCTTCAACAACACCCCGGAGCCATCTGCACCCAATTTCACAGAGCAAGGAGGAAAGCCTTTTGCTTCCTCACTCCATTGAGAGCTCCAGCTAGTGGTGAAGACCAACCTTTCCTATCACTTCTTATTTCACCACCAGATAACACGTGAGCTCCCTAGAATTCCATCCACATACAACGCTTAATGGAACCACGAGTGTAACCAGCAAACAAGTGAAAGGATGTGTCCTCCTGCATGGAACAGCCAGGACCCATTTTGTCAGGAAGATGAGTACCACATGAAGCTGAAGAGCGGTGTCAACTCTCTGAAAGTCAGCCTGACTTCCAGGCTCAGGAGGCACATAGAGGTCAGTGTTCTCAGAGGTGACCCAGCATTGGGATGCCTGAGCTCTGGCGGTACGACCTGCAGTACCAAGAAAGGGCTCTGTTTTTTGGAAAAGGGTCACATCAGGAGACTGAAGCACTCCAAAAAATCCAGCTCAGATTTAACAAGACACTTCATAACTTCAGCTTCTGCAGAAATCTGTACAGAGGCATTTGGCTGCTGCACCTCTGTAGCAGCTTTGGGAAGATCTCCTGACACATGAGAAAGCAGAAGAATTTGCCAGGAAAGCTAGGTTGAGTAGCAGCAATCCATATATAAATATGGATTTATGTAGGACACCCTACAAATGGGTCATCTTAATTCACAGAGCAATTGTATTGGGGCCACTGATGGACAAATGCCCTGCTTCTGATGTAAAAATAAGAAAGTGAGGATTAGTTTGAGAACTGTTTTATTTTGTTTCAGCCACATTTTATTAGTAGGAGAAGGAGCCAGGGACACACTACCCGACCTCTGGGTGGCCAAAGATAACATGCAAAGCTTTGCTAGAAAAGAGGACTCTGGACAGAAAGGGAGCAATGGGGAGGATGCACAGCATCACATGCTTAACTAGCAGTGGATAAGCACAGTATATCTGTCCCATTATCAGACCCACAGTCCCTTCCCTCAAAACACTTGTATCTTTTCCATCCCCAGCCTTTCAGTATCTAAAGGGGGGCTACAAGAAAGAACAGACTCTTTAGAAGAGTCTGTTGTTCTAGGACAAGGAGAAATGGTTTCAAACCAAAGAAGAGATTTAGATTGGGCATAAGGAAGAATTTTTTTATAATAAGGGTGATGAGGCACTGGCACAGGCTGCCCAGAGAGATAGTGGATGTCCAATCCCTGGAAAACCCAAGGTGAGGCTGGACACAGAGCACCTGATGGAGCTGGGGTTGTCCCTGTTCATTGCAGGGAATGGGACCACATGGCCTTTAAAGATCCCTTCCAACTTAAATGATTTTATGATTCTATGATTCTATGGTTTCATTATTCTAACATTTCTGCAGTAGTCGAGCAAATTTAAGCAGTTTATGTTCAATTTTTATGAGATAACAGCTATAAAGACAAATCTGTGATGCTCTCCAAGTCAGGACACCTGCCTGGCCAATGTTCCATCATATAATTTAAGCATTTGCTACTTAAGATTGCCAAGAAAACCAAGTTTGTTGCTTGGAAGAGTCATAGCTGGGTGTAGATACTTCTTCCTCCTTAATGCCCCACTTTCAGACCTGATCAAGGCTGAACAGAAGCAGCACTGGCTCCATCCTAAGAGAGGACACTGTGCCTCAGCATGCACCAATGAAAATCATCCCCTGAATAGCCTCAGAGGCCACGTTTCGTCTATCAACATACCTTCAGCTCATCTGTCCAGGGGAGCCACAGCAGGGCTGAGGGTGGCCTTTGCCCTGTCAGTCCAGGACCCTCCCCAGGGTTCTGAAGTGCAAGGCATAGACCATGCTAAAGCCAGAAACATGGCAACAGCAAGACCGCCAGGAAGCTCAGACAGACAGTAGACACCCTCCTCCTCCTCACCTCTCCCCACTGACCATCGCCAGGTCATCCACCACACTCTGCAGTTACTCATTCATACAACAGGCTCCTAAAACATGGACTGTGGAGGACTACTGACACCAGCAGGGGTGAATGTCCTCCAGCATCATCTGGCACAGCAGATATCGGTGCTGGTTGCTCACCCATTGCCCTCATGACCAGACCACCAAGCTGTGTGTGCCAAATTCCTGGCTCCTGGCAGCCAACTGTTTTATTGAAGTAATGCCTTTTTGTCATCCAGACCTTAAACACCTCTATTCAGCACTTGTTCCAGGCCTGAATACCCAAGGGTTTCTTACAGGGAAGAAGAACCCATGCTTCTCACAGGAGCTGAGCCGAGCAGGCTGATAATCATCTAGCAGTCGCAAATGGCTGTTGGTAAGGACCATTTATGAGCTAACAGTTGGCATGCAGAAAGCATTTCACTTCACCAGCAGCTTACTGAAAACGAAACATCATGAACCCTAAAAAGAAACCGTGAATCAAAGGCTGCATTCTTCTCTCCCACAGTGACCCCTTTGTTTGGGTCTACCCAAAAGTTTCATTACGAAAGGTTGATACAGGAGCCTTATTAAATTGTGATTAAATGACGTGTCCGCGTCGAAGTCGGCTCATTCTGCTGTTGATGTGGGCTGGCTTTCTTAGACTTTTAAAACATGAAGGCTTATGAAGTAGCTGTAATATCTTTTGCTATGATTTCTGGGGAGCGGAGGGTCTTTGCTTCTGCTCTAGTCGTATCTGGCTCCGCTCCAGAGGATAACATTTTCATTAAGAGTGCATTAGGCGCACAGTTCACCCCGCAGCCATCCTGACGAAGCGCCTGATCCACAGCCCACTGACCCGGCTCAGCAGCCTTAATGGGCTTTGGTGAACTTTGCCTCTATAAAAACTGCATCACCCATCACTAGAGCTGCTTAGAGCTGCTTTGACCATCAATTGGACCCAATTTGTCCTCACTGCTTCCCCCTCACTCTCTCCTGCATTTCAGGATTTAAGAAAAAAACCAAACAACCCAAACACAAAAACCACAGGCTGAATCATCAGTCAGGCCAGTTAATTGCTAATGACTTTATTAGAGAAGCAGGGACGCCTAAGAAAGAGTTAAGCAGTAAAACCAACATCAAACCCAGTGGCCTCCCCATCATTTCTGACTGCCAGCTCTGAGCCACCAGTAAGCTCGCAGCAGTGATGCATCCTTCCCTTCAGATGACTCACTTTGAATACTTCCCAGTGATTTACTCACAGAAAAATGTATTAATAAATACGGAAATGCACAAATTCATACGTTTTAAGGTCAGGGAGCCGTCACAAATGTTCAGCTGGACCCTCTGGAGACCACAGCCTCACCCAGTGACTTCTGCCTGAAATCCGCGCTTCTGTTTAGGTGAAAGCATCCAAATATCACAGCACAACGCCTTCACAGATTTTCTTCCAACGTTTTTCAGATGACACGTCACAAAAACCAGCATCCATCTTTCTGTTGTTTCAGAAAGCGTAAGTCAGGGCAGGGATGCCAAGGATTTTGTAGTCAGTGTCCCTTAGTGATGTATGGCCACACATACAGCTGTGTGGTGGAGTTTTGGGACAGCTGGAATCTGCCAGCCTGCCCTATACCCCTACATCTATGGCTGCCCCTGCTGATGAGCTCTGCAGCTCAGTAACAGAAAGCAGCAGAAAGGTGACAGAGGATGGCTAGAAGCTTTGATGGCAATGTGGGCTGTGTTTGGGGCACACAGACAGCCTCCCTGCAGCCCCACAATTTAAATCATGTTTTACAAAGTACAAATGCATGTAAATATTTATGTAAGATACGTTCGTTGAGTAGCAGAGCAATATTTCAAAGAGATGGACCAGTGCAAAAAACAAAAACAAGAACAAACAAATAAATTATATATACTGTTTAGAAAATAAAAAGAAATCTAGCGAAGTGTTTGTTTATTGGGGTAACATTTGCTCTGGATTGGATTCTGTCAATGGATGTCCTGCACCTGGGACAGGCAGTGCAAAGAAGAGGAAGAATTGCACAGGATCAGACCTGAATCTCGCACAGGACTCCTAATCAAGGCATTAACCAGCACAGGACACCAAAAGGCCTTCAGTAAAGGCTGGTGAACCTGTCAGATTGACATATGAAGGCACAGGCAGCAGACTACTAAGTTACATTTTATTCAGGCCAAATTCACAGTGAGCATCTCGGAGGCAATCTTTTCATATTCAGTAGGCAACATGGTGTTTGAGAACCACGGGGATGTGGAACTGGTGGATGTGGGCAGTGGACGTGGTGGGGGTTGGGCTTGGGGATCTGACAGGTCTTTTCCAACATTAATGATTCTGTGATTTCATCAGCAGGTGTCCAAGGCAAGCCCATCGCTTTGGAAGCCCAACCATCATGATTCTGCAGTTCTACGAGAAGCCATCGCAATCACAGGTGCAAAGAAGTGCCAGCTGAATGCTGACCAGTGATGCTCCTCAACACGGAACAATCTACATACAGAGAGGGCAGAAGGATCAGTAACTAGAAGTCAGAATATTTTATAGCTAGGAAGCAGGCAGTGCCAGTCTCTCCCGGCAGCGTAGCCCAAAGAATGAATAGCAAATCTCACTGTCTCAGAGACTCCTACATTTCCCAAGGATTACCATGGAGCTGTATCAGATCACTATAAAGAATGCTATATTTTGTGAAGACTTTGCACATCTCAGTTGCATTTTGCTTGACAAACCGGATTCTCAGAGTCCCTTACTTGCTTTGCCTAACACTTTAACCCTCAGGATTTAGCAGGGCCACTTCAGCACCAACATCCTACGTCATCACACTGGAAGTAAGACCATGCAACACTCTCATAGCACCTGGCATTCAATTTGGGCATGGACAGCACGGGCGGCAGGTAGCCACAGTGCAATGGCTTGAACCTTCTAATTGTAGCCATCAGATTGGAAATCCCTGCTCTACATGACTTTGGCAAGAAATGCAGATTTGAGCAAGGAACAGAGCTCTGACCACCTCCCTCCCCAGCCTCGCTTCTTCTCCAGATGCTTTGCATTTCCCTGCTCCCTGCCAGGTGTTTCTAGAACATCAATGCTAAAAATTTCAGCATGTTCCAGGATTCCAGCCCGCTTTTGAATAAACTATGACAGATCTCTCTCTACGGAAGACGTTCCTTGCCAGAAATATTATCTAATTTGTAAGCATTTTATAATTTTTGAAGTTATAAAATACGATATTGGGGAAAATGGCCAACGGAAAAGATCCCTTCTGGTAGCCAAAATGACCATATAATTGATTTTTATGAACAGCATCTAAAGAAGTGAGTCACAACCATATGGCTATTTTGGATTCTAGATATATGTTGCATTTCAAATCTCTCAGAAGATTTATCCAAGTTTTCCACATATAATCAATGGTGATTAGAAGCGGATATTAATCATTGCGGTTCCTAGGGCCGAGTACATGTTTGAAAGGTGGGGGTGTCAGGCATTCCTGCTTTATAAATACCCATCCAAGCTCACCCAGAGCATGAGAAACACGATGGCAGAGAGTAAAAAGGTATCGCAGAACAAACTGCAGACTCATTACAGAACCAAGGCCTCCTCCCTTACATGGGTGTGAATATTATTTACTTAGGAAACGCTTCAAACTTCAGCTGAAGTCAGATGGAAAAACTTTACCTCTAAGGCGGACTGTGTCTCCTTTTTCTCCATGACTTTAACCATTTTCTCATAGCTTGGCCCCAGCCGGTGAGGAGGTTAGGTTACAAATTTGCTCACTACACGGTGATGCTCCACAAATAACTCCCACTCAGTTCACATGTGCACACTTTTCCCATGGCCATCTGGGCTTTCAGGTGGTGTAAAAACATCTGTATGGACCCATAGTTGCATGAACATCACCTTCATGCTCACAGGCCTTCTTCTGGTGCATTGCTCAAGCCTGCACCATTTGTCCCATGCACACATAGGATTACATCCTGAATCTTCTGAAAGATGCCCAGAGCCCTGTCTGCAAATGCTGAAGGCTTTTATTACTGCCTTACAATCAATCTAATGGCAGCACTGGGAATATTGTGTACACCGACAGCATATGCAACAGGTACAAAACCTCAAGCAACTCAATCCCTGTGAACTTGATTGCTAAATTCCATCGCCTTTGCTTCCCAGCCTCATGTGCTGCTCATGGTGCACAGACTGGGAGCACCTACACATATCAGAGCATGCCATATTCAAGGGCAATGCAACACAGCCTTCTTGTCACCATAGAAATTTTGGCCAAAGAGATATTTTCTAAGTTCATTTGCCATGGGAAAAAAAAAAAAAAAAAAAAAAAAAAAAAGCCCAAGCCAGGATTTATGCACAGTGCTTAATGCATGTTATGTCCAGTGCATTTCTTTCCATCCTTCAGGCCTCCGTGCAGCCACTGTTTCCCCTGAAGACCAAAGGCATTAACCTAGATTGAATGTCTGTAAGCCTGATAGAGCTTTCAGACCAAAAGGGCTGTTACCGTAGTGCCACCCTGTCTCCTGTGAAACACAAACCAAACAGTCTGAACTGATAACTTATGCATCAAGCCCCATGACTTCTTTTGAGCCAGTAATAAACGCACTCCTGATGTGCTGCAGCTCCCACATTATGTATCTTGCAGCTCTTGTATTCCATCAGGTGATGCAACAGCAAGAGGGGAGCTGCAGCCCTTTGCTGCCTGTGCTTATTGATCAATCAGGCAGTGAAGGAGCACTGGCACTGTTTTTAAAATCTGTTGGCAATAAAGCTTCTGCATTCCATGGGAAGAGACAAACAGTGTCAGTGGGTAGACTATGGAGGATTAACATTGGCTCTCAGGCCCAGGGAAACCCTCTCCTCCAACTCAGCGGAGGCACCCATGGAGCCTCTAGAGATGACTGCCAAGGGAAGTTTCTAAGACAAAAACTGAGGTTAAAATTTGAAAGACAGACAAATTTAGACTCAGAGCCACACTACAGCCCCTGCTGAACTATCCCACGAGGCAGTCTTACCAGGATGCTAAGAGAAACATCACAGAGAACCAAAGTCATTCATTTCAATGAGGATGGAACTGCAACATATTACTTAGGAGGAAATGGAGAAAGGTAATATTTAGTCCTCAATTTTGATCTGTTTCTAAAGCAATTTGGTTGGATACAATTTGTGAAGACTTTTGAAGATGAAAAGAGCTGTACAATAACCAGATCCAGAGGATTTTCATTTAGAGAAATATTATGCCAGTTGTAGCAAAAGTAGAAGATTTCATATTTAAGTTATTTCATATTATTATGAAACATACCAATGCCATCATTCCTGCATCCGGACATTTCCCAGATTTCCCACCCACATAGAGCCCAAAATCTCTATATAAGGACTTTTTCCCCACTTCACAGATCAAAGCAATCCTCCCCAGCCTGGCAGCTTGGCTAGAAAGAGGGCCAAGATCCCTCGGCGCACAGTTCAGCATCTTTAATCTTGACTTTAGTCCCTCATTTAACCATCACAGCACCAAGCTTTGCAGACTCCACTTACACCTCTTGGATGCTACAGAGGCAGAGGATGTGTGAGTTTCTCAAAGCACGTGGAGAAAGATTTTATTCCTTGACTATTAGGGGCACCTCTTTGGGTCCCCGTTAGCACAAAGGATTGGAGCATCCCCATTGCAGCTTGGTGTCCCCAGGGGAGCCTCTCAGCCATTCCAGTGCCAACAGCAACAGCACATATCTGCTCTTAACCATGAGGCACAAAGGTTTCCAAGCAAAGGTGGAGCCTACTCTCTTTTTATTTTGCTTGAGAAAAGTCAAAAAGCTCCAAGATGCCTTGGAAATAGTTACAGTATAGTGAGTGCCACCAAAGGGAATATTCAGGAGGAGTGCTGTGACCCCAGCTTTATAAACACTCCAGCCAGCCCAGAAGCCATGCCAACGCCAAACTAGCCCAGCACAACACGAGGAAGAAGCTTGTCCCTGCCTCCCAATGAAAACTGGCCCAATAAGAAACACCTTTCTGGCCTGGTCTGGTCCAGAGTCAAAGCCCAAGATGTCCCAGAACAAAAAAAAAATGTGTTTTTAGAGAGTGTGACTGTGAATAGGTGCCCCTCCAAGCACTCAGCACACACCTGCTCTCCTCCCTAGGCTTCAGCTGGCTCTTTTCATGGGAAAAGCCATCACAGATGTAAACTTTTCCATACAGATAATTTGGACAGGTTGAATGGAGTTTGGCCACTAGCACCTAAGAGACGACAGCTGAGGGCATCAACCAAGCAATGCCTGGATCAAACCAAAATCACCTCAGGATCAGAATCCCGCTGCTGCTGTTTCTCAAAGGTTTTTGGGATGGGAATCCATAGCTCACTCCTTCCAGCCATGCCCCAAGGCAATGGGAAATGAATGAATGCATTCCCACTAGGAAGCCTTGATTGCCCCTGCCCAATAAGCAGCACAGGACAGCAGACCCAGCAGCTTTACAGGGCACAGGCAAGACCTGGAAATGCTTCTGTGTGCAAAGAAACCCACATGCCAACGCCATCCCGCATCTCCCCAGGGCAGTGATGCCACCTGTCCCCATGACCATGACAAGGGATGCATCTTCAGCCTGACTTTCCCTATTATTAGCAGCAGGCAGGTTGTACTTCCAAAGAAACTTAGAAATTTAGAAACAGTACCCCACCCCAAAAAAACCCTCCTTAATAATAATAACAAAAAATATATGCACAACTGAATTTCACTCAGAAACAGTTCTCTGGGAGAGGTAAGATGAGAAGCAAATCACTTGTGACAGATGGCAAGGGTGCTAGTGAATGCACTAATGGGAAGCACACACATCCCAGGAGGATGAAAGCAGCGTAAAACCTTGTAAAAACCAAGTGCATGTCTCATTGGGCTGCCATACTCTGGTTCTTTTTATAAAAGTTATATTCACTCAAAGGCAAATCTTGATTTCTGTCAGGAGCACGTTATTACACAAGTGTTGTGAATTGGTGTTAAAGTTACAGTAAGTCATAAAGAATGTATCCTACATACAGCCACATGTATATCAAACCCAGATTTAAATAGTCAGCACTGCAGGAAACCAGGTACTTCTTACAACTACTAAGTGTGGAATTCAGTGTACCTGCAGTATAAACTGCAATGAGCTTGAAGGCAAGGTGCTAGTGTGCTGCAGCACTGCACCACAGCTGCATATCTCGTTCCTGCTCAGAGATATCAGGTCCAGCTCTAATCTCTTGGCACTGCAGAGCTGCACAGTTCAGATGCTAGCACCTTTCCAAGCCCTTGTGACAGCTGTTCCACCTGCAGTTCTGCCATTCTCATTGCTCTAAAAGGTGATGCTCCTCACTCTGGCTCTCTTGGCTTTGCATTCTCTAGTTACATCCCTGTTCAAACTAGAGTACCTGGTCAGGAAAAGAAATACCAGTGTCCAGGCAACTGGGCTTACAACAGAGAGGAACGTTTTTGCAGGTAACTGAATAGAAGACAAAAGATAAGCAATGAGAGCACCGAGCAATGCACCCTCCTCAGCTCTCCGTGGTCTGTGGCTTCTCATTGCACTGCTTAGGCAAAGGCTTAACTTTAAGCAGCACTTAATCCCATTTACTTTATAAAGACAAACTATGGGATAAAATTCTCTGAATGGAATAATCCCACGAAATGCTGGTGAAGGACTAGAAGAGGTCAGCAGGACCTCCAAAATCTTGGCAGCCCAACAGAGCGCTGCGCAGCCAGCATACGTGAAGCAATCATAGCCTGATGCTCCGTTTGAGTCAAAGACATGGCCATCTATCTCACATTTTAGGAGGGAATTTGAGCAGTGTATGAGAACAGATCCAAGCCATGGGATCGTCCAGCAGCTGAGAACACTGACATCTCCTAGTCCAGCGTCCCAACACCTCTGTTACTCACATCGAATATTTGGGGGTAGGAAGTTTGCTGGACCAGGTCCAACCAGTTGTCCTAAGCAATTTCTGTGTTTCCCACAACAAGATTTTGCTCCTTTCGTTATGTCCACATTTCGCATCCCTGGGTGTGCCTTACAATCATGAAATCTGACTCTGCCACCTAATTAATACCATAGCTACGCGCTGCACCGCGCCATCCGCGCCCTCCGAGGTATTTGTTGCTGCAACAAGGGAATACAAAGCTTTACATGCAGGAGATGGAAAGGTTAAAGTCAATATTTTGGCTGGTGGAAATATTTATGGAAAGAACCTGTGAATTAGAGAGTTGTATTCATTCCACTGACATTTCCTAACTGCGTTAACCTTTTATATTTCTTGTGGTTAGCTCCTGTTTAATATGTTCTAATTATATGAGAGCCAGGAAGCAAATGAAGGGCTGAGATTAAAGTTAAACAACAGCCATAAATACTGAGGAGCAGATTCTCAGCGCTGAACCTGTGGATTTACGCCTCCGAGTTCGATGCTTTGCAGATGAGACACATGAGGCCATCAGCAGCATGTGCACAGCTTGTAGCTCCTTGCCCACCCACTCACAGAATTTCTCCCTTTGATGACACTGTGCTGAAATTTCATTGTGCATGAAGCAAAGCACATTCGTTCATTCCGAGAGGGCTCACAAAGGACAGATAGCTTCTGTGAAAATCACCATTTCCTCCAGCCTTCGTACAGTGAAAAAGGCAGGAAAGGAAAAAGGGATTCAGAAGTCTTTAGCTAACGATGGGCAGATGTTCTCAGAGGCTTCGGCCAAACTTCAGCTCTGCTCAGGTAGTGCTGCATGCACTGAGCAGTCACAGCAGCTCCATCTGACAGCGGCGCAGGCAGCCACTCCGCAGTGATTTACTAGCAGAGCAGTATCTGTTACAAAACACACAGAATTGGAATAACTTTCTCCCTGCGAAGCATTACATCACAAGCAAACGCAGATAGTTGAAGAACTGGGATCCACAAATGGAAGATGTTAGCAATCTGTTCCAATTGGGCTCCATGCACGGAAATGCCAGATGACTGCACTGCTGCTCATCCCCTCCCAGAGCGGATGGTTCATGCACACACATTGCCTCTTCAAGCAGAAGCTGGTGGACAAAGGAGCACAGAGGTCTGCAAGCAGTAGCAGATTTGCCAACTAGCTGAGGATGGTGACCTGTGAATGCACTGTACCTTTGCTGGAGATGCAGATGTAGCTCCAGGATGAGATATTCAATCTCCACCTTCGGGGCTAAGAATGGCAATAGATGCACAACAATGTCAGGCGGCCAGGATGGTCATGCCACCATCTGTAGAGACACCATCTGTGTCTCTGCTTCCTTTGACCACGATGGGATAGAACTCAAGCAGCTGGAGGGCTGAGCAAGAGGTCTAATGAGATTAAACGGGTTATTTTTGATCTCAAACCTCCTCGCCAATAAAACAGAGAGCCATGCATAGCAAGAGGGGAAAGGGCATCATCTTGTATCTATTTGGCCTATGTAATATGTGTTCTTTCAGCTCTTTGCTCCCTCTCCATCCATGTTCCATATGATGGCTCAGTGTGCCTAATTGTTGTCTTGTATCACAGCTTCCGATATGATGTGACATCAAAGGGTTCCGTACATGTGCTTACAATTAAATCTGTGCTCAACTGCTTCACTGACCTGGCACTCACTGAGATGCAGTTGTTTCTGAGAACGAGGCCCTCTTCCCTACAAGATGTCTCACACAGTGCACTTGGCCCCGATTGCCCTACTCCATCCCACTAAAATTAAAACAAATCCGAGGAGTAATAATAAGAATAAATGGTGTCACCCTGACCGATGTTTGTTGCCTTTGTGCTTCCAAGAGTGGTACACAATCTTTTGCTGTCTCCTACCATCAACAATGCTGGAAATAAATAGAAATTAGCAGAAAGTATCAGATTTCATGTTGTACAAATTCAACCACAGCAAATATTTTGTGTGGATGTGGTACAGCCTAGACTCCAACACGCTTCCTTATGGTCGGTGCACTTCCTCAAAAAATATCAACCATAATCAGCCCACAACAGCCAAGTCCAACACAGCGTATCAGCTCAACAGGCATCTCTATTCTGGTATTGCTTAAGGAGCGAAAGGAATCTTGGTGGGTTTGTAAAAGATTTTTTGACAGCAAAAGTCATGGTTGATCTGCTAGAAATGGCATGCACCAAGCAGCCCTAATTCCTTTTGCTTTGACTAGGGAAGAGTTTCTCTCCTTTGAGTGGGAACCTGGGGAAGGCTCTGGCTCTCCCCCTTCTGCTCGCCTGTTTGTAGAGCAGTGTCATTAGAGATGTGAAGCACATAATGATTTAACGTGCTTCAGGATAAATGGTGTTGCATTAGCACAGGTGCAAATAGCTTTCTAATTTTATTAATTTAATAATACAGTGCCGCTGGTACACGCTAATTAGATCCATGTTTCTCTACACTAAGGGAACAACACTAGAAATTTCCACAGCTGTCAGCTGCTGTCTTCTCCCAATTGCTATGGAAAGCAAACAAACCGTAAAGGCAATTCATAATTATTATAAACATTCCCTAACCTAAACCACGTTGACATTTCTAAATTGGAGCTGCATGCTTGCTCTTGTCTGTGGTGTCAGAAAGGGAACAGAGCCAGCCAAAGAAAGGACAACCCGCTATTAGACAGTTTGAGGGCCAAGCGATAAGTTTGCCTTTAACGAGCTGTTTTCACGTAAAGAAAGTTCTTTCCCCCTTGCTCTGACCATCCCTCCATCCTGTTGATCTTCAGCTGAGACATTCGGCTTCCCAGTGCTTTTGGGAGTTCCCCTGTGCTATTTACAGAAGGCTTTGCCACCTCTCTCCATGGGACTTAAATCCCAGCCAGCAGAAGGGAAGGGGAGCTCCAGTTCCCTGTCCCCACTGCTGGGTTCCTCGGGGCTTTTCCCATCAACTCACTCCAAGAATGTGGCTTAAGTTCATAATCAAAATTCAAAGCCCCCAGCATGAGGTTTATGGCTTTCAGTGTCTGCTGAGGATACAGGCAGAACTGACAAGCTCCAAGGCAGGTATTTGGATGCTTCTCCGCAAATGGGTCCCCATAAAACCATGGGTCCCTATAAAGTGGTTTAGTAGAAGCAGCTAACTGACAGAAAAGTCTGTGCACGACTACAAGCCTATAGGGCTGAATCCCAGCTGAATGCCTCTCTAGCAGAACCAGGACACCAGCTGGCTCCCCACTGAACTGTGTATCGCTCCCTGATTTCATCTTTTTCTCTACCCTAGAAGAGAGGAAATCCTTGTTTGCTATTTCTCTTATACTATGGTTTCACTTAGATTTCGTTACAATAATTCTGGTTTCAATTTATGATACTTCCTGAATGACTCCTTTGTGCTCTCCAAAAGCCCCCAGGATGGTCCAGGCCATCACGCTCAGGGGTGAGGACCCAGAGCCCACCCAAGGACCCACATTCCCCTGCTAGTGACATCCTCAATGGACAGCACTGTTGGAGCAGTGGGATGCAGGGCAGGAGGCCACCAGGGATGTCCCACAGCAGCTCCAAAGTTGAGGTGAGCCCATTTGTCCTCCCAAAGGCAAATCAGCAGCATGAGAGAAAAGGGAGGGCACAAGTGCAGCATGTCTTGAGGGAAATCACACACTGTGCTGGGCAAGCCTCCAGCTGCACAGCACAGGAGCATCCCACCAGGGACTCATGCTTATAAGCCTCCCACTTTCACTTTGAAGGAACTGAACAAGATATTTACAACCTTCAAACCATCACTGAACTTGAATGGTTGCAAGAGTTTTGCAGAAGTCCTCCTAAGTATTGTGAATTCTTCGTGTCAGACATTTATTCTTCTGATGCGCTCTGAAGAACACTAAGGAAGAGTAAATCCCTACTGCATTGGGGCAGCAGAGCCTCCAGCCTCAAGTGGCTGACAGTTTCCATCGTTGGGGCTTGCTGCTTGGAGCCACCAATGGAAATGGTCATAAGGATCAGGACAAAAGCTATTGCAGCTCCCTCAACTTAGCACCTAGAGGCCGTGACCACCCCCAGTTATGGCCTGCTGTAATGAGCAGCGTGGCAAGAGATACCAGCATTTAAATAGAAGTAGACAAGACAAAAGAAATAAGAGAGGTACAGATAAGCTGCAGTAGACACACACCTGGATCAGCCCCATAAAAACCAAGGGCACATCCCCACAGACCCAAGTCTGGAAAAAAACCATTTGTGCTTCCTCCAAAGATCATTCTGTGTGCTGAGCTGTTTTTTTTCCCTCAGTGTGTTGATATAAACCCAGTCCAAATGTGAAGTGGAACTAATCTGAAGGATTACATTTCCCTGTTGTAGAACGCTCAGCAAAGAGGCTGTCCTCAGCCACCCGCTCCTGCCATCACACACCAGGGTCGAGGCTGGTCGACAAAGCCAGCAGAGCTGGGCTGTGCTACACTTGCATGCCAGTGCTGAGTCCTCATAAACAGACTTTCTGGCCAAGACAAGGTGGGAACATCCCTTTATTAAAGCACTGATAGGAAGCTATGGGGTCACTCGGCATCCCTACCTGTAAACAAAAGCTCCTCTTCCATGAGAGCTGAGGAGTCTTATTCACCTTTCTCCCAATCACAGAACTGTGATGGGATGCTAATACAAAATGGAAAAATGTATCTAAATATGATTGCAGCCTACTAACAAATTTCAGCCACACTTTTCTGGGCTAAAGAATTTGGAACTTCTGTTCCACTTGGGGATATTTCCAACCTACCCAATCTCATAGAGTTCCCCCATTTCAGTGTCATCCACTCTTATTGGGCCACACATAAATCCTTCTTATAAAGGAAAATCAGGAATACAAGAGTGAAGGGGAAAGAAGTGATGCTGAGCAGTGTTCTCCTGCCAGGGACAGAAAATTTGGAGTAGGATAATTAATCAGTTGCAGTCTAAACGGCTTCTGTCTTAAAGGGCTTCCTTCTTCTCCTAACATATCCTCTGTGGATCAGAAATGCCAGCATAGCATTATCATTCTATCTTTGCATTTGAAATAGTAGCTACCACGTTGATGAAACAGACCTTTATTGAACTTCAAAGGCCCATAATTATATATCCTTTCCTTGAGCTTTGATATTTTAATATTCAGCTGGTGAAATTATTATCTATTCCAGCCACAAAGCATTTATTTGTTTTGCTTGCTTTATCTCTGTTATTTCTGCAGTGGTAAGAGGCTGAGGAAGAAGCCCCCCTGCTTATTGGCAGCGGCAGAAAGTGGGAATTGAATGTACCAGGACTTTTATCTCCAGCAGCTGAAGAACGGAACGTTTGAACTTCTTCTCGAGCCCTAACACACTCAGAAGCCTCTCCCCCAGCCAGTTCCTCTAATTTATGCTTTTCAAC
Organism: Centrocercus urophasianus; assembly: GCF_019232065.1. Lineage (NCBI taxonomy): Eukaryota > Metazoa > Chordata > Aves > Galliformes > Phasianidae > Centrocercus > Centrocercus urophasianus. Next base: position 24,883,327 of record NW_024884733.1, on the reverse strand, counting down.
AGCCAGCCAGTTTTCTTTATATAGGTTTCCCTGTGTCACGAAGGAGCACAGGAGAGTCAAGAAGACACCGTTCCGTCCTGATGATGGTCTGAACTTTTCAGCTGGAAAGGGCACTTTGTTTTTGCAAGCCTTGGGAGCTGCAAAACACTTTGCTTGCGTTTCCTCAGCTACAGCTTCTCCAAGGTGGGCGTATGTGCAGTAGGAGCAGAAATATTTTGTATGTACAACCAGACGACATATCAGCAAAGATAAATACACCAAAAGCACAGCCCTGCTGGCTAACAAAGCAAAAGGATGTTTCATGGGTTTGCATCCCTCAGAAGATAAAGTCCTCGTGGGTGGTTTGTGTCCTTCTTCCATAGAGCTTCAGCAATAGAGTCAGATTGGACCTTTTCCAAACTCACCCCACAAATCTGGCCCAAACCTTCAACCAAACCAGGTGCAAAGTGCATTTACAGCACAAAGAGATTGCAAAATAGAGAAAAAAGGCCATCCACCCAGCATCTCTGCATCTCACTCAAATGGGGCCATAGTGGAGAGGTGCTGGAAATCACATCGGAAGGATGGTAACTGTGAGAGTACCATACAATTTCTAAAATAAATCCCTTTGGATGTGCCTGGACCTCTGATGGCTGATGGCTTATCCTGCGCAGGCATTTCTCAAGAGCAGCCCCAAGCCCCCTCTCTCTCTTTTGGGTCATTTCCAGATAATCTTGAAATCAAACCTGTGTTAGATGAGCCTGGTATCAGCGTACGGCTTTCGTCAGATGCTTTCCAAGCACTTAAGGAACATGACTTGATTGTACCTTGCAGCCCTGATGGGCTTTACCAGTGTTTGCTCTGCACTGCTGAGCTGGAAGATGAGGAAATGCACTGTGTCCCTTCTGCAAGCCTGCAAAGTGAAGCAGCAAGAGCTCATTTTGCTCAGCTCCCTAGAACAGGCTTCCCAAATCCTGCTCCTTTAAGAAGGTGTTTCCTCACAAGAGGGGGAAAAAAAAAGCCAGTTGAAGGAGGATATTTATGTTGAAATGCATTATAAAACCATGGTCCTGCACTTAAAACATTTGAAATGGATTCTCATCATAGGCTTTTCCTGCTTTAACACCAATGAAGATATTGGAACAGACTCTCATTCAACCACACCCAGTGCAACCCAGCGGTGGAGATGTAAAGAAGAGAGTTGAAGGAGAGTGCACAGCTCCACATGTGACCAGCATGGGCTTTGTGTATGGCCACGCTTGGCACCCTCAGACACCTCCTGGGGCCATTCCAAGGCTCAGTACCAGTGTGCACTGCTCTCTGGGACGTGTTGGGTTTCCATCACCAAAGCCTCGCGGGGGAAAGCACAAAGCCTGGTGGCAAACATCATCTGAGCCTGAACTATTTATCTGCATGGTGTCATGGGGGACCCAGGGCTCAGCCTCGCTTCTTCACACACACAGAAGTATCTTGCTTTTCATCTCGGCTGTTGTTTACCTAGCATTTCCCAGCAATGCAGCCACTGGGGAGCGCATTGCTGGTCAGCTGCCAGAGCCTGCTGTCTGTTTGCAGGATTAAGTTGTTTATCTTGTTACGTGGGCCATCAGGAAAGCGATGATCCTGTTTACATCCACTGGGAAACCTATGATGCTGCTTACATCGTGGTCTGTGTTGGAGTATTCCAGAAATACTTGTGTCCAAAAGAAGCAGTGGAGCACCAGCTGGAAGAACAGGGATACTCCTTGTCCAGGAATGATGGCTGGCTTGGTGCTCCAGCTCTTACTATTATTTGGTTTATTCACAAACATTCACACAAAAAAGATTTTGTATTCGGAAATATTAACGCCTGACTTTCAGTCCCAGAAAAGATGCAAAGGAAATGGAAATCTAAACGAGCAGCATATGCCATCCCCTTGGCTCCACCAACAAAAATATTTGGCTTCCACTTGCAGCCACCCCAATCAAAAAGGAGTTTGGGCTGGAGGAATGTAAGGTGAAGTGAATGTTAAATTTACATTCGACATCTGTTAATTAGCCAGCAGATGAATCACCCCCACAGACTGGCACAGTCCACACAACATAAAGCAAACATTTGTGTCAAGCTAAACTGTTGCCCTGGAGTTGAGTAACCAGAAGCATTCCAAAAAGTAATTATTAATAAGATTTTCATGCATTATTAAAAAAAAAAAAAAAAAGAAAGGTTGAGATTAAAATACCTCAGTGGATATTTACAGGCAGTGAAGTAGGAGATTCAGTAAGTGTTTATTAAACCCATTTCCTACCCATACCCACCACCGTTCACCTGCTGTATGGCCCTGCTGTAGCTGTCTGGTTAACAGAAGCCAGCCAACTTGATTTGTTGGCTTAATCAATAATCAGGTTAAAGAATAATTTCTTCCAGCAGGAAGGAACTCCCTCACCCTTCTACGTGTGTTTCAACAATGCATTAAGACACCAAAATATTTTCCTGGGATCTTGAGGGGGAGCAATGCTGAGACATGGCCCAGGTGGGGGAATGGCTCTTGGGAGCTGTGGAATGCACAAAGTCTTGGCTATCAGGTCCTCCTCTTCCTCCTGAAGCTGCTAACACCTCACAAAAGCTTGGGTGGATGTAGCATTAGCAAATCACTGTGGCTTTGGTTGCTAATTCTAGGAGTTGCTCTGCTGGTTTTCTCTCCATCAAACAACAAAACAACCCAAATAAATTGGGGGGGGGGCCGAAGGGGGGGGGAGGAACTGATTTTGTTATTGATACTGAGATGCTGGTAAGCTTCTTTGTATACTAACATCTGAAACTTGAGTGCCCCAAGACCTTCAGAAAAGGATATCACTGTTTTTTCACTTCCTTTGAGCTTAGGCCAAAAGACAAAGTCATAAATAGAAACAGTTATTCTGGGCTCAGTATCACCTTTTGTGCAGTGACAAAAACAATGTTGTTGAGCTGTTTGGCATGACTGCCCAAGCACGTGACAAGACACTAATTACTTTTGAAGCCAAATCCACCCCAGAAAACAAGAATCCAACTTATAGCAACTCATATTTTGCCAATTTTGCTCCTCTCAATGCATATTTTCTTCTTTCTCCTCTCTCTCAAGACATCTTTTCCATCTTTTTAAATAGGAACACACAGCTTGTAGCCGGACCGGGTTACAGGCAGTTCACACCAACCTCCTTGCAGCCTCCTCAACCCGTGATAACCAACCCTCCCTGCAGAGCTCAGCTCTTTTTCCGCCATCACACAGTGCATTCATTAATCCACCCAACATGTTTGTCTGCAGTTGTCTTCCATCCCCACCCCACACCCTGATGGCTTCTCACAGGAAAGGGAAAACTCCACTTTCCATTAATGAAGGAATAAAGCAGCAATTTCATGTCCTTCGCTCCCCTGAAATTCGTGCTTCGTTGCTGGAAAAACAAAAAAAATACAATAAAGTGCTTGGGCTTCAAGTTCTGGTCTTAGGAAAGGTGACCAAATACTTGTCTGCTAAGGAACGAACAGCTTAAGTTCAGCCAAATCCAACCACTAGGTCTTAAACTGAGCTGGCCATTCCTATATAGGTGTATTTTGTTGAGGGCAGGGATGGCAGCTGGTTTGTTGTACAGGATTGTATCCGTGGCTCCTTCCACCACTCCCCAGAACTCATTCCCTCGTTTTCTCACCCAGAGATACTCAAGAAAAAAAAAAAGAATACAAAGTGGATGAACCAATCTCCTATTCAGAGGACTGCAGGAAAATGAGCTTTCAGTCACATGGCTGTGATCGCAAACACAGCACAGAGTGTTCTGCCCCTTGAAATTTGCTCTGCACCTGATACTTGGGAGACATTTTCCTCTTTTCTCCCTCACTTCTCAGCTCTTGCTTCTAATGTCAAACACAGGCAGCAGCTTTGAAGCTTTTCCAAATGAAAATGCCAGAAGAGTCCTGGTTTTCCAGCGACTCTGCCAACTCCAGCGATCATTAATTTTATGTGCTAATTTTAAAGTTGATTGTTTTGGTGTCTTGGACTTCAAAGGCAACTGCAGTGAAAAACCTAAAACGTTATTTTAAAAGGTAGAAAATAATTCTGTTAAAACGTCTTTTCCTGAAAAAAAAAAAGAAATTAAAAAAAAAATATTTTCATTTGAAGGAACGTAGGTTTCCTCCCTACAGACGGTATAAATGTTGCTGAAGATTTTAATGCCAAATATTTGTTTTATTCTGAAGGAGCCTTTAAAAAAAAAAATTAATAGAGTTAAATAAATCAGAGCAAAAGTGCTTTCATTTGTTCCACCGGTGGCACTGTGGATTTTATTAGTGAAGTGTGCATGTAACATATGTGCAGGGCAATAATGTTTTTCAGCTACAAAACACTATTCATTAGATTAAATAAAATGACAGAGATTTTGGTCTGGTTCAGCCCTCAGATATTACACAGTCACTTGACTGCAGTACAATTCTGACTGTTTTCCCAGCTCATCAGCACATTAAAACCAGCTGTGGGGCTCAATAAATTGTTTCAGCAGGACCCACTGAAAATATCTATATTTTCCTCCCTCCCAGCCCAATAAATGAAACTTGGAGGACATTATGGTAGTTTAATTATGATTCGGTAGGAATGTCCCTCACCGAAATCCATAATTCCATAAACAACATGTTTCTTCTGTCATATTAGATTTCTTTATTTCAATTGTTAAGTTGCAAAGCCATGTGCTTTCCATTTTAGCTCTTGCACACCCCTCTACCCTGACACCGAGAGGAGTGGTAGCAAAGGGAGAGAGGCAGCCAGGAGCATCCACAGCCTTGTTCCTGCTCTTGAAAATAATTCTGCAAACAAAAATAAAATAAAATAAAAATGAAGAAGAAAGAAGAAAGGAAACCAGGAAAGGAAACCAACCTGAACCCAGCACGCTGGGAGCAAATTCAGGCTGGCGGGGATGCGGGCGCAGGATGGTACTGCAAGCAATTAGCTGGGCTTCCTGCTTGCTCCACTTTACCAAAGCTTCTAGACAAGGAGAGAAAAAAGAGGGAAGAAGCGAAATCTGGGGGGGAAATAGGAACAAAATATTTAAGAAAGGCTTTGCTTGGGCTTAGCTCAGTCTCTGCTGGGAAAAGTCCAAGAAGAAGTTCCCATTCCACTCAGCTAGGGAAATCTGAGTCCCTCCTCAACGTGCAGTAGCACTTAGGCTTTATTTTAAGAGAGCCCTTAAGCATGGGCTTAGTTTTAAGCACTTGATTTATCCCATGGACTCTGAGCTTGGTCTATCAGTGAGTGAGGCAAAATGTGGATAAACACTGATTTGACTTCATTTATTTCCTCCCAGACAATTCACACCACGTACAGTCGCCATTACACTATTTGTTGTTCCAATCCCATGCAATGTGTTTCAGTGTCCTGGGTACGAACGACCACTTAAAATTCTTCTGAGATGCATCTTTACAATTAGAATGATGGGGGGGAAAAAAAAGATTGAAAATTGCCTCAATCAGTGCTCGGGGAATCCCTTTGATGATGTGCACTGCATTTATAGGATTAATTCCGGCTAGAGATGGGACATTCTGCGCAGGCGTTAGGTGAATTTGTGCAAGAAAAGTTCCTGTGCAAACCAGAGGAGGTGGTTTTGCACTGAAGACCTGCTTGACCTCATATCGATTCCCTTCTACCTCCACATAAACACCTTAATTATTGCATCACAGCCTGGAGGCAACTTAACGAGGCAGACTTTTGCCCCACCGTGAAATGCCATTTGTGACAACGAATTTTGCGTTTGTCCGATGAAGAGTTTGTAAGACTGAAATTCAGATTGGGAAATATCACAAAATGTCAAACTTCTTGGAAGGCGAAACGTGTCTGTGAAAATCAAAGCCAGGAACAACCCAAAGCAGTGGAAATTCCAGTTGAAAATGTGAGACTGGTTCCCTGCTTTTTGTTGACAGTCTCATTTTGGAAAAGAACAATTAGTGTAATAGGTGTGGGGAGCTACTGAGCCAGAAACTGAGAAAAATGGAAACCAAGAGAAACAGCTGAAATATCTTCTCATTCTCATTTAGATTGCGGTTAGAGTGGCTGAATGGCTGTTTTTTCTGGTCCACTTGTGTAATACTGAAAAGTGGGGAGGGGAGGAATTGTCCCAAGTCGACCTCATGGAACAAAGGAAAAAAAAAGTGGGACGTAAAAATAAAAGGAGAAAAGAAAAAAGATTTTCCTTGGAGAACTGAGAAGTGTGCAGCATTTTCTGTCGAGATCAACCAATGGCTTTGCTCAACCCCAAAATTCGATTATTTGGGTTTTTTTGTAAGCTATTTTTAGAGAGGAGACAGGGGAATATACTTGGTTGTATAGGGAAAATTCAAGAATATTTCTGGGAGGAAAAACAACAGCTTTGGATTGAAAAGCAGAATTTTTCAGTGGATTTTGTAAGGAAGTGTTTCAAATTTATAAAAAAAAAAAAAAAAAAAAGAGGGAGTGAAAAAGCTTTCTGGTTCAAACATTGAAATACGGCTTATTTTACCCCCCTTCTTTTGGCAATTCTGCTTTCATGAAAAAACAAAACAAAACAAAACCAAAAAGGCATTTGAAATAAGTTTGAAAAAAAACAATGCAATCCATTTTGAGGGGAAGAAATATTGCACCATGGGACAATACTTTGAGGCCCAAACCTTGGAGCATCGTAGCCAAGCTGTGCGGCCCAAAGCAGAAGAAAGCATGGGACACTATGGGTGAGGAGGACAGTAGGGTTTGCTGGGTGGGGATGAGATCTGATAGAGGCTGGTCATCAGATCCCCACAAGAAGCTGGGAGAAGAAATGCAGACGTAAGCCCTTCCCAGCCCTCCAGGTGCTGGTGCCACAATCCAAGCCATGATGATATAATCTGTTGGAAGCACAGAGATTTGTTACCCGCCAAACTGCTGGGTGCATGTAGTCCCATTCCAGGACCCCAGGCATGACATTTAGGCTATAAAACCCTTCCAGACCATCAAGGTATTACTCAACATCATCTCCATCTTGAAAAACACCAACTTCCAGAGATCTCAAATGTGGTGTCCATGAGTAAGGTTTAATTCTTCAGGCTGCCATGCTGCATCCCAACTACTGCATGTGGTCCCACAGAGGGCTGGAGCCATGGCACATAAACTGGGTTTTCCATGAGATCCCATCACCCACATCTCAGCAATAGGGCTCAAGATTTCTTTACATCCCCAGAGACTTCTGGACAGATGCCCCATGGGCAGCTGGTGCCAGCATGCTAGAGGAGTTTTAGTGCTTAGTTCTTAGGAGAAACTGAGTTCCTAAATTCCCCTAAAAATAATGAACTTGCTTCAACAAGTTTGAGAAGTCCCACAGGGGCACTATTGGCCAAGCAGAAGGAGTGATTTGCACCACTGATGTGGGCACTGCTGGAAAATACCCTCCAGGGGACAGCAGAGCCTTCCCCTCCTCAAAGCTCCAGCTGACTTCAAGGGCACAAAAATATCTTGTGTGACACAAGGAAAGGAATCCAGATATGATCTTCCTCTAATCCTTGCCTCCTGACTGGAAGGCATCGCAGTATGTTTCCAAGTGGTGGTTTCCCCTCAAGCTGCTAAAATTGTCTCAGACAGTAATGTTAGCACGGATCCGTGGATAACACCAGGACGTACCATCAGAGCCACCCCTTCCTGCAGCTGCTGCTGTCCCCTGATCCAGAGCACCTGCTCGTGGCCCTGGGGACACCTGTAACCTCAGCCCTAGTTCCCGAAATGAGGTTGGCTCCAAAGAGGGACTTTCACAGTGAAGAAGTGCCAAGAACAGATCTTCCCAACACTAACAAATGGAGAATTCAGGCACTTTCTGGTTCTCACGGTGGGGTTAGATGCAGCTGCGCTCAGACCGGTTCTTGGGCCAAGGGCTTTAAAGCTACTTAGATACATTGGTCTTCCAGTGTCTTTGAAAAGGCACGCTGCAAAACAGCTGAAACATTTCATTAAATTCTGTAGGAAGACTCAGAATTTCAAACAGGCTATTTTTTGTATATTACCTTTTACCTTGACCACAATCCAAAGACCTACACAACCATCCTGTGGTCATCGCTTAACAACTGCAGCATCCCACCTCAGTGGGGTCTAAACAGAGCCAAAAGTCACACTCTCAGGACTGAGCTTATTCTTTTGTTTGGGGGAGGGAGAGGCACAGAGCTGAGAAATCTCAAGTGTCTTCCACAAGCAAGTACTGACGGAAGGAAGACGGGGTACACAGACAGAGGTGCAAGACCTGAGGTTTTTTCCCACCTCCTGCTCAGATGCTGGGAACAGCTGGTGCCATGCTTGGGAAATTCACCCTGGGAGTAATTTCCCAGCCCTTCTCCCCAGCTGTGCAGATGCAACATAAGGACCCCAAGCTGGTGCAGAGCTGGGTATGCCAAAGCAGGAAATGTCCCAAATGCTTGGCCACATTCACCCCATTGTATTTGTCCCACCTCACCAGTGCTGCATCTGCGCCCTTTGGCATCAGCAATACAAGTTGTGCTGAGGGGCTGTGAACAACAGCCTTCTGCAGTCACGTTTCCAAGGACAGACATACCTTCACTCCTGCTTTGAGAAGACCAAATGCAGATGAGACCAAAAACTGGAAGTATAAAATACACAGAATTGCCCCTGCTCCAACGGGAATTGAAGGCAGCTTCATACAGCTGTGAAAGATGGGAGTCTAAGTTGCATAGAGATCTTGAGAGCCACAGCTATAAAACGAAATTAAGCATTAAATGTTCTTAACAAATGCAATCTGGGCTCTTTGTGTTCTGTTTTTGTTATGTTTCCCCCCTGTTTTATGCTGCCTTAACCTTCAGTTGTTGCTGTTGGAATCCTTTTTGTGCTGTTCCACTTGTCATTCTTCTTATTTTTATTAACGGTACTTTGGCAGAAGACTTATCAAAATGCTTGTCAACAAACGTCATTAGCAACGAGTTGAGGCAGACAGTGAACGCGGGGAAAGGGCATGGGAAAACATGCAATATAAAATAATTTTATATGTCAAAGAAATTCAGCAGAATAATGATGGCAAAGGCCTTACTGTAAATTATTTGTGCCGTTACAGAAGAAAGTTCCCGCTGTTATGTGATTTCTAGCCAGGCTTCAAAAGGTCCACTGAGGGAGCAGAGGCTCTTGCAGAAGAAAATGGCGCAGCTTCATCAAAATCAAGGGCCTGGCCACTCCATGTGCAATGAAATCAGGTTGGTATACACTGTTTTCCACACCGAATAACTTCAAAATCTCAAATTACAAATGAAGAAATAGATCTCCAGCTCTGGAAGCCAAACTCAGTCCACTGGCAGCAGTGCAGCTGTACCAGTCAATGTCTGAATGCTGCTTTCTTTTGGGCTATCATTACATGCCACTATATCCAAGAGGCCTGCACATTCAGCATCGCCCTGGGGTTTGATCTCAACATGCCAGGCTATTAGTTGCAGGGCTAAAAAGGCTGCCCCTCTCTCGCTCCTGTGCTTTGAAGTTCCCTCAAAGACATTTGCTTACTTAAGCTCAAGCAAGAGAAGGTGAAGCCTGACCCCATCATCCACCAGTGGTGTCCATTTTCATAAGGGTATGAGAAGAAAAATAAATCACCGCAAAATGAGCGAAAGCGAAGCCTCACGGTGTGCTTACCTAATTAGGTGTAAGGTTATATTGCAGGTTGCACTGGGTACAAGAAAGGTTGGAATTCAGTAGGCTTAGGTTAAACAAAATAAATCATAAGGTCAATGGTAAGGTGAAAATAGAAAGGCATCTCACCAACCCACCACAGTGCATCAGCAGCAAGCAAAAAGTGCTCTCTTGGTGTCCCAAAGGCCAAGGAACACATTTGTGTCCGGAAGGGTTAGTCCCTATGGCACCAATTGCTGATGCAGCTCTTGGAAGATCAGCTTCTGATAAGTAAAGAGGTCAGACTGCTCCTGCCCAAGGCTAACAGCCAAATGATGTTATTTAAACCCACGGGCTTCACGGGGCACTGGGGCTGGATGGAGAGCTGCCACCCAGGGCCTCCAAACACTGCTGAGCGCATCACCAGCAGCACAGGAAAAGCCCTGAAGTTTTCCAGAATCAGGCCTAAAGGCAGCTGGTGTGATTTCCTTGGGCTGAACTCAAGCTGTAGATCTTTCGTGGCCTGATTTCCCTCAGGGAGCATTTTTACAGACAAAATAATACATGCCATATGGGAAAGCCCCAAAGAAATTAATAGGAGTGCAATCGGTAGGACTGGAGAGAAATGAAATAATCTATGGAAATGGCTGCGTAATCTTTAAAGTTTGATAGAGAATGAAAAGACTTCGCAAAGACTTTTTAAGACTTTCTATAGAATTGCTATGATGTAACTCACTTTTAAATCCTATTCAGAAGGCTCCAAAGCTGAAGAATGGCTATTGTTTTCTTATTAAATTCTGTAAGGCTTTTCCATAAAGAAAGATCTGGTATTCTCACAATATCTCTACTGTCCAAATCTGAAGGAATACAAAACCACTGGATTTAATTATATCAGGCACATAAATGTCTTCCAAGCCATTGCATGTACAACACAGAACACTCACTCACACAAAGTAGGTGCCATTGGAATCAATACCATTGAACCTGCTCTGATGGGACCAGCCACTGAAACAACTACAATGACAGATGTGCTTTTAAAAGCCACAGAAGAGAATAGTCTAGAAAGCTCTTTCAAAATGTTTTTGGAGGGGGAAAAGTACAAATGCACAGAGATGGAAGCTGTTCGGAGGCTCCAACTTCTTGGGCAAGGAGGAGTTTTCAGTCGTGCACAGAAAGGAATTAAGTGCTCACTCAAAAACAGAGCATCCTGAGGTGGGGAAGTGAAAAGCACAGCTTATACAGCTGGGAATTGGGCCTAGAGCACTGGCAGTGCGAGTATTTCCCTCTCTGCTGGACCATAAGGTATTTGTTCTCCTACCTTCTTTCTCTCACTCATTATTAAAGTATGAAATCAAAAGTGCTGTCTGTAACAGGGCTGGGAGTAGAGGAGAGCTCAGTGTGCAGCAATCTGATGTGTTGGAGGAAAAAGAAACATACATAGATGCAAAAAATCTTGTGGCTGGATGGTACAGTATGCAGGTACCCATGGTTAAGAAGTCCCAGACAAAGCCCTTCCAACCAGGAGATACCACCACACCATATGTATGGAAAAAGCAACACAAACATTGCACATCCACTCTCAGAAAGTGGAAAACTGGCCTCAACTTGGCTTTTATCCTTTAGTTCAAACGATGGTCCCTGAGGTGGACCAAATTTCCAACAAGTCTTGGCTGCGCTTCAAGAGAGCAAGGGCCAGTTTATAGCTTCAGGTGCAAAGACTCCTAGACTTTATTCTTCGCATATATTTGACAAACTTAAAACATAATTTCAGCCACACCGCGGGAATCTTCTCAATTCTCTGCCTTCTTGAGGCCACCTGTCAGAGGATCACTCCCTGAGCCTTTAGGTTGCCATGATTTATATTCCACTATATACCGGACACCAGAAAAGACCACAGTTAAAAAATAAATAGTATATCATCAAGGCAAAACTTTTCCTTCGGTAATTGTATTCAGCTGTCTTTTCAACAAAGGCAGTACAGGGAGAGGCAGCAGCTTTGCTATATCAGCCTAAATCTTAATTAAAACTGTATAATAAATGCTTCTTGTTTGGGAAGAGCAAGGGCAGAAGAAAGCCAGAAGTTGTTTCTGTTCATCAGATAGCCATCAGATGAGAAACCCCAGTTTACTTTCTGGGTTCCATCATTCCTGCAGGCTCAGCATGTTGTGTAAGATCAACTGACCATCACCAGGGCTGGCACACAGGGTGCTGTAAGCAAGATCTCCTACAGAAAGCAAACTGAGGAGGGCTGAGAATCCTGGTGACCCTCGGGAGGGAAAGGGCCAGCAATGGGACATGGGGTGGGGGAAGAAGGGCAGCTCACACACTGACTGCCTTGTGGAGGAGGAACAGCCAATAATTAGCACCTGCAGAAAACTCCCAGCCCCTGCAATAAACACAAATATGTCTCCTGGCATGGTTAGCTGGGAAAATAGAAGCTGAAAAAGCCCGCTGTGCCAAATGCATTCCAGTGGATGTGTGCCACTGCTGCATGTCAGCTGTGTGCCGCGGGTATGAGTGCTGGAGAGCAGCAAACATGGGCCTGATGCAGCATCAGGAGAGGATCCCGCTCCCCTCAGCTGCTTTGACATGTTTAATAGCATGCACAGAGGTGTTCTCTGCTTCAGACTTTCTTTTACCACTGGAAAGGTATGCCCTCGAAAGGACTTATGCTGCTCAGAGAGCAGGAAAAAGTTCTTCTCAGAAAGAGTGGTGATGCAGTGGCACAGGCTGCAAGGAAAGCGGTGGGGTCACCATCCCTGGAGGCACTCCAGAACCGAGGCACTGAGGGACACGGGCAGCGGGGATGGGGGGATTGGTCAGGGTTTGGGTTGGGGATCTCAGAGGTCTTTTCCAACCCTGATGATTCTTTGATTTGAGAGCGCTCCCATCGCTGTGACACAGATGTGATGGCACCAGGAGCAGCAGGTGGGCAGCAAGCAAAATAAGATGGCACCAATCCAAGACATTACAGCTGTCTTGGGATCTGACACCCAGAACCAACCAGCTGGTGGGATTTGGGAAAGACCATGACCGTGAGGAATGGCATCACACTCAGCAGTCCACGAAACAGGCCCCCCAGTGACCACAGTGTGGGAGGGACCCAGCTGGCCCCTCTCAGGGCCAGCTGTCACCAGGCTCCAAGTGAAGCACGCGATGGGCACAGGGAAGGGACACTCATGACCTCGTGTCGCTGTCACTGCAGGAGACATGTACTGGGTGTGGGAAGGTCCCAGCAGCACTCACCCCACCGTCGGGGGCGGAGGGGCACAGCTGCAGGCATATCAGGCCCAAAGACAATAAACAAAAGGACTCTGCTTCCAGAGCCGGGACTGGGCATGGGGTTATGTGATTTTTGGAAGCCTTGCAGAACGCTGTGTGTGTGAGACAGATGGAATTGAAAATCCCTCCACACTACTGCTCACCCTGGTGCTAGGAGGCAGCTCTTGCTGAGCACTTTGCTAGGTGGCTACCTGCTGTGCAGTGAGATCTAATCAGCGCCGAACATCTCCAAAGGAAACAGCTCTGAACGGTTCCATTGTTTTAATTTTTTGCTCTGGGCTCACAAAACCCTGGTGCTTGCTCTCTCAAGTATGAAAACTGAGTATAAAGCAGCTCAAGGTTAGCTGCAGCTCAGTGACAGCACATCAGGCATGGACCTGCATGCCAACCACTTTGCAGAGTCTCCAGGATAAGCCAGCTCCTGGAAGGAGAAGTGCCTAACGTGTTTCAGGCTGGATGTGGCTCTGGGCAGCTTGGTCTGGTGGCTGGCGACCCTGCACAGAGGAAGGGGGTTGAAACGAGATGATCTTTGTGGTCCTTTTCAACCCAGGCCATTCTATGATCCTGTGATTCTATGATTCCATGATTCTGTGACTCTAATAGGTATGAAATACACCAACAAGCACTAAGACCAAACTTCTGGCTGTCAGGTTGATCCAAGTCAGAAAGCACTGTCTACTGTAAAGCTCCTGATCACTGCACCAGGATTTCACTTCTCTGAAATTCAGCTCCTTAATCAAGATATATTCCAGGGGTCAGCAGCTGCATTGCCTGTGGCACACAGTGCCCATTAGTCACAGCTTAGCTGGAATTCCTGCTTGCTTCCCTGCTGTGCCAGCCTGGATCCCAGCTTTACCTGCCACTGGCTGGTGCGAGCGGCTGACTCCCTCTATGCATTTTCCCATATAAAAAGAGCATTTGTATTCTTTCAACCAGTGTGACTTTTGGTTGAGATTCAGAGGGAAAAGCAAACATTTCCTAACAAGGGCAAAGAGCGTGTCACCTCCATAACATGCTACATAAATAGTTTCCCTTTCTGGAGAGCCAGACCCACCTGAAATACAGAGGATCAGCAACCGTGTGAGCAAACACAGCCGGAGGTGTGATGGAGCTACCGAAGGCTGCCCAGTTGGCACTGCCTGAGAACTCTGCTTTAACACTCAGTTCAGCCATGCTCAGCTTGCAAAGCCACGTGCTGACTCAAACTGACCGTGGGCCTGCTCTTATTCGTACCATCATTGGGATGATGTTCCTCAACGCTCCTTCTTAGGTGCAGAATGAGAGAGTATTCACAGCTTAATTCTTCCTACCGGGAGTTCCTTTCTCTCACTGTCTTTGTCAAAAAGAATAAAGTGAGTTGAGTTTAGGTTCTTACGTTCAGCTAGCTCAGAGCTAGAGAGGAAAGCATCCAGCAGAATAAACACATTGCAACAGAAACTACAGAGAATCTCTCGTCCTGCATCCAGGAAAACAAGACAAGCAGGGCAGTCATAGCTTGTTTAGTTTAACTTCAGCTATTTGGTTCTTTGGAACCAGATAACGTCAGATGAAGTGGCCTGAGGATCTGAGATGGCAAATTTCCTAAATAAAGAACGGTAATCATAATGGCTTATAACAACTTCCAGTGTGTTTTTATATCTTCCCTTTTTCACTTATCGCTCTGATAAATGTTGTGCTATTGCTATGGTCCAGATAATAACTGCACCATGAGGAGTTCCTTTCTTCATTTACGGATAGACAGGACCTATGAGGCTTGTGAGAAAACATCTCCATGGCACAGTCAGATCATCCCCCTATTTCCAGTGGGAGCATTATCTTCCTGCCTTTCCAGGAAGGGATTGATGACCTTGTGACCATGACTCTTTGTAGATGCTTTATGCCATAGCTTGGGATCTACCCAGAATGCTGCAAAAGCACGAGGAAGGCAACCAGCCCTGCTGCTCACAGAGAACTCTATGCTAATTCATGATTCCACCTGGGCTGAAGACTTAAATTTCATTATGTGCTTTATAAACTTTAGAGTTTTAGAAATAACATATAGTATTACTGGCTGAGAATGAATTTCAATCTGCAAGCAAAGCTCTGAAAGGGATGTATTAAATCCAGAGAAATTCTGCTTCAAAAGCTCCATGCACTTCTGAACATAATATCCCAAAGTCACACTCCGAAGTTAAAATTTGATAAAAACTGGAAATTACTTGGCATCTCAGCATATTTGGAGGTACGGGGTAATAAAATGGATAAGATCTGTGCCAAGAACGAGATGAATTTTCCCCTTTTGTTTAAATATTTAAACTGTACTGAACGAGAAAGCGCTGCTCATTATTTTCACTATGGCAGATCAGTGTTAGCAGCACCGGTTTATACGTCTCTATCCGTATCTCTGCATTTTTTCTCTCTGAGTTGAGTAGCTGAGATCTCACCTCCTGCTGAAATCAGAGCTTAGGTGTGCTATCTGGAAGACAGTTCCAACTGGTTGCATGAATATGCCACCCATGGCAGTCTCTTCCATGATCAAACTTAGAAGAGATTTGTCATTTTCAAGACATCAGATATTGTATTCTTCTGTCACCCGCAACTTGGCTGGCAATTGTTTCTTTCACCAGAACAACGGAGAGAATTCTTTATGCCATTTCACTCCTCGGAATATCATTTTCTCTCACGATTTGTATTTTGGCTTCTTTGTTGCTGTGCTGTTTTTCTCATGTCCCCAAACATCTCTAGGGTGAGAAATACCCAAGATGCCAGGCACAGGTTATTGAAAACAGAACAAGATAAGTTCAAGAAGGGAGAAAAACATGTTTTCGTTTTCGAGGGTAAGTTTTGCAACTAGAAGCATGAACATTAGTTGACTTTGTTCTAAAGGCCGTGAAGAAAGAAACATGATGTTGGGGTTTTTACAAAGCCCGCGAACCGCATTATCTGAAAGAAACAGCCCTGCCTGAAACACAACGGGATTACTTCAGCAGTGCCTGCTGAAAATGAAATACTGAGAAAATGTCATTAGATGTGCTGGGCTAGATCCTTTCCAAAGGGCACTTCAGCGAACAAAGCCAACTTTTATTTTTATAGGCATGCAGGGAATGGAAAAAACAAACCTATTTGGCTCATCAGCACAAAACAAGAAGAGTCATTAGCGATCTAGAAATAGGTGTGGAGGAGCAACAGTACAGCGGGCTGATTGATGGATACACAGGCTTAGAGTATGTGAACTTGGGTGAAATCTGGAGATTTAACAACAAAGTTGAAATGGAGTATGCAAACATAGCTGTGCTCCTGCCCAGTTGGCTAACCCAAGGCATTTTATGTGCACACATAGTGAGGGAGCCCTGTAATCCAATTTGCAGAAGCAGGTGGGATTGCTTTGAAGAAAACAACGTGGTTCCCCAGTTGGAAGAGCAGCTTCAGCTTTGTGGTCAGGGTTTGCACTGCGCAAATGCCTTTTCCAAACCTTCCAAGAAATTGCTTTTACCTGAAAACAAAGTGAATTGTATTCAGCTATCACCTCTGTAGCACCTCATCCATTGGTTTATAAAGTACCTTTGAGTGAAAGATTAATAACCATAAGGATGATTATTAACGGTCTGAATTCCCGCAAGCCAAAAGGAAGAAAATACTGGAGCACTGATAAAGCTACAAGAGAATTCAGGTGGTGCTGCAAATCACGAAGGAGACTCCAGCCTTTCATTTTTGACGCCGCTGGTTACAATCCTCTCATCTAATGCAACTTGTTTTCTTGCTTCACAAAATTAACAAGCCAAAACAGCTTCATGAAAGTCCCAAGTTGCTGTGGAACAGCAACTCGTAACTTCAGTTTTTTCTTCTTCTGCACTGTTTGCGCTGACACTGAAGAGCCGTAGACATAAAACTCTACCTCCAATTTAATGCAGAAGTGGAGACAGATGCATTTTATTAGGGGTTTGCACCACTCTGATGGAGATGAGAAAATATTTACAGATATTTCAGCTGATCTTCTAAAGTGCCATGATTTGATTGCCGTCGAATAATTATTATGAAAACATTCGCAAGGGTTTTGTTACCTACCTTCCCTTCTCTTCAGAAGATGTCTTTCTGGAAAAAATCTTCTTTTTTTTTAAATGGGGTGTAATGTAATACACGGCTATAACATAGATTGTTAATTTTTAGTGTAGCTGAATCACAGCATGCTTTGATTGAAAGGAGCCAACACAAACATGCGAAATATGTGCCTCTTTGAACAGGATACACCACATCCTGCATTTGGTAGCCAAAGGTTCCAGTTTGCATCACAAATGTAGTCCAAGATCTCTCTCTCCTTGAGGTATGTACCTCAGAAAGTGCCAAATCTGCAAGACACGCCAACTTTTTTTTAATTTCTTTCTTTCATTCTTTCCTATTTTGGAAAAAAAAAAAAAAAAAAAAAAAAGGAAAAAAAAGCTTAATCATTTGCTTGTTTGGTTTTCGTAGAGACTCAGCAGGTGATTGAAAGAAAGGACTGCGTTGTCAGGAGGGGCTTTGATTAATCAGAGGTTTGATCGTTTGATTAATCATCCCAGAAAGAGCTGACTCCGGCAAAAGCGCCCCAGCCAACATGTAAACACATCGAGAGAACATTTTCAAAATACATAAAGACAAATTGCAGTTCAAAGCTTCTCTTACTGGCCTGTTGATTTGACTGCTAGAAACAAAAGCCCTTCTGCCTGGTTGATGGAAACCAGACCTTCCGCGGGAGGAAACAATTGACTTCAGGTCCTCTCAAATTTGGAATTAGAAGAGCTTGACATTTTCTTTTCTAATTAATTTTTTTATCTCCTTATTTTTGTTTACAGTAATAAATTACAGTCCTTACTCTTTTTATATGGTAAGTCAAGTTTCCTCTCATTTTCAAGCAATTTATGACACGTTTAAGACCTCCAGTTGCACAAGGTCTCAGTGGAGCTTCCTAGCAAAGCATAAATCATCCCTGAGAGGCAGCAAACAAAGCATGGCGTTGTGCATCACCCAGTCATCACCACGTCGTACCTGCCACTTACTGGCAGGAAACCCCGAGTTGGAAAAATACTCTGAAATCTGTCTGTTTGCCTAGCAATTCTCATCGTGAAGGGATTTGCAAATTCAGCTGGCTCCCAAGCTAGTGAAGCTCATAAAATCTTGTGCTTGTCACTGAAATGCACGGTGAGCTGACTCTAGTGTACGTAAGCACTCCACAGTATTTCTTCTCAAGTTCAGGAAAGCCCATGTATATGCTAAAGACCAGCCCTGTTCAGAATGGCATGCAAGGAAAGCCAGTAAAAACCCAAATTAGTATTTTGCAGGAAATTTGGGGAGGGCAGAAAACAATTTCCTTCCTGGAGCAAAAATAAAACGTCCCTACGGATTGTGCACGACAGAGAATCTGGGGGGAAGATGGGATGTTTCCAACATCCAAGCCAGAAGCGATGGGTTTGCTCTTCAGCTCACACATTGCAGGGAAGCGTGAGGTTGGCTGGTGCTGTGCTGCTGCTGGGTTTTCCTGTGTGTGTAGAGATGCAGTAGCCTGGCAGCCAGCAGCCAAACCTCTTGGAAATTCCAATTTCAGCACAGCAAGTGAGGTAGGAGCAGGGCAAATTGACTTGATAATGTGACAGCACAGTGTAGCCCTTTTGGTGCACGTATTAAGAAAAATCAGTGTGACCGATTTGAAAACAGCCCACGCTTTGTTTTATTTTGCTATACCTTATCTTCATTACTTTTTATTTATCATTAATCAATCCAGCTTTCCCAAAGACCCTGAATCTCAACCTCAAATTCTGGCAAAGCAGCATGTAGAGCTAACATTGCCAACCTCTCCTCCCTGCAGCCATGGAGCCAAGAGATGAAGATCTACTTTACCTCTTACAACTTCCTTAGCGTCAATATGAACACAAAGGATACTCCCCCCCCATCTTGTATATATCAGATGTAAGTCTTTTGTATTCATTCTCATTCCCTATCGAGCCATATTTTAATTAATGAAATCAAAAGAGCATCTACTAAAATAAACCAGACTTAAAGAGGGAAGAAAGTCAAAACAAACACGTACTGTTTACTTCCTTTGCATTGATTTGCCAAGAAACGAGCGCCACATCCAACATTATCGACTCATGTCAGACGTAGCAACCCCTCTTAAATCGGCATGAAAGGGAGCATCTGGATGAGAAGGACAAGGGGGGACAGGGGTGCAGTGAAATGAAAGCAACGTGCAATTTCTGCATGGCTTGGCATATACCTTCACCCCACAAGCTCTGTTTACAACCATCCATCAGTACCACAGATGTAAAAGTGACATTCAAGGTCTCACATTTGCTTGTGGTTCTGGTTCTCCACAGAGAGGCAAGGAGGAGGGCGATGTGCATGGTGTGTCCTCCAGAAAGGGTTGCTCAGAGCCACATCTGGAGTTCCTGGCTCCAGATGCTGAAAGATGAGGCACCATGTCGAGCACAGATAATGCACTTCAGCTGTCAGCTCTCACTGACCGTGGCCTCATGCCGGAGGAGTTCACATTTGGTGGCCATCCAGCAAAACACAATGGCATTGGAAGGGGAAGGAGGCTTTGGACTGTCCCCAAAGCAGGTGAGAACACGCAGAGATGTCTGAGAATCCCCTCCGTTAGTTACAGCTCTGCACACAAACCCCTCCTTTGTGTGAAACTTTCTGTTCCTGACAAAGGATTTTTCCCAAAACCAGAAGATTCAGAAAGTATCGCTTTCAATCATGAGAACTTTTCTTTCAGAGCTTGTCGTAGCTTTCTTTCTCCCATCTTTAATTGATGAGAGCTCCTCTTTCATCCCTGCCCCACCTTCCATATACCACTGAATCCACTGTCAGGCTGTTTGAGTGTTTCTTTTTTTCCTTTCCCATTGACGTCTTCAGAGCATTTCTCCAACTTCTGTAATGCACAAAAAACTGTGTGAACCCTTCCAGGATCCACCTTCAGCTGCAGTACCCCTGGAAACAAACAGCTTGAAGGTCTGCAGTTTTTCTTCCCCAAACTCTCTTTTCCTCCCTTCCAACTAGCTCTGCAACTATTGCACACAGACCTTGCAACATGGCCGAATTTCAGCAGGGCCCTTTGTTATCCCCATGTTTGCCAATGAATAAAGAGGGAACTGGATGGCTTCTGCAAATGGGAGTGAGATGTTGGCTCCCCATCCGCTGCTTCAGATCTGAAGCTGCTAACAATGAACAATGGTGACATGCTGACTCCCTGTTGCTTTTGCACTCCATGTGGTGCACGAATGGGGCCAAAGGCATGGACATGGCTCTGAGACAGGGTATTTTGGTTTCCTGCCTTTTTTGTCCAGCACAGAGCAGAAGCCAGAGCATGAACAACGATATTCCCTTGCTACACTTGGTGGCATCTGCCCCTCAGGGGCTGTTTTGTCGCTGAGAATAGCAAGGACATTAAGCAGAAACCAAGGAAGAGAGCAATGCGCAAATGTCGCTTTAACTTCAATCCCATATGAGCAACTCTTTTGCAGACAAATTGCAGCACAGGGCTGCTTGCACAGCACTCAGAGCTCCAGGAGCCAAAACCAGCTGGAGAATGGCCCCAAATGGCCCCTGGATATGGATGCAGTGATCCTCAGTACTGTTCCATGTACAAGAATCCCCTTGGCCAAGTGACCAGCAGCTCCTGGCACCCCAATGGCTGGGATTCAGCTCTACTGCAGCTGACATAGAGGTGGCCCTTCCGTTTGGGGTTAAAACCTATTGTCAGCCTGAACATTTGCAGCCCTGTAGATAAACACATGGCTGCCTGGAGCCGGGCATTAAATCCACACTCACATGCAGAATAAATAAAGAATCAAATGCAATGCACAAATAAATACAAACGTTAAGCAGCATGGAAACTAACACAGTCCTCCCTGTGTCCTGCTGCTGGAGGGGACTCAGGGAACACACCCGTTCCATCTCGACTTCAAGCCCAGCTCTGCAAAGCCAAAATGCAAACATGCTCCATTTTTTCCTTTTCTTTTCCCCAGATCTGATCCCTAAATCCCCACATTACACGGCTGCTGGAGGTCAGAACAAACAGCGCAGGGCCAAGTGTGATGCGTTTGTGAAGAAACAAAGCCAATAGAACAATCCTCCTGTTCTGTCAGTCTAAGACTTTGGTAAAGTTATAATGAAAAATGCTGACTTTCTCACAGATTTTTTCTTCCAGATTACAACACAGTGATTTCCCTGGGTTCCCTTAGATTGTTTTCTCCCATACTCAGATGGACATTTATTTCTTCTTTATTCTTTTCTCATTTTCTTTTCCATTTTTCCTTTCACTCCCTTGACTCCAAGCCAGGGTGTCAGCTACAGATACACTATGTATCTTTTCCAAAATGCCTTTCAAGTACCAGCCTTCCAAACAGAAACATCCTCCCAAACATGACAGCGAGGAAGTAACCAGACCACGTCAGCCTCTCTCGGATCTCACACCCATCACATCTGTCCTTCAGCAACGACGACATCAGCAGTTCTTTCTGATTTGCTTCTGTGTGCGTTGAATCAAAATCCAATCCCTCTTGCATACAACGGTGCCGGACTGCTTTCTTTGCTGAAGCACTCAATGGAGAATGGGTGATATATCCCTGGGGCTGCAACATGCAGCTCTGCCTCGATACAAATGCAAAGGTCTTATAATTATAGAATAATAGAATATGATTCAGGTTGGATATCAGAAAAAAGTTCTCAGAAAGATTGGTGATGCACTGGCACAGGCTGCCCAGAGAGGTGGTGGAGCCATCGCTCCTGGAAGTGTTCAAGAACCATGTGGATGTGGCACTGAGGTGACATGGGGGGGCAGGTTGACAGTGGGACTGAGGATCTCAGAGGTCTTTTCCAACCTTAATGATTCTATGATTCTGTGGTGATATCTATGGAAAGGATTGCTGAACCCAGCTCCTGACTCTCCCTCTCACAGTGGAAGCTGGAGCTGCCCATCCACGGATGCACCTCGAAGATGCACGGTAGATGTTGGTAGATGTGCCCATGAGGTGCAGTCACAGAGCTTTCTCTCTCCTGTAGCCCTCCATGTGACGGGCCATGGCAGCATTGTAAATAGCAAGACTAAGAAACTGAAGCAATAAATAGACTGGAAGGAATTACAGATCTTCAAATGAGCGTATCAGCACAGCGTAGGGTACCATACAGGAGCAGGGCTGGGTCTGTTTTTACATGCTGTGTGTTCCACCCGACTCCCAAAGCCCCAGGTGCTCTCCAGAAGATTTCTTTAGCTCATTTCCACTGAGGGTTTGGCACACAGGGCTGGTAGCCACCGCCTCAGCCGCACTCTCACCTCCCTGCCATACCACTTGTCACCAGTATAAGTAGAGGAGCAGCATGCTGCTAGAAGGGCTTCTTGCTCATACCAAGACACGGCTTGAACCTGGGTCCAGGCTGAAAACTGACTTTTCTAATGGTAAAGGAAACTGGAATTAAAACTGTAGTCCCCTGAAAATGTAGCTCTGCTCACAGCACAGCTGTAACAAGGCTGAGTGTAGTCCTCCAGACTCTGGGAATGCCCCATGGCAAGGAGAGCCAGTGCTGTCTCTGGAGATGTAGCTGAGGATTTCTGGAGTAATGGGCTGCCTCTGTGCCTGATTCCTTCCAAAAAACCATGTACTGCTCTGTATCCCGAAACCTTCACCACATACGCACTGCTGGGGAACCTCTTTATGTTGCAGTAAGACAGTTGTGGATTTCAGCAGAAGAATTCTGGTTTCCAACCGTTCTGAGGAGGATTTTTGTACCAGTTCACTACCAGATCTGTCTCCATTCCCTAATTGCCTACAAATTTCACAATGAGCAACATGAAAGCGATTAGTGGCCAGATAGTCATGGCAGATTCAGAATGCATTTCCAGTTGAAAGAATTATGGACCAGAGTTTGCTCATGGCAACATCCAAGCTCCACTAATCACTTCCCAAACACTCAAGAAGGGATTATGTACATTTCAAGGCAGCCAAATTTCGAGGGAGCAATATCTCACAAGTAGGGTGGGGTTTTAACTACATCCTGTACATAGGCATTAATAAATCTGTAGCATTATAATAACGCAAGATGAATTTCCTACTAATTGCTAAGCAGCACACAAGGGCCACAGGTGCTATCAGGTCTGCAGGAGTAAAGGAGCTTTTCCAAGGTTTCCACGTGGATTACCACTGTGTGATTTCCAGAGTGCAAGGTTCTGCTGTGCACTGCATGCTGCAGATGAAGGGAGCTGCAAAGGGCAAGCTTCCCCACTGCAGCAGGGTCTCTGTTTACTGATTTCATAACTCCAGCTGGACCTCTTTTGGCAAGGGAGAGGGTTTTTATGAGGGAAAATGCTATAAATCTGCCGTCGCTAAAGGACATCAGACACCATGTGGCATGTTCATGATATCACCAGTGCGCACCAGTTTTAAAACAGAGATTTGAGCCATAAAGCTGCCAACCAGGAAAATCACATATGAGAGTGACGCTGAACTTTTAACAGCGAAACATCCCTTTGAAAACTCTTCCTCTTCCTGCTCCTTCTCAACCCCAGAGCTTCGGAGAGATAGGGAAGGGGAAAGTGAAGGGTATATGTGTCAAGGTCCCATGATAAACATCCCAGGATTAAAACAAAGGCAAATTTTGTGTCCCATTTCTGAGACAAAACAGCTGTCCCACAGCGAAAGCGTTTGCTTAATGATGAGGGAGCAAAAAACCATCCCCATCATTCCTTACAGAAAGGGAGTGGATCTGTTCCGTAACGCTTGTTTCGCTGCGCCCTGAGTCAAAAAGTGGGAGGAATCTCTGCAACGTGACAGGTAGGAGCCAGAGACAGAAACCTAGCAGGGTGAGTGTGAGCCATAAATCGCTTGCCTTAACTGCTTGTGACAATTGGTAGCAGACAACAGTTATACATCTCTGCCAAGCGTTGCTGCAGCACAGAGCTTTCCGTTCTGCTTCAGTGGCCTTCCCAGCCACCTTTGTGCAAGAGCTTTTCCCTGTGTATGGAGGAGAGAGGAAAGCCAGAGCCCCTAAAGCCCTCTGCCATGGGCTATAGCAAACGAAGGCAAAACAAAAGAAGCCTCAGGAGACTCCGAGCTCCACGAGGCAGAGGTTTTGTGCATTGATACCTGCAGACAAAATCCTGATTGTAGACACCAGTGCCAGAACACTTCTCTGCTACGAGACTTTAGATTTATGCTTCCAGTAGGGTTGAGAAGTTCACCGAAAGGTCATATTTGTCTACTTCTTTGCACTGTAAAGCAATATCTCTCCCAGTGATTTTAATTAGGAGCCTCGCAATTAATTTGTTTCCCCGTCACATTTGTATTTTTCAAGGAACACCCTGCCGCAATCAATGCCTCCTTGCCAAAGGAACAACAGAGAGCCTCAGCATCTGTGAGCAAACAAAGGCTTACCCATGCCACAGCCACGACCTGGGCTTTTACACACAGATTGAAGGCAATTCCTCACTCCAGAAGGCTGCACAGCGCCCACGGATCTGTGATCTCAGAAGTCTTGCCTTGTTAGCACGCTGCCTGATGTGGGGCCAGGTCAGATGGCAACATGTGGCACGGGATGGGAGGCAGTGAGAGCCAGAGGGAGAGGAGAGCAGTTGTACAATATTGGCATCCCTCATACGATGCCGTAACTGAGAAGGACCAGCGGTTATGTTTGCATCTGCTCCCAGAATTGCTGCACACCATCTTCGTGTTGAGTGTAAACTTGAATATTTGTAACCCAGAAGATAACTTGGGAGACTTTCTTATGCTTGTGAAACACACAGAAGGAGGATATTTCCTATCTGTTTTGATGGGAAACAGCTTGATTTTATTAATCTGTTTCATAATTTGATGAGAAAATGAGTTTTGGCATCTGTACAGCAGAGGAGGCTTCACTGAGGTGCAGGATAGCCATTAGCTCCATGGGAAAAACAGGAGATAGGGAATTACTGCCAGGAGGAATGGTCTGATGGCAGTAGAATGCAGTGAGTGGGGAATATGGTCAGTGGGGAATATTGGTGGTAAGTGGGTGGTGGGACTGGATGATCTCAGAGGTCTTTTCCAACCTTACTGATTCCGTGATAGAATGCATACAGATTTCTTTCTTTTTTCTCCTGCACAAGGACTGTATTTTCTAGCTTGTTCACTTTTCTCACTGCACAGCTCTGTATAATGCAAGCGGTTGAGAAGACCACAGAATCTGGCCTTCCATTAGCAAAAAATGTTTTAAAATAGTTTTTTTGATCCAGTCACAAACTGCATTTTGCACTGTGGCCCTGATGCACCAAGGCAATTTTACTGAAACGCTACACGCAGGCCAAATAGATGGAAGCTTTCTGCTCTTGCCACTTTGGAGTTCACAGAGACACCATAAATTTGGCTACCAACACCCAGAGGTGTGCTGGGGGCACAGAAACTGCCATGCCATGGTGACAGCCTGCCAAGCCCTCTGTGACTTCCTAAGGAGAGAAGGGCTTTGTGATATTTCAAATTGGGCTGATATAATGTTGTCACGTTTCACTTTTTCATCACTCTGTCCAGCCCTGTAAAAGCCTCGCTCAGGTTTCTTTGCTTCTCCCAAATGAGCAATGCTGAAATACACAGAATGCTTGCAAAGCAGCTTTGGATGCAGAACAAGACATCACCAAAATTAGGCAGCATGTGATCCAAATGTCTGAAATGGAGGGACAGTACAAATAAGTCCTTCTCCTGCATACGTACCAGATCCATTCATCTGTTGAGGACCCATAAAAGGCACAAGCCCACTGGCTACAAGGCAGGTTTTCTGCCTTCTGCATCTCAGTGGGGACAAGCTCGTGTGAAAGCATCTAGAAATTCTTGAGAGGTTTCCATGAGGTCACATCCAAGCTGGAGGATGTATGAAATTTAACAATGCTAGTGTGTGCTCTGTAAAAAGACACTGAACACCAGCATCCCTTGTGGTAAACAGACATCTCTAGGTAGTTTGGTGCTTGCCATAGCACACGCTGTCTTTCAGTTCCTAGTTCAGGATCTGGTCATCACCAGAAAAAGAAGCTGGAAGTACTTTTCTGGAGCTCTGTTCGGTTGGCATTAGTAAGATTAAACATCAAAGGTTGAAGGGAGAATATAAATGAACTGGACACAATCTTAACACTGGTTAAAGCTGCAGGGAGACCCCTATTCAGACTCAGGAATTTCTTTTATTTCTGATGTACACCTTCCCTGTAGGATCCCCATTGAGGTCCAGAGATGGAAAAAGTGTAGCACAAATAGCTGGGAGAAGCTCTAAGACAGACTTTGGACTGTCCATGTTGAGCCAGAATGGCAGAGGTTCCATAAGGTATCATCTCAACCACCTTTGTGACAGAAGGTCATGCATTTAAGCATATGCTGAGAAGAAAAGTCAACATGAGAAGCTAAGTGGGATGAGAGAAGGAATCTGAAGGAGTCCATGTCAACTGCAGGATCAAAATGGGGAGCTCTGACACGGAATGAAAACAAGGAGATGGAAGGAACATGCTCATTTAAAGGAAGCATTGCTGCAGACCAGCATTCCCAAAGGAGAAGAAGCCCAACATGAGGACCTAATGGATGTGCTGCCATTTGGCAATAAGGGCCTTTTTTCTGCCCAGGGAAAACTCTGAACTTGCAACCTCGAGGCTCAGCTAGTAAGCAAATGTTTGCACAAAAAGCACAATAACAATTGTTTTAAGGAAAGATGTAGCAATCTACATGAAACTTTGAGTAGCAGATAAAATTTGTTCCTGACCACTTGTGGTTCACAAGACTTCAGATCTATTGTAGCCACTTTATGACCATGAAAAATGTCATGTTGTCACTACACCAAGCCCTGCAGTCGTATTCTAAAAGGACAATCCATCACTTGAGTAGAAGAAAACATCTCGTCAGTTTGGCACCGGGAGGTTCATGACACGTATCCTGACTCTGAGAAGGCTGGAACACGTCTACTCACCAGCCAGTCTACTACAATACAGCAAACAGCCCAACAAAGTATTTTCGGTCTTGCTCTTTTTCAAGTATTCAGACCTGAAAATGCACTTATTGAATGGCTCTTCTAAAATCATTTGCTCACAAAGTATGATTCATGGGTAAAAGAAAAGCAGTGTGGCACTCTGAGAAACTCTATCTTGATACTTCTTTGCAACAGAATTGATTTATTTGGCCAACTGGGAGGCAGCACTGGACAACAAATAGAGCATTTTGCTTTGGGTAAGCAGAACTTTGTTGGTGTGGCAGGAATTAACCGGTCTGCACTAATGGCTTTGGTATGAAGTGCAATTTGAGTACAAGGAAAACACGCAATATTTGAAGGTAAATTAGTCTCAATCCAAATGCAAATCTAAAATTCTTAGTGTTGGCCAAACTCCCTCTCAAGCTGATTAGTGCTGATGGCGCACATTTCTTCTCTCAGGGTGTTACAAATCATTGAGCGTGGTCTCGGTGAGACACAGCATTACAATTGTGTAACACTTCTGCTTTATCTTCCATTGCCAAAGTCCTCTCCTCTTTCACCCTCATTTTTGACAATGAAGCAAACACATCAGGATCTCAGGTGTTGAGTGGACAGGGAGTCCAATCACTTCCAAACTGCCATTTGAATATACAGTATGGAGCAGCAGGTCTAGATGTATGCCTAAAAAGATGGCTGTTTTTGTTCTTGAGTGATTACCAACCCCAGTGCTCACCCAGTGACTTTGGAAACTCTGAAAGACAAAGCACAAAGAAATCCTCCCCCAGCATAAAATGGATCAAATCAAATAACAGCCACCTTAAGAAGAAGGGCACATCATTTTCAGAAAAGGTGTGAACTGATTTCCAGATTTAGTTTTACAGGTCAAACCCCACTGCAAGCACAGGACAGATGTCCTCGTGTAAATGTGTGGCCATCACCTACTGGGAACTTCATTTTTCCTTAGTTGCTCCGTGTTAGAAGAGGGAATAAACCATGGCAAGCATGCTCCCATTCTGCTAAATGGGTTACAGCCAAGCTTCTTAGGCAATAGATAATAAATAAATAACAACTAAATAAATAATAATAAATGCTAAGATTTTCCACAAATGTCTGCTCTGTTTAGCAGCAAGCAGTTAAGCGTTCAGCAAAATTTAGCACTAAAATGAGGACCAAACACAAGTGAACAATGCCTACGCTCTCTGGTGAAATGCTTTTCTGTAAGTTGCATTACATGCGTGATAAACTGAATGAGCTCTGAATTCCTGCTCAAACTGGATACGAGGCCAGGGAGTAATTAAAGCAGCATAAAACAGTAGACCATGTCAAGAGTAATCAAGATTTACAAGCTCAATAGATAAAGATTGTTGTGTGTTTTTTTTTTCCCAGATGCTAAGAGTAAAGCTATCAGAGCATTATAGGGCGGCACCAAAAATCGAAGCGTTCCCGCTTAGATTGCAGAAGACAGCAGCAGAATTATTCAGAACTCCCAAACATACAACGTGCTGCCCTCGTTGGCACACGGCCCATCCACCGTGAAAAAAAATCACACAAAGATTTCAGTGTACAGAGCCCCAGCCTGCGATGGTGTGAAGCAGGGAAGCACCAGGGACCGAGCAAGGAAGGAATAGTAAGATCAGTGGGTCCTTGGGCTGTGCTGCAGCGAGAAAGCTGCTCACAGAGACAAATAAGAGAGAATGAGGAGAATGAGGAGCCTCTGTCTCCAGTTAATATATTTGGTGTGAGGCAAAGCTGTACAAACTGTCCCTCTGCTGCCTCCTTAGAGGTGCTGAAGCCAGCTCAGATAAACTAAAGCTATTAGCAGGGAAAAGGGAATAGCTGCTGCCTTTATTGCTGGCTTCGATGACACAAATTAAGTCTTACAAACATCAGCATCATGCTGAGGATGTAAGATATCAAATGAAGCCAGGCTAAAAAGCTGGTTTTTCCTAAAAGCAGATTTTTCAAAGTTGAGATTTTCAGTAAGAACTTTTATTTTGTTGCCTTCATTAAAAATTTCATTTTACTAAGAATTTTTTTTTTTTCTTCTGAGGAAAAAAGAAAAAAAAATTGAAAAATAAATCAGAACGAAACTCTGCAGTGGAAAAATACAGAGCAGATCCACCTCCTGTATTTTCATTCCTTGGTTGTAGCCATCCTTGGAGAACCTCTTAGAAATTCCAAGGCAGGCAAATTCAAACAAGTGGGAAGGCACAAGCAGGGCTAGATACAGAGCATAGACAGCCATGGGAAATTGGTGGTGTTCCTGTCTTGAGGCCTTGAGGTTGAGAAGATGCTTTTCCAGAGATGATAGAGCAGATAACATACAGTTAGCTGGTCTCCATAGCAGGGCAACCTACGTTAGTGAAATCTAATGTGGAATCTATTATAGGATATCTTCAGTTGGAAGAAACCCTCAAGGATCATCAAGTCCAGCTCCTGGCTTCACACAGAATCACCTGAAGTCCAAACCTTACATCTGAGAGTGGTGACCAGCTTGGATTGACCATGCGAGTTTGTTCCATGCCCACCACCCCCTGGCAAAGAACCTTCTCCTAACATCCAAACTAACCCTCCCCTGATGCAGCCCCATGCCACTTCCTTGGGTCTATCTCTAACAGATTGATGGTGCCAGCCCAGGAGGTTACCTTGGATTCCTCCACGCCCTTCTGATACAGGCTGGGGCTCAGCCCAGCATCCTACATCTCTGCACCAGCCCTGGGGCTGCCCCTGCACCCCAGGCTCAGCACAGCAGCTCCACAGCAGCTCAGGCACAGCTGTCACACCAGCAGAGGAACCTGGTGTGTGCAGGAAGACCCCTCCGTGCTGAGCTGCCAGAGCCACAACTTAATGAACCTGATTCCATTTAACCATCGCTGTGTTTATGCTGCAGTAGCACCTAGTGGTCAGGGCTGTGAAAACACACAACAAAGGAAGAATTTCTGCCAAAAAAAAACTAAATACAGTTAAGCTAAACCAAGAAACAACAGGTGGACATAAGTAACTGATGCAGCCAGTGCAAGGTAACTCAAGTTGACACTAAAGGCCTAATTCTCATGTGAAAGTGAGAGTAAAAATAATTTACATCCTGTGCTTGCTGGCTCAAGAGACCTCTGCACAAATGAGAATCCAGTCTTAAATCCTCA
Source organism: Centrocercus urophasianus (assembly GCF_019232065.1). Lineage (NCBI taxonomy): Eukaryota > Metazoa > Chordata > Aves > Galliformes > Phasianidae > Centrocercus > Centrocercus urophasianus. The sequence goes on along the minus strand of NW_024884733.1, from coordinate 24,853,407 downwards.
ATAGGATCCAGGCTTCAAGAAGGATTTCAGCTCTAGAAGGGGTCTGGGTTCTACTTTGCAGCATGTGAACAGCTGAATGAGCGATTCATATTATTTTAAGAAATGTCATGATGGGTTTTGTTTCATTTTGTTTTCTTTCCTTTAATAAGTTCACTCCACTTATTAGGCTGTGACCAGGGGACCTGTAAAGCCTGCTGAGCTACGATCAGCACTAATCTTCCCACCAGAAACATACAATGGAAAACTGAGAAAGCAGGAGGAATGGGTGCTGTTGAACACCCTGAATCGTGCATGGTGAGCTACCTTTGGGAAAAGTGTCCACTGTCATATCTATCCTAAAAACAGGGATGCTGGTGGTACTTTTGTACTGCCAGTACAACTGTCTGTTTCAGGAATGCAGAATCTAAACGTAAACCAAGACAGAAGAGTGCATCAAGGCAGGAGTGAGTCCAAAGACTAGATTTCTCTTTGTCTTTTTATTGTTTGGTCAGAGCAGGGAGAAATAAACATCACACAGCATTGCATTGGGGCAGGTCTTGAATCCCTTCTCTGAGATCCGAAGACATCTTGCTGAACAAGGCTGCACTGAAAAATCAGAAAGCTCTGCAAGACAGTGAATGATTCACTTCATACTGTTAGCTCAGCCTGTGCAGTTATGTTAGCTCAGGGCTGGAAATCCCATTCGGATCCAACATAGTCTAACTGTCCATGCTGTCATGTTTTGGCTTGCTGTCTGGATATTGGCTGGATCCACCAGCTGACTCCAGAGTGAGGAAACCAAACAACATGCACTCAAGCTCTGTCCTTATGGAAGAAAGGGACAGGAGCCATTGGCAAACCCAAGCTCAGGAGAATGGCCACAGCCAGCGATGAGAAAAGTCATCATTCCTCATCCTGTCGTGCATCAGCCTATAGGATTACAGGTTTTTCAAACCCAACAAGCAGAAAGTAGAGGTCATACAACACCATGAATGTCCAGCCTGGATTGAATCCTCTGGCAGAGGCTGCAACACAAATACGAATAATACAGTTTATTTTCTTATGTCCAACTGGTTCCAGCTTGGACTGGGACCAGATGTGCCAGTTTTCAACAAGAAAGGCCACTCCTGATAATTTTGGCACTGCTTGAAGCAGCAAGCACCATAAATCCAATTTAATATAGTGCCTAAATGCCACAGATCTATTTGTTTCAGTTCTCTTGCTTGCTTTTTCTGCTAACCCTCTGACCTCCAAGATTCAATTCAGACATAACCCTGTTTCCCACCCTTCACAACTACACCCATCACTAATATTTTCCTTCTGGAAATGGGTTTCTTCTTATGTCTAAAATTTGTATTTTGAATAAAGATTAGGCAAATGAAGTGCAGGCATTTAGAATTTTGAGTTAAATTGTGCTGCATTTTTAGTACCCAGTTATAGCTCTTTTATAACATTTGTCAAGGTTTTGAGCCATCTGGGTATTCCAGATTAGCAAGATGGGCACTGGTGCTACTGACAGATGTTTAGTAAACTGCTTGCATAGCTGGAGATAAGGGATTTACTACCAAGAATATCCATGAAAATGCAAGGAGACGCAAGCATATCAAAGCTGCATAGAGAATTCATCCTCCCTTGGACTTTAGGCTCAGTGGAAAAAAATTTACTACATTCTTGGTGAATGAAATATGCACACTATTTGTTGGGGAGTTGTATCTTTGAAAGGACCTCATACAGGCTCTTGTGTTGTGCAAAGATTCACGTTGTACAATACTGATCTGCTGGAAGTCAGGTATTGAGCAAAGCAAATCTCTGTCTTATACTTAGCTCTGCATGATTGCAATATCTTATCCTGTAGTCCCATTATTTGTAGTTCAGATGGGATAAGGTCACTGAAAAAATGTCATTCACGGGGAAGGTAGTCTTTTGACAGATCTGAAAGGCCAAAGTGCTAAACATCTTTGTTCCCTCTGTCTTCACCAGCAAATCACTCTTCCAAACCTTGCACAAATCAGAATTGCTTGAGAAAGAAAGAGACAGGCAACAGTGGAGGAGAGATGAGCAGAGATAACACGGGAAAGCTGCAAATATTCAACCCATGGAGTTTTTCCATGCATTCCATCCATCAATCCATGGATGGTTTTCACCACGGTCCCTGGAAGTATTCAAGGAACATTTAGATATTGTAGTAGGGGACATGGTTTAGTGGGGAAATAATGGTGGTAGGCGGACGGTTGGAATAGGTGAGCTTGGAGGTCTTTTCCAACCTTGGTGCTCCTGTGATTCTACTACCCATGCAAGGGGTGGATGAGACTTTACCTAAGGAGGAACTGGTCACCTGGCTGGTTACTGTTATTGAAGATGGTGAGCTGTAAAGCCCCTTCTGCCTCTTACTATCTCACAGGAGCCCGGACTCGGGAGTTTACTGGAAATAAACTTCTTAACATGTGAGAAGAGCACTACGACTAGAGACGCAAGATGAATCATTTACAAAAGCAAGAACCAATGCCAGATTGGTTTTCATAGCAAATAAACCCAATTCTTTGTTGACAAAAGGGGGACTGGATCTTTGGCAGGAGCTGGTGACAAAGCAAGACTCCACATGCAAGATGACAACCCTGAGAGGCTAGAAGCATCTGAGAAATCCAGTTTTCAGCTGGCCAAGGGAACCAGAGATCATTTGAGATTGAGCACCCCGACTTATCAAAGAGGCACCTTGATTTATTCTGGATCACAGGACTACCGAAATGCAAAGACTGATACCATGAGCTTTTGATCATGCTTCTGGCACAGCTATTTTGTCCTCTGCTGGCAGAACAGCAGCTCAGCAAGCCTGGCTCTGGTTAAAGCCTCCCTTTCCTTTCCCCCACCCCCTGTTGTTACTAAGCAGGGCTTTTCTGTTTCGTCTCACTTCACTTTTATTATGGCAAAGCCCTATAAAACTATCAAGTAGAGCTGGCTGAAAAGCTGTGTTTCCAGTGCATTGCAAACCTAGGGTTTAAAATACATACATATATATATAAAATTTGGTTTGGATCCAAACTGAACAGAAACTTTTTTCAGTTTTTTTGAAAGGAGAGCAATTTCCAGGAAGCCAGAAGCTCCCCAGACCCTGCCGAGCCTCCCAGTGAAACGCACGTCAAAGCTTGTCAGCCTCAGCGGGCAGCTGCAAGCTCCCAGCATCCCTGGCCCTGGGGCAAATCCACCAGGTGCATCTGCTCCACACACTGGGACGTGTGCTCACAGCGTTTCTCCTGTCCTGGAAGAGATCTGCCAGGAGTACAGGTGGGTTTCCTCAAGATCTCTTCCTCAGGCATTGGGAAGTCAACTGTTCTCAGCACAGTTCCAGCAAAATAAGCCAAGCTTAAGGGACGGTGTTTCATGGGAACATTTCTGACCAGCTCAATTCTTTGGGATAAACCTTCAAAGAAGAAACTTGTTGGCTGAAGGAGCTTTCTCATTACATGGATATCTAATTCATCTGCAACATGACTGCCTTGCATGAGCATCCAGCCTCGAGCAATCCCCTCTTTTAAGCTGGCTGCCAACAAATACAGCTCCATATGGAAATGTCAAGACAACGAACACCCCACCAGTGCTAATGGTTACTGGGGTGATGTCAGTGGATGATGATTTTGAACATCAAAACTGCTGTCTTTCAAAGCAGAAGATCCTGGTACTATTTTATGACCTCGTTGGGTGTATCTTCCCTTCATGTGCCTAGGCCCAGTGAGGAAAACGTCCATAAACTGTTTGGATGGCTTTAAAACAGATTCATCTGAAGCAGCCCATATGGATAGGACAAGCTGGCAAACTGTGCAGCATGCTACAGCTTGTCACGAGGCCAGCAACTCCTTGCCATAACATGGGCAGCTTCTAGACCCATTTAATCACACTTGAACCAGCTTTTTATCTCATTTGTTCTGCGTCATAACTTTCCCTCCAAACACTATAAACCACTGTGGCAACACTATGAAGTACAGGCCAGCCACACATTTTAGAGTCATCTGCCTTGTTCTCACACTTTGTTTAAATCAGTATTTCATGAGAAATATCTGCTTTCTGCAGACTTTTTTAAATGCCACTCTTTCTCCACACACATCCCAGAGCCCTCAAAGAAGCACATCCGTGCCCTACGTTCATTTTCCCATGACGAAATTACAACAATTTTCTGCCACTACACAGTTGCTGAGGGCTTGGGCAGCAGGTGCAGTTCTGATGCTTCCAGCCATCTGGAAAGGTGACCAAAAGGGATATGTTAGGATTCTTTCTGCCCAGGAGAACCCCAAAAAGGGCACAGATGGTTTTGTGTCACTTGCTCCTAGACACAGAGGCTATTGGTAATATAACAGTTGTTGGATTGCAGAAAGGGACAGACATGCATCCGGACAGATATTTCTAAGTCACCTTTCCCCTTCATTTACACAAAGGAAAACCCAGCAATACCAAAGATGCCATATTATCTTGGCCCTGTAGCAAAACTGAGAGCAAACCTGCATTAACTGGTACCACATTTAGTACTTGAGTGTCACTTCCCTCTGCTCAATAGATGTTGCCCATCACAGAACCTCAAGAGTTAAAGTACCCAGATAAGCATTAACCTCCTGAGAGGGAGGGAGAAAGACATCTGCTTTTTATTTTTGTAGCCTAGAGTCACTGTGCTCCATGTTTGAAACGTCTGCATTTCATATAAACAGAGAGAAGTCCTCATAATTTATGCAATGATACACCAACACATTAAAAGGGTTATATTTTACTGTAATGAGAGAAGGAAGGCATCATTTCCTCCAGGTGAGGAAGGAAAAGTTGTAATAAATGCCAAATGGACACCCTCTAAGTCCTATAATGGCAAGGATATCATGACAGCAAAGACTGTGAGCTCTAGCTACCTATCAAACAAATCTTAACCGAAACAGATATTGATACTCAAGGACATGTTGGAAACTGAAAGATGTTGATCTGTTTGAATAAGATTTACCAGGAGAAAAGAATGCCTGAAACTCTGCTACATTTTGAAGAACGCTTTGCCAAAGAAATCCAAGTGGAGAACTTGAAAAGAAACAATCCTGAAGAGATGATTAATTATTAATTGCAGAGAGAACTGGGGTGCTCACTCCTTTGTGACTCTTGCAGAAAAGTCAAGAGACAGCTCTAAGGTAGATTTGCCCACACAACTCTTTCTCTCACTGTCTGGAATCAAAACTGTGGATCTTGGATGGACACAACATCCGCCTTGCGAGAGAACCCACTCACGGCGATGTGAAATCAAGAGCTAGAAGCTGCTCTGTCCTTTGGGAGTTTCATGCTGTTATGAAGGAGTAGAAATACGATTTGAACTTTGCATTTCACTCCTGGAGGTCCTTAATCCTCCATCAACAGGAGGGAAACACATCTCCAGACCTGTTAGGAGCAGCCCCACACCGCCGGGTCCAGCAAGGCCAGGCCCAGCCAGGTGGCTGCTCTGCATTCCCTGCTAATGTTCCCTTTCCTGTACCTGTCTTCTTTCCCACACTACAAAACACACATTTTGTCTTTGCAGTAGAAGCACCAAAATCTCCGAGCACAGAAGGGCTTTCATCAGCTGATGAAATTGACAAAAAATGTGCAGGTGAAACTGGGAGAGGAGCCTATAGGTGAAGGAGAGATCAAATGGTAGCAGTGTAGGAGAGGATGTTCTGTTCTTTGGACAGTTTCCCACTGTGAGAATCTAAGTTTTAAATGGCAAGAATAAATGGAGATCTTCATTTCCCACGCAGTACTAAGCTGCTTTTTGCTAACAAACACATTGAGGTAGAAATTGCCTTACAATATGCCCTGACAGTGCTGCTGCTTCTGCCCAGCTACAGATAGCCTGACAGTTTTCCTGTATGACAGCGTTTGTATATTGAGCATTTAAATAAGTTTCCATGAGGACTCTAATTTCAGCATGTTTTACACAGACCCACGAAAGCAAATATGTTAAATAATTGTAGGTCAATATACCAGAGAAATATCTTCTTGAAATACTTTAAAATACAAAAATAAGGAAATAAAGGTAAGATGAAATGCCAGCTCTGCTCGGAGAGATTGTCTTAGAGATCATTATAAAGGTCCATTCAGCCAAGGATCACACTTGCATCGCAGGAAGTCCTCTTTATGCACTGTTAATTACTTCAACAATCTATAAAATTAATGGCTAAACGAACCACATTTATAGAGATTATATTTCAGATATTATTTACATTTAACAGAATAGCCTTTGTTAGTAATCGCTGGATTTATGAAGTGCTTGGAACGCAATGGACACACCCCAGGGAACCAGCTCCAATCCCACAAACGCACCACAGACGCGTGCACACATCGTTCATTCAGCCTGCTGCTGCAGGGCTGCACCAAGGGAGAGGCTTTTCATTTCCCTAAATCCTGCATTCTGTGCTCTCGCAAAGGACGCCGCTCACTTCTTTCCGTGTGAGCACAAGAGGTGCATCCCAAAGATCCGGGATGAGGAGCTGAGGGACACTGCTTTCCCCGCCCAACTCCAGGGACGCATCTCCAGCTTTGCTTAAGAGTTCTGCCACCCACAGGAAACCTTCTAAGTTTGAGACATTCATTGTAAAAGAAAGAAAGAAAGGGGAAAAAGAAAAAAGAAAAAAGAAAAAAGAAAAACAGAAAAAAAAAACCCAACAATCTGTCTTCTTTTTGACTAGGATTTTTTTCCATCTTAGCGACCGTTTGTGTTGACATGGCTAACCTCACAAGTCTGACAAGTTAGAAAGGAAAGGGAAATCTGACAAAATTATGGGGAAAAATGTAGTATCACTCATTTGTCAGGATACTTGTCACCACACCCAGCCCTCTGTCAGTCAAAAGTCCTGGGAAAGAAGACTGTTGCCTCATTTCACTCGAGGGAAACTGAGGCACGGAGTGGAACAAAGCACCCTGCCCAAGACATCTGCCTCTGCAGCTTCCCACATGCTAAGGTCTGGCTCAGACTTTTCTTTTTTGTGTTTATAATGCAAGTTTGGAGGAGATAGAACAGAAAAGCTTGTTTTCTCTGCCTCCCTAGTGTGAATGCAGCATCACCCTCCCATACCACCATAGTGCTCTTATTGCAGTGCTTCCCCACGTTGGGTCCCCAGAGAGGCTACACACAGATTAATGGAGAACCAGAGGAGCCAGGCATGGGAAGACAAGTACAAACAATCTCATAGCCCTTTACTGAGGGCTTTTCTGAGGAGCCCTGTCAAAGCCAGCCCTCTTGACATGTCAGTGCTAAAGACTCCCTTGAGCTTCTCTCTCTGCAAATCCACTCCAGCAGCCTCCGAAGACAGAGATGAAAGGCATGGTTGCTTCTCTTTGATCCACAGGCTTAGCCCCAAAACAAGCTCTCACTTTCCTCTGCAGTAGTCCTAGTAGTTCACAACATGTGATTTATGGGCCCCTTCCACCTTTCTTCCTGCTCATGGCATGTTCATGGAGGCTGGCCTGAATGCAACACATGACTTTGCCCTCAGCATCAGAAAGCTTTGTCACGTAGTTGTGACCACCCACAGCATCCACGTTGTGTTTGGGGTTTGTTCCTATTTGGGGGAGCTGCCAAATTACTTAAAAATACATACTTGCCTCATCAGCTTTTAAATTTAGTTTCCAAACGTAGCTATGTGACCTTGAAATTAGCATTCAGAGAGCTTCCAGAGCTGTAAAATTAGCACTTGGGTATTAGCAGAAAGTTAAACCCAAGAGGGCTCAGCTGAAGCAAAATTATGTAAAATATTGGGATACCACAATATCATTAAGAAATGCCACCATTCCTATCATTTTAAGTATTGCTAGAGGCCTCTATATACTAAAATCATTACTAGCTCCCTGGCTGGAACTCCAGTTTTTTACTCAAGAAAATGTATCCCTGACAGCCTGCAGGCTTCCAAAGTATTAAGAATTTTCAGCATCTCTTCCCCCATCTGTGATAAAGAAGTAAATCTTTCTCTTCCTTAAGGCTCTCTTTTCCTCTTGACTCATCTCATACATTTGGGGATCCAGATTCACATCCACTCCAGGCCTCTTTCCATGCCAAACTCTCCAGGAAGGCTTTTCTTCCCTCAGAAAAGAGCTGACTTTCCCTTTCTTCTCTCCTTGCTTACTTTTTCGGATCAAGTCCACACCTTCCTGTTGGAGCTATTCATTTTCCCTGCTGCCACGTAGGTTCCCATTTCCCTTCTGTTGCATTCAGGTTTCCACCTGACAAATCCAATCTTCCTCTTTATGACAAGTTTATTTAGATTCTTTTTATGCTTTACCCATATTACTCTCCCCCTCCTCTACTCCAGCTGCTATTCTCCAGATTGGACAAACCGCCCACTTCTTTCATTTCAAACACAGACATTTCACATTTTTTATATAAACCTGTGCACACGTGCCTGAGTTTCAATGAATACAAATGTATATACAAGCCAAAACTTATATTTCCAAGCAGGAGCAAAAGCACAATACTAAATTTCCCCTTTTCATATCCACTCAACTGTAACCCCATTTAAAAAACAATAACTTAGAGACTGAATGCAAGCTCCAGTCTCTTCTCACCCAATGGGAAAAATGGGGAAAGGGAGAAATGATTCCTCTCTTCCCAGGGAAGCTTGAAAGATCTTCTGGAGACAAAAGGCCATGGAGAAACATGATCTTCACACCATGCCTTAACTGAGAACCACTGAGGTGAATGAGAGCTTGTTCAACTCCTTCCGTGACTCAAAAACCTATTCTGAACACTAGGACTAGATCCTGCAATGTCCCAAAGGGATCCTGCTGGTTCCCCTCACTGTGGACAGGATCCAGCGAGGCAGATAAGCTGCTCTCCAACCAGTTTGCAAATTCTGCACTGAAAATGTGTTTCCCGCATCCTGGACACCAGTTTTTGGGAAAGGATTATAAATAGCTTGCTTTAAAACAGCAAGTAAATTCTGTTGTCATTAGCCATTTTTGAAGAGTACACAAGGCTTTAAAACAGCAGTCATAGGGAAGTGTAATTAAAGACATAAGTACATATAAGAACTGGGATAGAGTACAACACGGATTTGCCAAAGATAGATATCTAATTCATCTGGCTTCTTAGTTAGAGATTTCCTAGAGGACAGGCAACGAATCCAACTGGTCTGGACTTCAGTAAAATGTGTTGTGCAGGGCCACAGGGAAAGCAGCTCTTCACAGGAGAAAAGAGGAATTTGCTCAGGATCTGAAAAGCACATCAGGTAGTGATTGGTGTGGAAGGCAACACGTTATGGGAAAAGGAAACTCTTGGACTAAAGGGAATGACCGGTGGAGCTTTTCATCACAGAAATTTGTCATTCACAGTATTCTCATTAATGACCATGGCATATAACATAAGGAATATGCTAACAAAGCTTGCTGATAACTCCAGTTTCAAAGATACTGTAAATTGGGTGTATCAGTACTGGATGATCCTGAGATAAGAAGTCACACACAAATCTGCGACGTGAGCAGGTCGGTACTCAGTCTGATTTAAATACTGGAACTCCCAAAAAGTTTGCCCTTACTCTGTTAGTCGTCTCTTCTCTTCAGACCTCCAAAAGAGAGAGAAGTCCTCCCTCCCAGGGTGAGAGCAACTGAATTTTGTTCTTTTTGAGCCCACACCCATCATAACCAATGCATTAAACAAGCAGGCAAGTTACTAAGGCAGAGGAAAGAGTAGTCAGCCACAATGGCTCTTCCTGGGTAATGAAAGATGACTGATTAATTATTGCCTCCCAAATCAAACGTGGTTTAAAGCGAGCCACGGGTTTAAAGTACCAGGGCCAGGAAACCTCCAGTCTTGTCCTGTCTGGGAATAATGAAGGCTGCTATATGGAAAGATACTTGTTTTACATGTGAGCCCACCAGTGAAGGACCAGAATCTCCTACTGCTGGCATTTGCAGTCAGCTGAACCCAGCCATCAGCTGCACGCTGCCCATCTGTGAGCAGCATCCCATGCATCCAGGGTGAGAAGCAGCACTGGGGAATCTTACAGCAAGGCTGGAAGTTCGGAGGCCTTGCAGACCCGGCTTAAAAAACCTTACAAAGCATTTATGAGAGGTCCCAGCAAGAGGAAGCAAGCAGAGGCTCTGTGCCCACAGGCTGTGAAGCTGCTGAAACAGCCAGGTGAGCATCATCTGGGGAGGGTGACAGCAACCAAATCGCCCCAGAGCCATGAAATCCATTAATGCCAGCATACTGCTGCAATCAAAAGTGAGCAGTGTGTGAAGAGAGATGGTCAGAAGCCAAAGCACAGAACAAGTCCAAACCCCAAATCCTTCCACGATTTGATATCCTAGTGGGAAACAGCCTTTTTTTTTTCTGTTTTTAAAGAGAAAACATCCCCTGCAGTGAACGCAGCCCAAATATCCTAGCATCCCGTTATTGTATGCAATCCAAGAAGTGAAACGGAGGCGCTGGGCCTGTAATTGGGGCCACATGGCCATCCTCATGCTGAAATGTTCCAGCTTTGCCAGGCCCCAGGTGAAAGCTGGGCTGAGGGACCTGAGCTGCTTGGCAATGGCTTTGTGCAAGTTGTGGTGCTCCTGTTCTCAGGTCTCCATCTGCAAAGCAGAGGTAATCTCATGCTCCCTCATGCAGCATCGTCTGCTCACCATCTTAGCAGGGCAGGCAATGTGTTTACTAGATGATAGACAAGAGGACTCCGTTTTTGGCTCAGGCAACAACACTACAGTAAAAATACGTATAATAAAGATCCACTTAATATAAATCATTATAATCAAGAATCAGTGGCTATTCTCCCAAAAAGCCCCAGCTCTTAGTGTTTTCATGTTTTTGTTTTTGGAACAGACTAATCACTTTCACATCATAAACAAATAATCGCTTTAACAGATTCCATATTTATGGAACGTTTACAGCTAGCATGCAGCAAAGTTCTTAGCAAAGTTCTTGCCTTCCACCGGCTTTTTCTTTCCTTTTTTTTAAATTTCTTTTATTTGCTGAAATAGCAAAATGTATTCTGCAGTAAACTAAGTGTGATTCACACGGCATTCTGTGTGAGCACACTGTGGCCTCTGAAACTTTGCTTTGTTTGATTCCTGTAGCCTCTACGTTCCAATTTTGTACTTACAATTCTAAATATGTTTTCGCTGCAGTTTCACACAGGGAACAACAGGGGAGCCTTTCTCTGTCTAATGCAACACCTACCAGCTCCCAGAGATGCAGGCAGCAGCTGGGGAACAGCCGGATGCTGCTGAGCCATCCGCAGACTGCGTGCTTCTACCCTGCTGGAGGGCACAGTAAGTGAGAGAGCAGAGCCGGCTCTGGAAGGGAAGGTGTGTGTAATCTTTCACAAGCCAGTTCAACTCTCGATGAACCTTTAGGTCTCATAAATTAATGTCTGCTTCCCCCAGGCTACGCTCCCTTCCTCTGCTGTGCTCATGTCCGTACCTGTCTCAGGCAATGGCCAAGCAGCTTCTCCTCTGGCAGTGAAGGATGGGGACATCCCACAGCCAAGGTGGCATCGCTGGCTGCACGCTCAGCACTGACTTCTTATTGCTGCATCCAGCACCTCTGCAGCTGTTTGAAAATGCCAGCTCTCCGCCGAAAGGCTCAGCTTATAGCAAACCACTCTGAAGAAACCTCTGTGGGATGACTTTGCTTATCAAGCTCCGAAACGCCGACTACGGAACTGCCGCTGCTGTGCGAAAAAAAGCAGCACTTTGAGTTGTATGTGCCTAACATAAAACATACCGGGCTGAGAGGCCCACGGAAAGGTGGTGGAGACAAGATTAATGGTTTTAACTGGGAGTGAAATCCAGTAATTAAGTAGTGACCCGTGACACTTGAGAAGCAGTAACAGTTTGTTGACCACAAGAATGATTGCTCAGAGCGCCTTCTTAACGTTGTAAATGTGAAAATGATTTACAGCACAACCAACAGGGAAAAAAAAGCAAGCTAGCAAGCAGACACGATTGACATTAGTAATTGTTCCTGACTGCATGCATATGTGGAGGTAAGAAAGTAGAAATACTTTCAGTGTGTAGCATGGTAGCAATATATCAAAATTACTAACAGCAAAGGACTCCAACTCCTTGAGCCGAGGTGATTAAAAAGCATGCAAACACCATTCATAACACTGAAACAAACAAGAAGTCTGAAAGAGATGAAGGCTCTGTTTTGGTTTTCAGTGGGGCTTGTTTGCCTTAAATCTGGAGCTGTGAGCCCAGCAAAGCCTTGTGGACAGAGTTAAAAACAAACGATTAATATCCAGTGAATGTCTCAGTGAACAAGCTGCTGTGCTGCTGAAGAAGTTGGAAGACTCTCAGGGGATTTCAGCAGCATCCAAAAGCCTGAGTCAGCTCATTTTCAGCAAGGGGATGCGACTGGTAGTCAATAGGGAACAGCAGAATGAGAATGGCACAGTGCTCATCCTCCAGCACTCATTTTTATGCTGAGAATGGTGAGTCCACCCTTGGAAATGCACCTTTAGTGGTCAGGATGCCCAGGCTTCTTCTGTGCTTGTGAAATAGGAAGAAAATTGAGCCTTCTTCCCGATGGCCACAGCATGCCCTGGTAATGATCTTTACAAAGCCCAGCGCTGACGATCTCAGAAGGACAAAAGCTTTGTTTTCAGCACGTTGCTCTATGGCAACACTACAATAGTATGGAAAGCAGAGTTTGTGCAGTCCAGGTGTGCATGCGTGCATGCCAGATACCTGCTTTGCAATGGTTTAGAAACGTCCCTTTTCTTATCAGAGAAATGTCTCTGCAGATTGCAGGAAAATCTGGGAACTCTTTTTTGCTACATGGATCTCAGCTTTGCATCACTTTTGTGACTGATGGCATCTCAGTGGGTCATGACAAAGGATCAACAACTGAAGCCAGCAACTGATGATAAATGCACACTGGCAAAAAGACAGAGTCTCTGGTCCAGCTATAAGCCATGTCTTATGTTTCTCATGCCCTGCCTGCTGATTCACATAGCATTGCATTGCCACACAGCAGCTACAGCTCAAGGCTGCTCTCCTCTCCAAAATGGAAGGGAATGGAGGAGAAGCAGGGAGGATAGGAGCAGAGGTCACAATAAGGCTGAGCAAAGAAAGAGCAGGCCCTTGTTTCAAATGTATCTGTTTTCATGCCTGTCCTTTTCGGCATCACTTAAGGCCTCCTTTCCACTATCTCCCGTTAAAAGCTTGCGGGTTTCGCTGTGTTCTTTAACATGGTCATAACCCCATTTTATATAGAAGGGAAAATGCTGGCTCCCTGTGGCTTTCATATATTTTCATATTGGTGTAATGCAAACAATATGACAACTCAACTTGACGTCGTTTCCTGGCTGCAGCGGGGCTTGTGGTAATCGAGAGTTAAAACTTTATTGGGACATCTGACGGAGAAGCAGCACACTCTGCAGAGACCCTAATGAAGGCCGACATCAGCTGGGGCTGGCCAACTCAGCCCGGGGCACTGATACCCCAGGTAGGTGCTGTCTGGACGGGTGAGCCACCCCAAAAGCTGCCATCTACACCCGAAGAGATGCTGTTGTGCAAAGGGCCAAAAAAGCACACACTAAAAAAAAAGCAAAGCTCATTTTCACTGTGATGCTCAAGGGGGAAATGGAGGTATGAAGGATCTACGCTACTTTTCTGGCACCCTGGCAACTGAGTTCTTATTTTGAATTCTCATTTTAATGTTAATTCTTAGAGCATGAGAAGAGTCAATGTTTTGTTCCAGTGAGGACAAGAAGCATTTGCAGTCTGGTTTTAATTACAATCAGAAGAGGAAGGACAACCAAAAGTTGAAGAACTAAGGTTGAAAAGAAAGAGACGAACAAAAAGTGGTGTCTTGGAGGCTCAGTATGTCGATGTGCCACTGTGTGTGCATGCTTCCAGCCAGAAACAACTTGACACTGACACATGCCCTCGTGTCGGGTGTGCACACATCCCCATACATGCACACATCTAAGAGGCAGGGCTGGTAGCAAAAACTATTATTAGGCTTGCCAAACAGTTCCAATTATAAGGCCCTGTTTTCAATTGCTAATAACTTTGTCAAACTTAAACCACTTGGCTACAGTTTTCTATGCCAAGTGTCTTTCTCAGGCTGAGTTTTCCATTTTGCCCTTTCAAAAACCATCAGCCAAAACAAACAAACAAACAAGAAAAAAAAAAAGCTCAGACATTTCAAAGAAGATGGCTAGGGAAAGGCTTGGAATGTTCAACACCATAGTAGTAGCTTTGTCTTTGAGAGGTCTAGAGTCCTCCTGTTTTAGAGAAAGGACCAAAAACTACATGAAGTGAAAAAACTTGTCAAAATTGAGGTTGCAAAATTGCTCTGAAAGCCCTTTGTGGACTCAAGCAGCACCACTGACATCTCTGCAACTCCATCTCCCCCATGCACACACTGCCTTTCACCCTTTCGGCCACACCAGGACTGTTCAGGAGCGTTCCATCAGAACCACGCTGCACCCAGACATGGTACAGAGACCTGAGTTCTCATCCAATCCAGCTACAGTTGGATCAGATGAGAATGCCTTCTATCTTCCCTTCCCAAAAGCAGCTGTCCCCACTCTGGCCAGGCGCCCCTCTCTCAGTATCCTGCACGCTGTGTTTCTCAGTCTCAACAAGGAATACAAAGCAAGACATAGTGTAAAAATACAATCCTTCCTTTTAAAAGCCATATCAGAGCAAAGGTGTCCTTGCCCCCTCTTCCCCATATAGCAGTACCTCCAGAATCCCTGGAGTTTGCCCACTTATTAATACCACTAACATCCACATCTGTTTCAGATCGGTTTATGTGGACGGGATTTAATAACAAATATGTTCTCCATTAATGCTAGCCCTTGCCATGCCTACACTCACTAACAGGCTTACGTATTTTCTGATCTGATCAGATGTTCTCTGTGGTTTCTTTGTCAGACTTTCTGTTCGGCGACTTTCATCGAGTAGATCAGGTCTGCAACGTAAAACATGCAGAGAATAGCATGGAGCCACCAGCACCAGTGGGTTCAGAAAACAAAGCCAGCCAGGCATCCTGGAGCACCACTTCTGTGGGGTTTGCAGGCTCCTGGCCTGATGCACGGATATGCTAAAACACCCTCTGCTGCCCCATGGGAGGTCTGCATTCCCCTCACATCACACTCCTGCAAGACGTTGGACACATGGTTAACGACACTCGTGTGGCTCTGGAGCTCATCAAGGGCCTTCGACAGCAAGGAAATACAGCTGGAAAACTCATTCATACAGGCAGGTGTGGGAGGATTTCAGCCTGACAGGACTATAAACAGAGGGTGCAGAGTTCTCAGCAGTCATGTTTCTTAAAAGGTGAAGGAATTACCAAAATAATCTAAGTCTAAATCCCCTAATATCTACATAAAAGATCCGGGAGAAATGCTACAGTTCATAGAGGATCGTAAAACAGGAGATGCCACAAAAAAGCAGGGAAGGGGGAAAAGAAAACAGTGAGTTTATTATGGCTTTTCATCTGGTGCTTCCCATGCACAGCCCTGGAAAGACACAGCTGGACTGAAATGAAATGATTTGGTTGTTGCTGACACCAGGTAGGGTTTGGGGATGTGAGGATGAAACCTGAGTCAAAACAGTTTGGGAATATTTAAGAGATGAAAGGAGTCACGAATGGGAAAACTGGGAGCCCAGCAGTAGGGCCAGAAGCTGGCAGATAGGAAGTGGTAACACAAACACGGCAGCTTGCAGCAAGGCAGACATGCTCTGAACAAAAGAGTGGCCTATCAGTGGATGAAAAAACAGGTACAGAAATACAGAAACACAGGTGCTGCCACTGCAACAAGGGTAGAATTCTATTGCTTACTCTGCTTCCTAGGGAGAATACCTCGCTCCATGGTGCGCAGCAAGCACAAGTGCCGCTCTGCCCCTTCAGATGTAAGCCCAGGCAGCCAGCAGCAGCCAACTCCAATAGCATGACCCTGGCCCTGACATCCCACTCCCAGCCTGCAGCCACCATCCTCCAAGAATTCATGTCATCCCATCTAAACTATCAGCTGCAAGTTCCCGTGGCAGTGAGTTTATTGGTTATGCACAGTGTTTAATTATCAGGGCAAATGTTTCTATATGGATGTACAGGAACTGCTGAATCATGGCCTGAACCTCTGATTGAGCACCTGAGGCAAGCAATGAGTCAGCCATGGGAGCACAGGTGAAGGCAGTTCCACCTCTACACCCATTTAAGAGCTGACTGCCAGTGGGAAAGGGTCTTTTCTGGAGATCCCTTCTCTAGAGTTTTGCAGTAAGTCCAAGATGCAGGCTTTCTATCTATTCTCTTCTTGTTGTTATAATCTGCTTTGCCAAACTCTCTTGTTTGTTTCATAATTATAACATCTTTATATTCATTCCATACAATGGAATAACCTGTTGTTGTTCAGCGCAGTGAGAACATCTGACTTGTGCCCGGAAAGGGGATGGAATTGTCACCTGTGCTTACGCTGAGGATCAATTCTGAAGTTTTAAACTGGAACAAATGCACTTACACTTAAGTCTGAAGGATGAATCTGATACCTTTGGGACACATTGAATACTTAAGCATTGGGAAAATATTACTGCACAGGAAGGAGGACATCATCCTCAGTGAGAAAACGCCTGTTAGAGCGCTGTGGGAAATGGATGCAGCTCCTTAAAATGAAGACGAAGATAGCATACATAAATAAGCTAGATCTTCCATCTGTTAAACATCCACAGTGATTTTGTAAATCCTTATGAACTGGATTGGGAAGAATTCAAGAGAGCAGCAGTAGAAACAGAGACCAAACAGATTTTGTAGTTGGGCCTCTTGGCTTTTACAACAGAGCTTTTCAAGTCTGATCTCGATACGCGTTCATGTAGGAACTAAAAGCTGCTAGGTAAACTCACCCACAATTAAAAGTCAGGTATGGTGTGTAGGTGTGTTAGGTACACGTATGAAGAATAGACATTTTGGGACATATGTTAAACAGGCTCACAAGCAGTAAGATGCAAACACTCAAGATGGAAGTTGTTGGTGACCACAGGCAACACTACAGCCAAGTGACAGTGCAGGAACAGCGCTGCTTTGTCACCAGTGATGTTTGTACAGGGAAGGCTGGAACTTCCACTCATGAGGCTGGGACAAGGCAGATGACATGAGGCTGTGCCCAGGCAGGAAGACCATGGTCTTCCAAGCAAGTAGGGACTTCCGTTGTTCTGAGAGTTCCCCTCCAAACAACCCCTTCACCACAGACAATTGCATTTCGTTGTTGAGAAGCTTTCTTCTACAGAGAAAAAGCCCAGAAAAATCCTTACTGAAAGAAAAAAAAAAGAAAAAAGCATCCTTATCTTCTGGAGCAAAAACATGAGCCCACAGCCCATCACCCTGCATGGGGGATGCAGTCCCAGCACAGTAGCAGCAGCATTCAGATGAGGCAAAGCCATCAGCTCCCACCTCGTACATCCAAGAGGCCGGGGGGGGGAGGAAGCCTACAGCGGGTTAAGGCACTGAAATATTGTCTGAGAAAGACATTTTCTTTTTTTCCTGTGGGGTGAAAGCTATTCTGCCCCCAGACAAGGTGTGTTTGGGCTCAGCCAGCGGGGATTCGCAAAAGATGACATTGATCCTACAAAACAGTGCCTGCGAACACACATTTCTGGTTTGCTTTTGAAAGGCGGCTGCAGTGCTGAGCAGGAGGAGGAGTTAAAGCTGCTCAGCTTGGGAGTAACTCCACGGATGGAACTGGAGTTTTGGGGATTTCTAGGAATTTCTGTGAATTGGAGATCCTTGCTTTTTCTAAACTCATGTCTTTACAGGCAAGAGCAAGTAGCTCCCAATCACGGTCCACTAGGGTGCAACTGGAAGTCCAAGAGCCATTCCAGCTGGAGACCTTGCATGCTGCGAGGTAAAGACCAGCAGAGACTGATACAAGCAATTAGCTTGTCCCAATTAGCTCTGCAATGAGCAGCCAGCACTGAGGACCCCACACAGGTGGTGTGATGTTCATGGATCACAGCTCCTACATGCTGCAACAGCATGGTCTGAGGGGAAGTACAGCCATAAAGAGTGGCCCGTTAGGGCTGCTGGGGACGGAAGAATGCACATCACCACAAGGGAGTCTTTAACCCAGCTCCCTCATCCTATTTCCTCCTTTAGATGCCAGGTGGGAGGTATGATCTTGGGCAGCAGATCCAGGGACCATCCCATGGCGCGGACACACATGTGCACATGCTGAGGAAGATGAAGTGCTCCTGCCTGTGACCCCAGGCGTAATGGCAGGCCCCGGTTGGCCAAGGTATTCCAATACCCACTTAGCATTTGTAAGCTGTCCTCTGGGTAGGATTTCCAGGCACGTAGCATTGTATCTTTCACACTTTTTGAGCAGGGCTGTAAATTACAGTGCGAGTCCCTGCAACTTCAGCCCCATCATTCCGTGCTCCTGGCGCCTGCTGGGTTGTTGTTGTTGTTAAAGCTAAAGCTCCAAATGGGGAACACGTGATGGACGGCTGGGAAGGGACTTTTCCAACTGCTCGACGAAGTGGTCACAAATAGGAAGAAACTGCAGTTTCCTACAATATTTAGTATTATATAGGCCCTCAGCAGTGTCACACTTTACTTCTTCATTTCTAACATCCCCCTTTGAGAGCTCTACCCCACTTCATCATCATAAACATGTCAACAATCAGTCCCCGTGGAGGTCTCTGCTGTTTGTTCTTTGGCTCACATGGAGAAAGCATGTCCCTGCTCCAGCCCCCAGCACACATTTCTCTATGCTCAAAGGGGCCGGAGTTGGAACGTGGCCATCTTGTGGCTCCCGGACCTTGGTATTTAAGGAAAACAGAAAAAAAGAAGAAGAACATGAACTTGATAAATATGATCAGCTGCCGGGAACGTGCCTGAAGCCTCCTGCTGCTGTTGTTGACATCAGAAAGCTGCAGAGCCTGGGAGAGGCAAGGAAGTCTTATTGTCCCACTCCTAGCAGGAAGGCAGGATTGCATTCCAGCTGCGTGGTGCTGAGAAGCAGGACACCAGTTCTCATCCTTTTGCAGAAAATGGCTCTGGCATGATGTTTTCCTAGGCTTCTTCTTTCTTACAGTTGAAGCTGTCCCATCAGCCACCCAATAGGTTGCAGAGGGAAACTGGTGTGTTGGTGTGTGCTGCTGGTTTTCCTAGGGTAGCTCCAGTTGGTGCAGCAGGGCAGCCTCGCTGAAAGGCACCCTGTGCTTTCGGAAGGAAGGAAGGGCATCCAAAATGCTGTCAGCTGAATGATTTCAAACCTGTGTTCCCCCCTCTGAGTTTGACGAGGAAGTTCAGGCTTCCTTAAGCTTCACTAACGCAGCAAGTTGGTGTACCGAAGGACTGGGAGTGAACTTCCCCAAAGTGATGGAGAAGAAAGAAAGCTCGTTCCAAGTAAACAGATATAACCAAGAAGATCCAAACATTAACACAAGTTATTGAGCTGAAAAGAGATGAAAACTCTTTGGGGGAAAAGGGAATCTGAAGTGGAGCAGGATTTTAGCAGGGCCACAATGAGTAATTTGGTACTGACGAGTTACAAATGTACATGATGAGAATCCTACACGAACACCTACTCATTGCTTTCTTATCCCTTTATTCTTTTCCAGTGTGCAGTGCTCCCTCCATCTTTCAGGCCTGTGGCACCGGATATAGTACAGGAGGGAACTATTTTCTTGCATTACAGAGTTTAAGCCTCCTTAAAGAAGTTTGCTGGACAGTTATGAAGACATAAGCACTCTGCATATACCCAGAACAAAACGTCCCCAGTGTTTTCCTAAAAAATATGGTGCAGTGCTTGGCTGCATGAAGCACAGAGAAAGAGCTGTTTTTACGGCTCATTTAGGCCAGGACTTTTCTTTAGGGACACCCAGCAAGAACGTTGATTTTGATCACTTTCTTCTGATGCAGACAAAGTAATTCTGGGGCCTGGACTGAGATGGATTCATTTCACAAGACACCAAAGCGGTTTGAATTTCACCACTGTGGGCTATATTCAGACTGGTCACCTGGAGAAGACAATTTCCAGATCTGCCCCATCCCAAGTCAGCTAGCTCCTTTCTCACATGAACTCACAGCAGAATGCATTTGGAAAAAAAGACATATATTCAGAAATGTTTGAATTTGTCACAGCTACAGCTGTGAGGGGATGTCTTGATTTGGCAGAAAGAGTTCCTGTGTTAACGACCTGCATGCAGCACAGAGCCCAGGCAGCCCTGCTGCAGAGATGTTGGGGCACTCAGGTGTGAAGGCGCTGAGAGACCTCTAAATACCCACAGCCAGGGGCTAAGAGAAAATGCAAAATGAAGCTTTCCAGAGCAACTCAAGGGTTTCTCTCCCAAAGTCACTACAAAACCTTGAGTAAAAACTCCTCCTCCTCTATCGTTATTCCGGAGATGGATTTAAATAACACTCAGCTTTGCAAGAGAGCTGTAAAGGGCCCTAGAGCCATCCAGCTGAGATAAAAGGCCACAGCTGAGTGTTGCTGTAAAGACAACAGTTGCACTGTGACAGATCCTTCCACAGATCAGACCCTTCTGCCCCCCCTTTAGCACCAACTCCAGTCAACCAAGACAATGACAGCACGTTTTTCCTAAGGAAATCTACTTCTCTGTGCTAGCCGCGGCTCTTGGCTTAAGAGAGGAGCTTGGAGGAAATGAGAGATGTTTTTGATTCTAACGAAACGAACGCCAAAAGTCAATTTTGAGAAGACAACACAACTTCAGCAGGCTCCTATGGTTGCAGAGGCGCTGTGGCTGCAGTGCCCTGGTGAGGGGAAGAAGCTGTTTTCAGACAGCTTCAACTACTGATCTTCTGCATTGCTTGGAAGTCTGCAATCAGATCTGCATTTCAGTTCATAAAAATAAGGCAGTTACTCCGTTTTTCTTTACATTCGAGGCAGCAAGCAGACCAGCTCCCAGACACCAGCCAAGTGCCCCCAGTAAAGCCCAGTTAAACACAATCACATGCAGCCACTCTATTCCATCTGACAAGGCAGCGCTCCTGCAAAATTGTTCCTTGCTCACTAATCCCACCATTAAACCTGAAAACCAGATCCTATTATTTTAATTCATCTGGCAGAAGCTCGGCCCAGTTTCATTGCACTCCCATACAAATTGACACGCTGCTTCAGCCCAGGCTGAGGGAACCCAAACTCCAGCTCAAAGCCATCAGCTTTGTACAGGGTGATTTGGCTCTACGGTTTACCTATGGGTTTCCAGGCCCTAGCTGAGCAGTCTTGCATGATACGATAAGGGTTTAAGGTCTCACTGGTAAAAGCCCTCTTTATTTGCCTCCTGGGAAGTCACACGCAGGGTATTATTTCAGTGGTCTGTCAACACAAAGCTTCAGTCTGAGTGGGGTTGTGCCATCCCAGGCATATATTAATGAATCACTCAAAACAGAAGCCATAGCATCTTAATGCAACCATCCTTTAAAAAAAAAAAAAAATCAATCAGAATTAAATGTAAACCGCAAAACCAGTAAGTGAATGTATTGTTAAGAGGTTTTGATTAAAGCTTTTGAAATTAAAAGGATCAGACTGAGGATCAGACAAACATACCGCAAAATCATCAAAAGAAGATGAGGAGCAGATTTTGTAGCCCTTGCTCTTGAGGGAGATAAATCAGTTCTTTATATTTTATGCAGGAAAAGAGCTGGAGAACTTGGACCTTGTTACAGAGAAAATGTTCTTAACTGATCTTGAGTCCTCGAAGCCAAGGAATCCTTTGGTGTTTCCCCTACGAGGAATGCAATGCTTTTGTCACAGCATCAAATCCCTTGGGGAATAACTGCGGTGTGCCACACTCAGTTTTTTAAAGGGAAACTTAAACATTTACCTGCATTTACATTTCCAATCACACCAGAAATGAGGATCGTTAGCCCTGTAGACACTGTGACGTGGTCAAACCTTCACCACCTAAAATTCTCACTGCAAATCTATTTTTCTATTTACCCGCATCCATTCCTCTATTTATCCACAAAGCCTTCAGTGTGCATCCAAATTTCCTCCCAACGTGCCGTGTTGGTAACAGCACTGGATGCAGTCTTTGGAGCGCCAGGGCTGAATGCGGAGCAATGGAAGTGCCCTCCAGCAGCTCTACCAAGCCAGTGATTTCAGCACAGTTTGTGCGGTAAATACAGCTCTAAATCCAGATGTTAGTTTACAGATAGTCTTTCAGTTCAATTATAGTAAATTTAGGCTACCCGAAAGCCACAGAAATTAATCCCCTTAGCACTGCTAAACTGAAACCCAGTTAAACACACGCTGGAAGAAGCCACCTGATTTTTTTTTTTTCTGTATTTACCACTCATTTAAAAGTCATATTTGTAAGTGACAGAGCAAAACAAAACAAAACCAAAACAAAAATAGGTTCTCTGCTGAGAATTTATGTGGCAAGCTTTGCCCCAGAGTGTGTTTTTATAGCCTGGTTGTAAACCGCTGCAAACAGAAGGGTATATAATGGAAACACTGACAGCTCCTTACCTAGAATATTGCAAATGAGCACACCATAAAAATGACTAATTACAGATATTGTAAAACTCAGCTTAGCTCTCAGGCTCAGCCGCTGGGCGGGGAAGGGGGAGATGCAGACAGTGATAACAGGGGGCTCGGCCTCTGCTCCAGTTGACTTTGCCTATGTACAGATTGGGGGCTTTTCAATTTGACCTTTCGTTAACAGCCATGACCACAACAGGAAACACTCTATAATTCTGTGGGCCCGAGGGCAAGAAGAGTGCTTGCATGTTACCTGGCCTGCAAATAAATCTGCTCTTGTTCACTACCTGCAATGAGTCTCTGGCATCCGTCCACCCATGAAGTCCCAAGCAAGTTGCAGATCAGTTGGTGCCATGGACCTCAGGGCTGACCTCGCTCTCTCTTCTTCAAGGGGATGGGTTAGACCCTATACTACCCTGAACCTAAGTGGGCGGTCACCTGCACAAGTGATGGCTGAGCTGACCTTGTGACGGTGGGGCCTCACGTTACATAAAGATCCCAGCAACAAGAACGGGACAGACCCTGGCCACCGACACCTCGAAGGCCTAAAGATAAAGGATTAGATTACACAAAGCAGCTTCTCATTATCCACTCCTTGATACTGCTGGGTAACCTTGTTTTGTAAGGAATCCCTTAATTAGGTTTTACAGTGCATAGGTTAGGCATTTTCCAGCAAGAGCTTTATTGTAATGGGTTGCACATGTTCTCATACTGTACACCGAAATGAAATTTAGCTACAGGGCATTTCCTTCCGTTGCTCGTGCTGGGGAGCAGCTTTAACCTCTTTGCAGACACAAAGCCATATTTCACTCCTGAGAGGCCACAGCAGTCCCCCACTCCCAATCACTTGGGTCATTAGAGCCCTTAACCGTGCAGCAAGCTCACAAATGTGCTACAGGGAGCCATCCCGAGAGTAGGGGAGGTGAAACGAATTGCAGAAGACTCAGGAGATTAAGGCCCCAAGGCACATGCTGTACAGGTGGTCATTTCACTGACCACTGCTAATCTAAGAGAATCACCATCTGAGGAACCTGCTCAGAAGCTCCTCACTGTCTCTAGTCATCCAACCCGACGATCAAAAAGAATCTCCCCCTTCTGACTTTTGGATGTCAGGGGGAAATTCTTCACAGAGAGAGTAGTGAGGTGCTGGAAAAGGCTGCACAGAGAGGCTGTGGATGCTCCATCTCTGGAGGTGTTCATGGCCAGGCTGGATGGGATCCTGGGCAGCCTGGTCTAGTAGCAGATCTGGAGGTTGGTGGCCCTGCCTGAGGCAGGGGGGTTGGAACTCGACGATGCTTGGAGTCCCTTCCAACCCAAGCCATTCTGTGATTCTATGATTCCATGTGCAGAATTTACTCCAGATTTTGTGATCTAGTCCAGAACTTGTAAACATATGACCGCCATCCTATACCAGAACAGAAGGCTGTCAGAAGAGACTTGTGTGAGGCAGACTGAAAAGGAGGCAGCTTGGCTCACAACTTGTAGGGACTCTTTGCCACGAAGTGTTATAGAAAAATAAATTTTTCCCTGGATTCAAAGGGCAAGTGTACACATTATTAGGAAAAAAAATCTTCTAAAGGGCCCTAAATACTCCTAATCACAGTATGCTTGGTCTTCCTAAAAACCTGTCTCATCATCTGGTCATTGGGCTACAGAAACAGCTTCTCTTGTAGGAAGAAGCTCCCAGCTCAGCACATGACAATGACCATGCTGACAAGCACGGGTAGGAAAGCCTCATTGGGCAGTGCTCACAAACTCCAGCCTGCAGCAGAGGACTCCATTTCCTCACCCAGCTGCTTGAGAGTTGAACACAACCAAAACATACGTTGTCCTTAAAGCTGCTGTTCAGGGATTAAACCCAGTCGGGGATGTGACAGCTCTGCATACATGGCTGAAACAACATCTGCATAAGAGTTCCTAGGGGTAGGGATTTGCAGCTGGGTTTGCAGTGGTACCCGCTCCTGTTTGCACTTGGACCTTTGAAAATCAGAACACTCACATTGAAGAGGGAATTTATGTTGTCTTCATGCTTTGAGCCTGAATTTGTCCTGAGGGAACAGTAGCAGAAAAAACAGCCATTTATTTTTAATAGACACCAGTGTTGTTACTTAGGTCTGGTAAGCTTAAAGGATTGAGAGGGGAATGATATCATCAAGGAAGTCATTTCTTTCTTTACTTCTTTTCATGCCTTTAAGAAAAAAGTCCCGTGCAGAAACACAAAACAAGAGCTTTGCTAAGACTCCTAAACGCTTCCCACTGAGATAACAAATATCATTTGTCTTGTCTGACGTCCTGTTTCAAGGCACAAAACACCCTTCTCCTTCTGTCCACCTCCTGCCTTCAGCACACTGGTCAAGAAACAAACCAGGTGCTGGAGGATGCAAGTCCCCATGGTCCTCTCTCTCACAGAGACATGAAGAAGCTCCTTTCAGCAGAAGAAGTCAGGGTTTATCAACCACAACAGCCCCCATTGCAGGCTGGCAGCAGGGAGTGGGACCTCCACCCCAGGACACTTGGGGGTTGCTGCAGACCAGCCAGAGCACCTCGACTCGGCGATGACCTTGGCGGAGCCCTTGCAAAATCACATCTGGAATGTGTTTCAGCTTCAAGAGCAATAAAAGAAAACGCTGAACACAAGAGGGCCGAGGCAATGTTGTTTGAAAGCAAAGGTAATGCTTTGACCTTCATTTGGCCCATGACACGTCTGGTGCAGCCAGTGTTGGGTAAAGTGCAGCCTGGGTTGGGTAGAGCATAATAAGCTATTTAGTCATAAAAAAGTACAATTCATTTCAAGCCTCAGCGGCACCCAAAAATGGGTGACGTGACTTTCCCACACTCCTTTTCCTTAGTCTCCAGATATCCAGGAAGCAAACAGAACTCCAGTGGATTCACACAATAAAAAAACACAACAGTTGTGATCAGATAAGCTCTCTGGGAGCAGAGACCATCATAGAGCTATTTGAGTTCTCCTGCAATAATGGCCTGGAGTGGGGTGCTGCAGGGGGAACCCCTGCTGGGCTGCACTGCAGAAGGATGCCAGACAGCCAAACACCACTTTTCAGATCTCTGTGCTTGATGTCAGATTTCCAGGGCGCTGTTCCCACCACGTGGCTGGGTACATTCAGCACTCCTCACTCTACATCTGCTGGCATTAAACCATAGCCATGTCACAGCATTGTGTCCATCTAATGACTTTATAACAGGATTTTGAAGACTGAGGAATGGGGGCTTCCTGTCTTCTCCTTCAAGCCTGGTTGGTTACTATTTCTAGGAACGGGAGGGAAAGAAAAATGGCTTGGCAGAGGCTGCCAAGTGAATACAGCACACCACAAGCAGCCAGCTCACAGTTCTCACACAGGCAGTATCTTATTGGCTTCTTCTTCCTGATTTTTAATTTTTTTTTTTTAAAAAAAAAAAGCTTGACCACCCTCTATCTGAATAACTGCCTCACAGAAAGCAGTCGCTTTTCTCCAAGAGGACTGAGAAACGGAGGCCTTCAATAGCTGCTTTGTGCAGTTCTATTTTGCAGTTTCCAGCTCAAAACAGCATTTCCTGACCTGTGAGGATATGCTGCCCTCTTCCAGTCCAAGACACTGCAGCTCAGCAGTGCCACGGAGACACATTTGCATGGATCTGCAGGATTAACCCAAAGAAGCAGTAATCCTCCACTTCCATACATCTAGTTTTAATTAGCAGTTAGCCAGGGAGCTAAGCAGGATACACTAAAAATGTAAGGGACGAGCACTGTGTTCCAGTAGGCTGAGCCCTTGCAATGCTGAGCCCTTCCATCCCCTCACATCATTCCCCCTCCAGGTGAGGCCTTTTTTCTCCCCTTTGTGCAAGGAGCACAGATGAGGGCTTTCCATCCCAGTGTGGGACTGTGCTGTCACACCTGCTGCTCTCACAGGTGCCTGAGTACCGGGAGAGCCCTCCAGCAATTCCCCCACACTGCTCTTATCAGCTGCTGGAGATTAGAGCTGCCTTGGAATAGAAACTCCAAGGAAAAGGAGAGGGGGAGAATTGCATTTCAAAGAACGTGCTTGAAAGAAGCGTTTGAAGGACCCTATTCAAAGGTTCCTGACTTGATAGAGCCATTTTAAATGGATATAAATTCCTGTCTGGATTTGAGATTGGCTCTCACCCCAGCAGGACAAAATAGCTGCGTTCTTTGAAGGAACACAACATGGAGGATGAGATCCATCAGAAAGCATCTTACACTGCTTTCAACCTAAAAAACCTAAGAATACTATTCTGGGATAAGGCTTACTCATATGTGCATGAATTACTTCCATAAAGGAGACACAAGCTTGTGCCCATAAGCTTTCAGGTAATACCAAGCAAACCACACATTTATGAGGCTAGTCATGTGTCAGACACCTTGCTGGAAAACCACAGCCAGCATCTCCATCATGTACTGCTGACATGTGCCCAGGGTTACAGCATGGTAGCCAGTGCCCAGCTGGCAGCACGGCAGCTGAGGGATGGTTGGGCTGATGGCACCAAGCTGCGTTTGGACTAGCAGATTGCTATTAATGCATCAAGTCATCTCACGAGCACAAATATACCCTGTCTGTCCAATTTCCTGATTTGCTGTTTCCTGGTGGGTTGTTTCCTACGTTTGTAATTTTTTTTTCTTGGAAAAAAACACGTCATTTTCTAGGCAGAATGAGGAAATAGCCGATCTTATCGCCTCTGTTACAGGTGACTTCTGAGAAACAGTATCTTAAACGATGCACGGCACCATTTAGGCATTTAGGGAAGCTTGGGTTCAGCTAAGTCCTTCACCTCTGTGCAGTATGAAGAGTGTGTTTAATGGGATGAGCAGGAGGCATGCTTAAGGATATACATTTTGCTGACACAGGGTATGGGCCTGTATCACTGCTGCTCTCAGCCCTTTCTTCCTTTTCTCCATCATGACTCCAGTTTGACCACATCTGAGCTCAAGCTGGGAGGTTTTGGCCTCTTTGTGTGTATGTCCGCTGGCTGCAATGTCCTCCTGTCCCTGCAAGCACCTGAGTGCCCTGAGGACACCGAGCAGCCATCCCATAGGGAGGGGAAGGTCTGCATATGTCGCCTGGCAGAAAGATGGGGCTGATTTCCCACCTTCAGCTTTCAGACAGGCAGCCACATGAGCACACCTGCAGCCTGAATGCAGGAAGAAAGTCTGCAATCAGCTGTTGGGCCACAGGATGCAGGATGCCCAAGCTGGGGCACAACGAGTGGCTGCACTGGGGGAGAGAAGATGGTGAATGGTTCAGCCTCTGCCTGTGGCATCAGCATCTTAGGGCTGCATTGTCTGGAGAGCCAGACAGAAAGCCAGGAAATCTTGAATTATATTCCTGATTCTGCCATTAATTTTGTATATGGCCTTGGGCAACTTGTATCACCTGCCAGTTTGGGATTTTCCTTAGATAAAGTAGGGAAAATAGTTAGCATCACGGATTTATAGAGCTTAAAGCTCTACAAAGAAGAGTCTGGTCTGGCTTCTCTGTATCAGAAAAGAACCTTTAATTTCACTCAGTTGTGCCTGAATCAAGGCCAATTGCTTATGTTTGACCAATATATATCTCTCCATCTCTTACAGAAGAACAACTTATCTTCATCTGAAAACATCAAGAGATGGAGAAAAGCCAGCACTTGCCTTGGTATTCTTCCCCCAGTGATTAATTCCCATCCCTACTGAGCATTCAAGTTTCATTTCCCATTTGACTTTCTTGGGATTCTTCTTTCAATCAGTGCTTCTAACAACCCTTTTTTCCCCCTAATTGAAAGTGTTTCACCATTCGGTCTTTCTCCCCACGGTTTATCCCCACCACTCGGTGGGCTAAGGGCAATAATTGCAAAGATAATTAAAATCTGCCCAGTGCTTTGAACTGCTAAGCCCATCTCCGAGGCTCATTCTCCTGCTCAGTGTCAGAGGTACCACTGACAAGCACTTCACTTCAGCCTTTCAGGCACCGTGCAGCTGTCAGGGAAAACCAGAAGTGGAAAAGTACTCTCCCTTCAGAAAAACAGATGTTGCAGCTCCAATTTGTCTTCTGCCAAGACAAAGGAGATGCACTAAACTGATCTTTTGTAAAGTATTTTGTTTTGCTTCCAAGATTAATATCGCAACAAACTGGGAGGCACCATACCTAAGGGTGCAATGTTACATTGCAGAACTGAGCCTAAACACCCATGCTGAGCATAATTTAGTTAGTCTGAAGCTAAGCCTGTAGAGGGGGAGAAAAACTTTTTCATTCCAGTAGCACATTACCCAAATAATCTTTCTATCTCTGTACACAAAGGCTGGCCACTCAGCTGCAAAGCCAGGCAATAGCTCCCAGGCGTGACCCTGCTCACCATAAAGTGCTGGTGGTGGTCTTCAGAGTCCTTGCTGGTGGCCTTCATGGGGCTGCTGGGTCCCACAGAAGGGAAGGAGGTATGAAAGGATGGGAGTTAAGATCCAGGCTATGCCATCAGTCGGCTGGAAGGCTCTGATTTGAGCCCACTGTTGTCACTGGATGGAAAAACTCACTGAAATCACACCGCTGGTACAGGATGCCCAGTCAGGGCTCCAGTTCTCCTGAGGTATCTGACTTCATGATATTTTCCCAGGACGCTCTCTTTATCCACAGGCCAGAAGCACTGCAGCCCACAGCAGGCTTCTCAGCCTTGGGCCACACCTTGCCGCCACCAATGCACCCCTACGATGCTCTCTGCCCCCTGCACTGTGACGACCCCCTTCCAAGCACACCAACCCGACCTGGCTGCTCTTCCCTTGCCAATGGGAACCCACACGTGCCTTCTCCTCAGCAGAACTGGCACTTCACAGAAGGACGAGGAGTCTCTCCTTGTACAACATGTTCAGGACGAAGAGCAGCATGTGATTTAAGCATATTGCTTCAACATTCCTTACAACAATGAATCCATCCCGATTTTTACATGGCATATCCAATTAGCAGACTGAAACAAGCACAGTCAATGGATTATGGCATTCTCTTTCCATGCTTTGTCATCCTCCTGAATAACTACAATTAAATTGCAAGCATTTGATTCAGCAGTGCCCTATATCTCTGCCCTGCAGCAATTTGTCAGCAAGGTCTGCACACATGCACAGGGGTGTCAAGGCTGAATAAAGATGACTGGACAAAGCAAAGATTTTAGGGTTGCTGTTGTCGCTGCACAACAGGAGATCTTTTAAAATGGTGGAGAATAGATGTTATGAACTATCTCAGGACAACCGTGTATCTCACTGATGTGTGGAAATGCCCCTGAAGCAAGCTGACCCTTTTTCTGCTTGGGCTACGTTCTGCAAGCCTAATTAAGCTTGTCAACCATGGGTGTGAACAAACAAAGACATCATCCCTACCAGACACAGCTCCACCAACAAAGTCCTGCTGTGGATGCAGTGCTACTAAAGGAGAGAGATCTCTTTCTTCCTGGCATAGCTGATTTTGTTTGGGTAGCTCTGATAAACTACACCCGCAAAAGAAACATCTTGGCTCAAAGAAGTGTTTTTCCAGCGTAGGTTGCCAGCCCAGTGATATCTGAGTGTCAGCACATTCCTCCTGCAGGAGAGGAGAGAGCCAGCGTTGAGCCCTCTGAAGCCTTTACCTGGGACAGAGGAAGGCTAAAAGGAGGATCAGGCTGAAAGGATCAGACAGTTTGATATCTAAGAGGACACTGAGACACTGCAGTGCAGGGAAAGCTGCGGCTGTGCTGTGGGCCGGGACATCAGGCAGCACGTTCCTGCCTGACACGTGCCCTCGGCTGCAAAGCAGATACTTGTCAGAGACGATCCCCAGCCAAAGGCTGCTCCGTGATAAGGTGCAATCTTTCCCGGGCTGCTGGCGTGAGCCAGTGCCCATGCACAGGGCAAACTGCTGCTTCATGCTGGGGCTGAGAGTCAGAGCTGGGGGTTCAGCACTGCACAGTGCTGGGGTCGGAGCCGTGCCCTGCAAGGCTGTGACCAGGGCCCCTTCCTCTGCATCCTCCGGAGCAGCAAGTCCCACCTTTTCCTTCTGGCAGAGCCGTGCTGGCTTGCTGCCCTCACGAATCCCAGGGGGGTTGTTTGTTGGGCTTTTCTTCCTTAATCAATTCACAGAAACAAGCTTGCACGAGGCTTTGTGTTTCTGCTGAGCAAATTCCACAAGCAAGGTGTAAAAGTAATTAAGGCGCCAGGGCTTCGGCTTTCTGACATTGCAATCAAGGGGCTGTCCCCAGGCAGCCGCTGCTGAGCACGGGGAGGCCAGGGGGAATCCAAAAATCAGAAAGCCACATCATTTCTCAGCTCGGCTCTCGAGGGGGCAACAGATAAACAGCTCTGCCCTGAGGAATTTCCTTCCTGTAAAGGTGGGAACTGGCCAAGGGCGGCCAGGGCCTCCCATCCTCCGATGACATCAGCTTCCTCGGGCGTGAGGAGAGGGCACTTCAAAGGAGGAGTTAGGGGAAAAAGCCCTGTGAGAGCCCAGCAGAGCCCTTTGCAGAGCCCCTGCGATGGGGTTCGCTTCAGTACGCACAAAGGCTGCTTGTTTCCTGGGCTCCTACCTTGGGCTGAGCTCCCCGTGAGCTCCCACGTACCAAATACAGGCCAACCTTCAAGGCGACCCCTGTGCAACAGTGCAACATGCACCCTATGTCTACCTCTACTCTTAAATCATCAAGAGTTGTCCAGACCCCATCCTTCTATTGACTGTTTGAATTCGTTTGAATTTTGGCCAAGAACTTCCTGGGGGAAGAGGAAAGAAAAGGGCTTGGCAGGCGAGGCACACCATGTTCACATGAGATTCATTTCCTTAGGAAACCAAACTAAAAATAATAGTAAAAAATGTTGGATAATTGCCTTCAACTCAACATCTTTCTCTAGACAGGAAGAAAGGAAGGAATTAGCACGCTGAATGCTATATTTCAAGATTTGTCTACATTATTTCAAGCGTAGAAATTAGAAATGAAATTATGAAGATCTATTAGATCATCTTGGCCCTTCCCGGGTGAAACAAACCTACAGCTGTTTCTCTGAGCACATTTTGAGTGTTGTGTGCAGTTCAGTTTGAGATGAACCAAATGATGGAGCGTCCATCAGTTTGCAGCAGGAACCATTCCCTTGCACATATCTTTCCTGTACTTTCTTTAAAAAAAAAAACCAAAAAACACAATTTCAGCTTTTTTTATCTACTGACCACCTTTCATCTCGTTATTTCTAGCACACCTCTTAATTATTTTATGAACTCACCAGAGTAGAAAGGTAAACAGAAGTGTCCATGCATGCCACCTGCATACTTCAAATAGCATCACAGGGTTCATTTCACTCCCTCGGCTTATTACTAAGAGGCCTTTCTATTCACAAAGGTTTAATGCTTTTGACTATATATTTCTCAACACACACACACACAAATAAATGGCTTTGATTAATAAATTCCAGAGCTTTTTTTTTTTTTTTCAGTCTAAGCTTTTTGGACTTCTCACCTTGGCCACAATTCAGCTTGTGTTTGAAAAATCTTCAAGCGGGTTTCGGCATTTCCCTTGACTTCCTTACGTTGGCTTTTGATTGCGTCATTACGAACTACTGAAGGGAGGGGTTGCTTTAATTCGACTTTATTCCAAGAAATTTGCTCTCCTTTCATAACCACACAGCTTGTTTTCTTGCACAGTAGGCCACTGCTTTCAGCATAGTGAGCCCTGTGGATCCTCTACCACGTGTGCTTGGAGTAGGTCTGAACTGAACAGCAAAACCTCCAGCCGCCATCTCAGCACAAGAGTGATGGAGTGCCTAAGGATGAACTAGAGCTGCCATATATATTTGAAAGAGATATATATTTCTTTTTGCTACTGTGAAGCTATGGAACATAAAAAAATGCAATGAGGTATAATGAGCTTCAGTTTCTCAACCCTAAGCACAAAAGCATGGAGACTTTGACTAAACCCCCCTTCTTTACCTGTTCCACATTCAGCAGCAGAAGACGTCTGTGTGAGTAGATAGTTTTCTTGGCCATAACGTACTTGTCAGGGGCCAGTTTCAGAGAATTTTAGGAAAACAAGATTCCTGATCTCAAAATCATTCAACTCAGATGAGGGGCTGTTTTCTGGTATTCTCATACCTCCCTGATGGATAGCAGCACATCCACAGCTGCCAGCAAATGCAGTGAGAAAATGCACACGTATTTGGGATTTCTCCCTTGGTAACTCCCAGATTCCTCTACCACTTCATAACCTTGCAGGAAGCACCACAGCATTGGTATTTCTGTGCCTGAGCACCTGATTACCAATGCCCAAAAAGCAAGAGCTGCTGTGAAGGCAGAGAATGGCTGGCTATGTAGGTGGGATGGAGACCACCAGCCCATCCGAAATACTTCCCAGAGCATTTGTGGGTTTTGAGGCCCTGTAACTCTGCAGTGCAAAGGTCCTACAGGTCCACATCACTTCCCATAGACATACCTGACCCACAGCAACTCCACTCTTGTTCTGAGCCTCCTGCATCACTGTGCCTAATTCTACGCGCAGTTCCCATAAAACCGAGAGGAAGACTCAAGGTCACATTAAACATAGCTAGAAGTCACTGAACTGAGAGTCTGAGCCCTTTCCTGTGTGCTGATGGCTGTTTCTGAGTCTGTCTCATCCTCTGCTGTGCTCTGCTGAGTCACTTGATCTCAAAGCAGGAGCCAGGAGAAGTGAAGGAGCACGGCCAAGAGAGGATGCGCGGCAGGAGCAGGGGGCACCAGCCTGGACCTCGTCCCAGATCTTCTGACATTTGGGATACTGGTGACAAAGCAGTGTTGCACCTAACTGAGAGGAAGGATTACATTTTGGAGTGGGCTCATGCCAGAAAATGTGCGTGCATGTGTGTGAGCATGTGTGCGCATATGCATGAGCGCTGGGTGTGCATGCACACTCTCACACACGGTTTTATTTGGACGAGGCACTTTGGCAAAGTCAACAAAACCTAATTGCAAACAAACTGCCTTGCTATTCAGCCCCCAAAGCAGCTGCTCTCAAAGTTGCTCCGGTGGGAATTCAAAGCATCGCTAGCTGTTGCTGCTTGCCCTCAGATGCTACACTTTCCACTCAACCACAGAGCTTTCCGTTTGCTGGTCAAAATGAGCAGCTGGGCACTGAGAGTCTGCTCCTCTCCTTATTCAAGGTTCAGCCCCAGTTTTCAGGAGCTCTACATAAACTCTGAAGTTGCCTGAAATAATAAATAACGGTGACAGGTACAGAAACAAAGCCTGCGGCTCTTAGGCCTAGCGTTTCCTCCTCCAGAGAGGTTTCTGTTCCCTCGTGTCTGCAGGACAGAACATTCCAGTGATGTTTCAGCACTGATGGGCGCTCATGCCTCAGCCAGGAGAAAAGTCAGCTTTCTG
The DNA here is from genome assembly GCF_019232065.1 of Centrocercus urophasianus. Taxonomy (NCBI): domain Eukaryota; kingdom Metazoa; phylum Chordata; class Aves; order Galliformes; family Phasianidae; genus Centrocercus; species Centrocercus urophasianus. The sequence continues at coordinate 24,819,641 of NW_024884733.1, read as the reverse complement.
GCAGCAATCCTGACTAGCTCCTGGAACGGAGCGAAGGAAAGGAGAAAAGATGAAATACTTTGTTTATCATATCATGACATCACCATCATCACTAGAGAAAAATGCAAGTTCATCTTTCTTGCCCGGGATGATCCGCATGAGCTGAGCCGCTCGCACAGCCGGATTGCACAGCGGTGTCCTCTCAGATGAAGCCCAAACGCACACAGAGGCACTGCAGGCTGTGTCACACTGCGCCATCTGTGCCATCGCCCCAGGCAGTGATGGGCTGCGTGGAGGCTGGAAGGAGTTCTACCCTGGAGGTTTTGCATCGTGCGTGGCTTTAATCATTAGCATGTGCTGGCACACGGCATGAGGAAGAACACAGCCAGGCCTTACAGAACGTGAATGATTTCTTCCAGAGGAAACGGCCCCTTCAGTGGACAACTATCATTCAGGTGCACGCAGGACTTGTGCCTCTGGAACTCCTGCCTGCAAGGAGCTGTCTGCCTTAAATCGTAGAACCATAAGGCTGGAAAAGGCCCCTACGATCAGCAAACCCAACCCACCCCCCATGCCCACCGTCCACGTCCCTCAGTGCCACATCCCCACAGTGTCAGAACCTCCAGGGATCGTGAGCTCACCGCCTCCCTGGGCAGCAGTGCCAGTGCATCACTGCTCTTTCTGAATCTGTTTCTGTCCACTGGTAACCAAGCAGTTGTTGAAGACTTCATGGGACAGGTAGAGCCAGGGCCTGTGTGGGAATGGGAAATCAGACCTCCACAATGCTTGCAGAGGGGCCGTCTCAGGAGGAGAAATGGCATGAATCAAGCAAGAGGTTCATTCTGTTTTTAATGATGCAGACCTCATCTTTGCTACTTTTGAAGCCAGTTGGAAACACTTTCAGGATTTCAGGAGAGATTTACCAGAATGACCCTCATGCAAACACAGACAGGTTATCCTAGACTGCCACTTCTGATTAGAAGAACCCAAATAGGGAATTCCTGACCACATGTTTACAAAGAAAATTACAATTGCAAGACAGTGCAAAATCACAGCTAAAGGAGACTCCCTGCAAATAAAAATGAAGGGAGTCATTAATAACATTAGTAGGATGAGGTGCAGCTCCTGTGGAAGCCAGAGACTGCTTACTTCAAAGCTGTGTAGGAGCACAGGCAAATTTGTGTTTGGGGCAAGGATTCCCCATCCCTAAGCCATGTGAACCAGAAGCCCTCAGCACTGCTTGCAATGAACAGCAAGCTTTTTTCTGTAACTGTCTCAAGCAAACCCCTCTATTCCCAGCATGAGGAGCTGAGCTGTGCCCTAGAGAGGCTTAAGGGACCTCAGCTGCACCGCTGCTCACCCATGCACAGCCTCACAGCCAACCCAGAACAACCCGAGATTGTGCACGCAGACACAGTTACTCAGAAACACCAACTGGGAAAGCCGTTCCTCTGCATGGATTCAAGGGGAGCAGGTGGCCTCTGAGGGCCTGTAACTCATTGCAGTGGTGACTCAGAGATGACATTATGGGCCCGTCCTTCACAATTGCTCCAAGTGTAATTTTGGCCACAGCAGTTTCTTTAATTGAAGCAGATTTAGATGGGAGTCCACCAGCACTTCATTTTTATTTTATTTTGATGATTCAATTTAGTATTTAGTTTCTGTTGTAATCAGATTTTATTACAGTTGTTGCTAGCAGAAAACGTATCCACCTATTACTAACACTACATAAATTCAGATGCTGTCCTAAGAACCATTCTCACACGTAAGAGCCTGACATTTCAGTTGCACAACGCCAACTTGCTGATAAGCCTTGTGCATGACTCAGTGCCACGACGTGCAGAAGCAGCGTTGTTTCAATGCATATGGGGCTACAAAAGCAAACAAATGCAACCTTTCTTACTGCCATAACACGGTATATCTTTGGGCTGTACTCACCCCACACTGGCACCAGCAGTGGTGTTGAGCTGGGGATGTATCCCTCCACCACAGAGTTGGTATTCGTGTCTTCAAGGGGCTCTGTTTCACAGATTTAATTTCCTTTCCCGTGAATGATATCATACGTACTGAAATAGAGCTGTTGCACCCAAGGAGTGGTCACAATGCAATGCTGGCTAGCAAAAGGCCATCAGAAGAGGTGTTCTATTTCCAACCAGAGTATTTAGCACATTGCACAAGGTGCAGCAGCATCACATCCACTACAGTTTGGACTGGAAGGAAATGGAAACTAGAAAGACCCTGGTTTCACCTTATGGAAGCTTCCTAAGTAGAGGGGACTACAAAGCTGTGTGACAGCCATCCGCAAGCACGGCGTGAGCTGCCCAACTCTGCTTTCCTGAGTGCAGGTTGCATGCCCTGGGATCAGCCCAGAACCAAGGGCCCTCAAGGCAGATTGCTTTGGAGCACAACAAAATGTAGAAGAAATTCAGATTTAATTAATAATTGGGCTGTTCTTGTGTCGTGGTTTTTTTCTCCAATCTGAGAGTGTTAGTAACATCTGAAACTTTTATCAGAGTTGACAATGGTATAAATACCATCCTGCCAGCCCCTCGAGTGCTAGCAAACAATCTTTCATCAACCAAATGAACTCTTACAGACAGAGCAAGATATAAACACCCATATGTAATGCACATTCTCTGGACTGCATCCACCACCAGCAAAACCCTCCTGCTTCCCTGGAACCAGCAACACAAACTCCCTTTATGCATCCGTGGTACAAACAATAACACATTAGCATGCTCTGACACCGCTGTCAAAATAAACAGCTATTTATTAATGTTCTACAAGGCATTATTTTCAAAAGAAGTCAGTCGAGCAATATTGTCAAAAAGAAAAACATATATCCCTCTGCCCCAGAGCGCAGCATCTTCCTTTTGCCCAGGACAACATCTGGTGCACATAACAGCTGCCAAGGGCTGGAGCTGAGAGCACAGGGATTGCTGTTGCTTGGTGTTTGCTCCACGATGAACGTTTTTTAGCTGAGTGGTATTGCTGCCAACTATTCCCTGGCCTCCCAGGAGGACAATGCATTCCCTTCTGCTCTGACTGGGTGAACGGAGCGAAGGCTGAACGTGGTGCTTGCTCACACCACTCAAACCTGCACTAAATATAAAGCTGTATTAAAGCTGCCTCCTCCTGTCTCTTCCCGGGATAAAAACCTCTCCATCCCAATGCAGTGAGACTTCTGCAGCCTTTTGTTCCTGCGGTTCAAGTAAATTTAAAGATATCAAGGAACCTCTTGAGAAAACCCGGAGAGGAAACTTGAATGCAAAGTGAACTTACAAACAAAAAGCTATTTTTAGTGTGGGGGGGAAACTCTTAGGATTGGGCAAACAATACACGGAAGTTTCAGACACTGACTGCTGGGGAGAGCTAATATCCCCTCGCGCTGCCCCACCTCGTCTGGGCACAGGAACGCTGCTGCATTCTCAGGCTCCTCGCAGCCCTCAGCTTACCCACCTTCCCCTCCACACAGTGCAAAAGTTCAGGGCTGGGGCCGAGAGCCACCTGGTGACCCCTGGCCCACACGGCCTCTCCCACCACTGGCATCGGTGAGCTGAGGTCATGGCGGGTGCTGGGGAGGGTGCTGGGACTGCCGTGCAGGGTATCAGCTGCTGTGGTGGCAGAGCACGGCTGGAATCGTGTGCAGGGCAAAGAGGGAAGGAAGACTTTTGGATACAGCCAGCAAACACCTAGAGCGGAGCAGCAGGGCAGAGACAGAGGGAATGGTGCGAATGGCTTCAGAACAACCCAAAAAGGATCTTCTTAAGCTTAGAACAAAACATGTGCCAAAGTGCCCAGTGTCTCATAACACCAGAGCCCAAGATATCATCTTCAATGAGCCAAAGGAGTTGTCCTGGTACTCAGCAGCTGAAGATTCAAACGTATCAAGCTTTGACACTCCTGTTGCATTGCCTCCTACAACACACTCCCTTCTGAACCCTCCTTCCCTCCTGGCAGCCAGTTTCCCCTCATTCCCTCTCCATTCTAGGCAAAGCAAGTCCTAATTCAAGCAATTATCAGTGTTCAAGTTCAAGAGAAAAGCTTTCACACTGGGGTTTTTCAACCTATTCTCACTTTAGCTGCATTCCTGCTTCACCTTTGCAACTCAAGCGGGCAGTGGGAAGCAACGCAGTTAAGAACAGTTTGTCTTCAGAGATCGGTGAAACAGGACTGCACATGAAGGACACAGCTTCCCTTGAAATCCCTCCCAGAGCTTTGTATTACCCAGAGCCTGAACCAGTGTCCCGGGAACTGAAGATCCTGGGAAAGTAATTGCACTGAGCAGATGCATTTCTGCTTTTGGCACTCATTTTGCTGTGAGCTTACAAATACTGAAAGCTAAGCTTTGATAGAGTTGTTCAAAAACTGCATGGAAAATAGAAGCTATACAGGATTGCTCAAGCCTTTATCTGTCTGTAAAGACTGATGAGAGGTCAGACAGGGACATTCTGTACATCTTACTGCCAGTGAGAGAGAAGGACAGGTACTATACTATAACAAGCAGAGCCCCAGCCAGCAGCGTGCCCTTCCTGGGCCAACATCCAGCTCCATAGAGGGCTGCAGCACAGCACAGCCAGCAGGCTGGGGGAAATGGTTATTGCCTGTAAGTATATAGCACCTGTGAGCCAGGGTGGGATCCTCAGACACTGAGAAGGGAGCTGAGCTGACACTTTCCCAAATTGCTTTGTTCCACAGATACTTTGGCATTTTGGAGGTGGTTGGTTGTTACTTCTTTTTAAAATATTTTGATCTCATTTTCTTAGTGGTGGGGGTGCTCTTATTACAAAGAGCCTCCAAAGGAATGGCAGGAAGGTTTGACCTCAGATCCAGCTCTCGGTTCCAGTCCTAGGGTTGGTCTGGCTCTGCAAAGTGTTAAGGACTAGCTGATGGAAAACATTCTAGAGGCTTTGATAGCAGAGCATAGTCAAACAGCGAGATCAACCTGCATCACCGCAAGATGCTCGTGGCGAACCACCAGCTCAGCACAGGCAGCACCAGCCTTGTGCCTGCTTCTGCCTCTGGGCTGCACTGCCTCTGTTCTGTAGTACCTCGTGTCACCCCTGAGAACAAGACCCTTACGTCTGCCCAAGCCCGGGGGTCTGCGAGCAGCACTGCCTTGGGACGTGGCACTACTCTTCCTGCAGGCTGGGCTGCTTCATGCAGATGGGGGCTGCCTCATGCCCTGGCAGCCCAGGTGGGGCACAGCTGGCACCTGCCTGGGAATGCGACCAACCTCCTGGCCAAGAGTGGGGTGGGGAATCCCTTCCTCTCTGTCTCATGCTTAAATACTGAGGTTGTACCTTGCTCTTCTCTGCTCCCAAAAGAAATAACAGCACCGCAGCCGTAATCGAACACAGATGGTGTTAAACAATGCTGGGGATATGGTAAAACTGGTGTAATTTTGCAAACACATTTCATTTCTAGGGTTCAGCTGCCTGCCTTCCTTCCACTAACATTCTCAACTCGCTCTTTCCCATTTTCCTCTGAAGTGAGAAGAGCACAGCCAACAGTTCAGGCACAAAGCACCCTACTGGCACTGACTTCACAGGGAAACTCCTCATCCTGCCGCGCTGAGCTGACCCCCACGCGTTCACCAAGCTGAGGATCAAACTCTTGATCACGAAGACCCCTCCAACACAACATATGTCCCGTGACACCATCCACTTCTGAACCTAGTGGCACCTCCGGAGCTTGAAGGAGGTGTGAAGGCAGCAGCAGACCTGGGTAGGGAAGAAGGGATCGGCAGCCTGGGGCAGGTCTGTGGCCCATGCAGCCCAGTATCCTGTCCCCAGCTGCGTCAGAGGAAGGTGTGAGGGAGCCGGCGTCAGGCAGATGTCACGCCTCGCTGCAGCCTGCCCAGCTTAGGGACAGATGAAAACAAATGAGTTTATAACCTTTTGTCAGCCTGGCCCGAGGATGTAACTTCACAAATATTTAGGTCAAACGGGGCACACCCTGTGCTGTACAGAAAGAGAAAAGAAGAAAACCCAGCGCTTCAGCTCTTGGATGCCATAGTCTGCGTGCTCGATAAGATAAACCCATGAGAGGCACATGCTGTGACTGCAGGTCTGCTGCCTCAGCCCTGGAGGGAGAGGTGGCTCAGGGTACAGGGACTGTCCCAGCCTAAAGCCATCGCTTTCCACATGACAGTCACACCAAAAAAACTTCAGCTAGACAAAGAAAAGCTCAGCAAAGTTTGGGCTGTTCTCTGTGATTATTTTTTTTAAATTAAATTAAATCTGGTTTTATACAAAAGATTCAGCAAATTGAATACTTGGAGCACAGGAGCGTACCCACTTTAGCCACCAGATCCCAAAAAGCCTCAAAGCAGTCCCTGGGCCTGGGTTTTAGTTTGCTCCTCCACAAGTAGGCCTGATGTTTGCCTTCCCACTGCATGCTGTAAGCACACAGAGCAGCTAGAGCCAGTCTCCTGCCTTCCAAACCCTGCTCCTCATTGCTGGGGGCAGGAGCTGGTGACATCTGCCAGGTGGGAGTCAGAGACAAGACCAACCAACAGCCACAGCACAGATCTTAAAATCTCATGACAAATTCTCTCATGAAAAGCAACAACAGGACTCCTAATCAACATGGGATCTCCATCCTCCATGGAAAAGTGGCAAAAACCTTCTCATTTCTGTCTTGGGGTTGTCATCCTCATCATGGAAACAGGTCTGCAGTGCAACACAACAGAGGGATGGCATCGCTGGTGCACGGCCAGCTCACAAGTGCCCACAGAGCAGGCAGCCTTGCCCACAGCTCTTCCTCCATCAGCTGTTAATCATTTAGCCGGGCTGAGTTAATTCACAAATTTCTCCCTCCCAGCCCAGCCCCATTGTTCCCGAGCAGGGCATTGTCATGAGGCCAGTTCTATATTTACGACAGGATGTCAGCCTACGCTTTCAGTCGCCTTCTTTGAACTGGATACTTTTACCTTCTGTGTTGGCAATGATGCAATTGAACAGAAAGGTAGAAAAATAAACAAGTGTTTATTTAAGACATTGCCTGGTTGCACCAAAATGCGCAAGTGGCACTTCTGGTATTGGCTCCTCCACGCTGGCGGCCAGGAGAGCACAGGGCTTTTCATGACAGAAACAAAGGATTATTTCCTAAGAAGACTGAGAGTTTCCTTTAAAGGAAAACAAAAAAAGAAAAAAGAAAAAAAAAAAAAGAAGGGAGGAAGGAATCTGCAGAATAGCCCTTAGGAAGTTACAACTCTGCAGGCCCTTTAGTTCTGCACCAGCCAAGTGGATTTAAATATAGCATGGTCCACCCAGAGCACAGCCTGAGAAACGCCATGTATCTCCAAAAGAAATGGTTCTGCAGCCATAAATGCTGTGGCCCTGGAAGTAAAAGGGCTAGAAAGGGCTGGGAGGAATGGGGACCTGCAGCTGGGAACAGAAGACTGCTGAATGAGAGTTTCAGGACACAAATACTTCATCTTGGTCAAGATTTCAGGTAGTGGGTTGGGTTGGGTCACTCCGTTTTCTGGATAGCATTCACCTTGGTGACCACTTTGGGAGCTGCACAGTGATTTTCAGCTCCAGGACACGCCAAACTGTCTTCCAGACAGTTTCTCCAGAGCAAAATCCAATAACTGTTAATTGCATTCGGGTGTAATGAGAAATCCAACATAGCTCAGCTCATAGGCAAGAGACTGCTGTTACATCAACAGCCTTTGGCTTTGTGTTCCTCTGCCATGGGCCCTGCCTCCCGTACAGCACAGGGGAACTGCAGCAGGATGAACCCTAGAATGTAATATTGTAAGCAGGAAGGTCTGTAATGTGAGGACCTTCCCACATCAATTAAGTAAAACAATCTCCTCTTTCAGAATGCAACACAATTCTTGCAGAAAGCTCCCTTAGAATAATATACAGTGCTGCTGAACAGGAGCTGTGGGGGGACGCGCTGAGATCCTCAGTTCATTCTCAGGTTCAGCTGATGGTTTCACTCTGACTGCTCCAATTCATACAGAGGAGCTCTCCATTTGCCCTTCAACTGAAGAAAAGGCTGCACATGGCCCTGGCTGCCTCTCGAGCCTTCTGCAGGAATAGAAGTACTGACACGCAGTGTGTCAGCTCCCCCTCTGCCTCCAAACACTGCCATGATGATCACTGTGCCCCAACTTCTCCCCAGAGAGAAGCTCATGCTTCCCATCCAGAAAGGACTCTTTTGGGAGCCCTCTTCAAAAGTCAAAGCTGGGATTTGCTGTAGCAGTGTCACACATACTTCAATCAGTGACACAGCACATTCAAACAGAAATGATGGTGTCTTCTTTTCACTGTGCAGGAACCTGCCTCTGTCCTAAATATTGCCAGTGTGCCTCACTGGCCAGAGATGCAGCAGGTTGTGACGTGACAGGGAAGACACCGGGCTTTGTAGCAGGAACACAGCATCCGAGCAAAACATCTCTCTGAAGACATCTCCCACGTGCCCATCTTTAACAGGGGTTAAAAAACCCGAACTCTTGACAAAGCACAAAGCAGCATCAACACAGCAAAACGGGGTCACTGGCACAGAGTGGAAGATAAAGGGTTGGCAGTTCCACAGGGCTCCATTTCATTGCAAAGCACCAAGTTGGGAGCAGGGGGAAGCAACACAAGTTGTGCGGCAGGAATCAGTCACTGTGCCCTCTTCTATTTCAGCAAGTGCTTCGGAGAAATCGATGGCTAATCAAGAACATGACATTGTAATGGACTCCATACCCTGCCAAGTGCAGATGTGCACTTGCACAAACCTTTTCTTATCATTACTAAAAGCCATGTGCTGCAGTCTGTCATAGTTCAACAAACAATTCCACGTCCAAGATTGCAAACGTTGCCTCATCACGTTCCCATGATCTGGGCTCCTTATAAGGTGTCAGAGTCAGATGCAACTACGAACACATGAGCACAGTCCCTTTGGGCTGGTACATTTCTGAGAAGGGGCAAATGTTGGTTATTGGTACATGTTTGTTTGCTTATATAACTGAGTCATCCAAAGTCTACAGGAGCCGATAGGAAGCCTCCCACTGGTTTCACTGGACTTTCCTCAGGTTATTAGTTATTGGAGTACATTAGCCAAACGTATGCCTTTGGCATAAGACAGCCCCTGAACGACCACCCAACTGTAGCCTCTGCTTTGAGGATGGACAGCTGGAAAATGCTCCAACTCATGAGTCTCGTCATTTTCGCTTCATATTTTTGCTAATCTATTATCTCAGCTGCTAAAAATAAAGATGTGATCAACAAAATTTCATGCAAATGCACCCCATCAGGTAGTTTGCCTTTCATTTTTCCAAAACAAAAAAAGAGCTACAGGGCTGCAGGTGCATTGCCTTTCCAGCCATTTTTCCTGTTTAGAGTGATGTCCATTTTGTTTTTATACTTGCATTTCTTCAAGCCTTTGTTTTCCCCATCCCTCACGCTTGGCTGGTCACCAGCCTGGCTCTTCGAGGTTGCTGCAGCAAACGTTTCCCATTTAGAGGCAGGGAGGGGCTGGAGAAGACATCTGGCTTGGATTCTAGCGATTTTCTTCCTGCAGATGTAAACACGGAAAGGGAATTGGGAAAAGGAAAGGTAGCCTTTCTCAGGCCATATCCTGCAGCAGCCAGGGACCCACCTGGTCCCCAGAGAGCATTAGAAAAGCTTCCACATTTTGCTCGCTCGTGATCTGCCTCACATGGCCATGACAGCAGAGAAAAGCCAGAGCAGGGCTTGCTTTCGTTCCACCCAGGCTCCACTGGGACTCTCCATTCTTCCCACTGCTGGAGTTTGAGGAGCAGAGCAGACAGGACGGGTGGCACCTCTGCTTGTGTGCTCAGAGCCCAGGAAGTGTGGGCAAGGGTACAGGGGGAAGCCAGAAGCTTGGGTAGGGTGCTCCAGACAGGAAAGATGCTAACCCCATGTAGCCAAACCCACCCTGAATCTACTCCATCACCAGGATTAAGCTGCAACTGCACTTTCGTGCCAGAAACAGACAGAATAATTCCTCTACGCCATTTCCAGAATGAGGGGCAAACCCAACTCACAGCCCTTTCCTTGATGCACAAATGTCCTCAACTGCTCTGGAAATCTTCCATGGGTGATTTTAGAGCATCAATCCAGAAAAAGTTTGAGTTCTGTTAGAAGTATTCCTCTTCCCTGAAAGTTTATTCAGCTGCAAATTTGCACGTTACATAAGAAAAGCAGATAAAATTAGAGTACTGGTCAAAAATAGCATTCAGGGAAACATTCATCTAAGACCATTTTAGGGTCTTCTCTGTTTCTTCCCTTACTGGCATGGGAAAGCAGTTTTGCTTTAAGCTGGCCTCTGGCTAAGTGCCACAGCATTTGCACAGTCAAGGCAGAAAAATCACCTAGGATGGTAACAGTCTGCTTTCACATCCATTTGTGGCAACATCGATGGCTGTGCTTCCCAGGCAGCACCCCTCATTGCTTTACTACAGAGCAACACCAAGGCACAAACCCAGGTCCTGCCAGTGAGTCAGCACTGAGCTGGCAGCTCCAGCTAGCAAAATGTTCTCTGCATATTTTTGGTACCAGTCAGTATGTTACATAAAGTCCCAATGGGGAGACCCATAGCAAGGGTTTGGAAGGATATATGTATTACAGCAGCAATTCCACTGTTTAAACATTCTCACAGCTGCTGTAGGCAAACATGCCATAAGAATCAAAGCCAATTCAAAGATAAAATTCAGAGGATGGAGACTGCATAAGTATATCAGTACATCAGTATATCAGTATATCAGTATATCAGAGCTGTGTTGCACTTTGTTTAGTATTCAGATGCTGTGGAACACTGCAGCGTCCATTCTCCACACTCAAGTCATGTTCAGGTTGCTTTGACTTCATTTTCCAAGCTTGGCTGCATAAAGTTAGAGCTCTGTCTCCCATTATCTGAGCAGTTGGCTGCCAGGATCTAAAACTTGACTAGTGCATTACACACAGCTTGTAGCAACAACCATGAGAACATCCTAGCTGCTCCAACTCACAGCTTCCTTAGTGCTGCTGCAAGCACGATGTCTGCCAAAGACACAGTACAATAGCTGAGGATAGCAAAAGCCCAGATCACTGCAATTAATTTGCCAGCACTTGTCTATCTAAGCCTTCAGTAGCCACAGAATGGCCCTATTCACATCAGGTACACGAGGCAGCAGCTTGTGCTGCAGCAGTCCTGAGCTCAGTGCCTTTCACTCCTAGAATCACAGAAAAATGTAGGTTGGGGGAGACCCCTGGAGGTCACCTTGCTCAGCCTCCAGCTGGAGCCTGAGATTGTGTCTGATAAGTTCATGATGCAGTTTTCAGAACGTGAGTTAGGTCCTCCATGAAGCCTGAAAAGATGGCTTCCCTTATCGACTTCTGCTGATGAGCCACAGGCTCCCCACTACAAATTGCCCCATAGATGCCCAAAGGAGAGACAGTAGCAGAACTGAGTTCAGAGCGTTATGACAAGGCCAAGGATATTTCCCAGTAAACAACATGCTTCAAGTGAGAAGCACTAAGAGCCTCCACACACTGTTGTAGTGAAATGGGGCTGACTCATTCAGCTAGATTACAGCAAACCACTTTCCTCCCATTGTCTGAAGTACTCTGAGGGGAATTCAGATGATTCCTCCCTCAGGAGGGCTGGAAGCCTGGTACTCCTTCAGCCAGCACAGTTCTCCAAGCAGCCACCCATCCACGTCTCTTAGATGCACCAGACACCGAGTTGGTTGACGGATGGTTCTACTCTCACAGGGACATAACTTTACAAAGACATCCACGGGGGTGAAAAGATGAAATCTGAGGTGTCAGACCTAGCACGTATTGCTTCACTGAGCAGAGAAGGCCACGTCCACATGGCAAGAACAGCCTGTTGCAGCTAAAGCCTTGCTGTTCACGTTGCTCCACTGCATGCATTCAACCACTGTAGTCCAAGAAAGCATTAGTTTCACGACATCTGCTAACCTGGGACAGAGCATTCTAGCCTGCCTGTGGCAGATGTGTCCAGTTAAAAAGAACAAGATTTTAGGACTCTTCCAAAGATATTTTTAGTCTTCTTCTGCCATCCCTTACAAAAATTCCACGCCTCATGCTTCATTTCTACCTTAGCACTTGCCCCATGAAATGAAGCAATGTGCCTGGTAGGCACGGCATAAGCTCAGGTAAACATACCCTAAAAGTCAAAGGGAAACTGAAGGTCTGCATCTGCAGCAAGACTGAAAGCAAATGTGCTGGCCCAGGAAGGACACAGGAGTTTACAGTAATAAGGACTTCACTGCTCATGAGATCTTAATGCAAAGTATAGTTGCTGTTGGAATTTAGGGAAGAATTGTTCTAATTATTTCAGGATCTCATCCTGTTATTGGCAGTTCCCACTGCAATTTGTAAGTCTATCAAGGGGTTATAAAGTCTTGCAGGGACAAAAAAAAAACCAGGATTTGTACACAGGAGGTTTTGCTGAGTAACAGATTAGCAGCTCATAGTCACCAAGACAAACAATACAACCTTCTGCTTTCATTCCAGCCCTTCTTTCACTAGCAGCAAGCAAGTCAAGGTTACCATGCTAGTTATGCCAGGATTCGAGCTAAGTGTCTCCTTGGAGAAAACCACAAACATGCTAGTTTCAGGACTTGCCAGGACAACTGCACTGCACTTGGTCAGCTGTGGAAATATTTTATTATCTTTGAGAGAAAATGCCATCTTTATCTGTAATCTTCTGTTACAGCACGTCCCAGCAACCTGTGAAGAAATGAGTATTTTGTACAAGGTCTCTCACTCATGTGAGCTGCCTGGCCAGTTTTTAGTACTGTTCTGATTTGATTGAAAGAAAAATATACAGGGCAGAAAAGGATCTGCCAGTAACATGGGGAGGAAATAACGTGCCGAAGGAGAGAAGGCTTTGAGTGATATTGCCTTCACATGAAGCCAGGAAATTCAGGACCCTCCAAGCACACACTTCTCCCACCTGGTTATCAGTCCATACTGTAGTTGCCACCAGCGTTGTCCACTTTTTCCCATCGTCTGGTTCTTTCCACACTGCTTTTCAGCTCTTCCTCACAAGGGTTGCAGGTGACATTTTCCTGACCAGCTCTCCATTGTTACCTACTTTGGTGTTTGTATTTATGACACGCTTCGTATCTTGTCCCAGCTTTCAAGATCCTGTCTTCCAGCATTTCTCTCCTGAGAACACTTTCCATATTGTGTAACTTACTCAAAGGCAGGAGGGATGCTTGTACTTTTCTGTCTTGAGCCAAGCTATCCTAGGAACATCTAGCAGCATACTGTGCATTATTAAAATGAAGACAACAGAGATCCACAATCTCATGTCCTGTATATGGCTGGGATGAGATACAGAACGCAGCAGGAGCAGTGATACAGCTCAGATCTCCACGTTAACCATCTTTTGCCCAACCACAGAGAGGCAGGAGGTTGAGGCAGGTTAGCAATCGGGAAGTGTCCTTCAGATGAGCTTACACAGTCCATTCTCCCCCAGGAATGCATGTTTTTTACTCACTGAAGGATCCAGCCATCTGAGAGAAAAGTCTAGCAGACAGCAAATAGTAGATTAGGGGACTCCTAAATACCTCTAAAAGTGCAAGCTAAGATTATAAAGGAACTAGATAACAGAAAGCCACACATACTGCTCAGATGCATTTGTGGCAGTAAATAGGACAGAAGTTAACCACCTCCGATTAGAAAGCATCACCAACCCAGCCAACAAACACATCAACGACAGGATCACAGAATCATTAAGGCTGCAACAGACCTCTAAGATCACACAGTCCAACCTCAACTCATCCCCACCATGCCCACTGACCAAGTCCCTCAGTGCCACATCTGCACGTTTATTCAGCACCTCCTGGGGTGATGATCCCACCACCTCCCTAGGAGGTTCATCATCCCGCCAGTGAGGAGGGCTTTTCCCACTCAGTCTCATTTATTACTGACACTGCAAACAACATGCCTGCTTTTCTCACTGTTCTGCTCCTTTGTCCTACTATCCACATCAAGGCTGTGCAGCAAGGTGCACCTGGGCTCACAGTGCAAAAGTAGCATCCAGAAAGTCAGCTCTAGTCACCATGGGCTCTAATTGCCAGGTGGGGCACGGTCTTTTTCCCTAATTACAAAGCAGCACCCTTGAAATATCCTGTTAGACAAAAACAATGCCTGCTCCAGCATTTGTCTCCTGATTTTAGGGAAGAGGGCCAGACAAACACAATTAGTCACACGTCCCAGACACAGTGACCATTCTCACTTCCAGCATCTCGCCTGCCCTTACGCTAAGAATTAGGCTGCAATCCCCACCCCAAAGGGGGGCTTTTCTTCACTATCAATCAGTCTGCTCCCAGCTCTGAGGAAAGATGCTTTCCTTCCTTCCACCTTCTAGCTGGACCTTCGCCTTCCCTGTAGGATCATTTCACTGGGTAAAGGAGAACAGAAGTATACAGGAAATAAACATGTCAATATGTGCATCAAAGAGAGAAGATTCCAGCAAGGTAGAAACCCAAAACTTAAACATCACCATAAGAGGCAGAAGCATCTTCAGGGGAAAGTTCAAACAGCTTCTTTTGCTCGATGAGTGCTGGAAACAATATGGCAATCATTATTTCCCCCCTCTGCAGCTCGGGGTAGTCCATCTAATTTACGCATGATGAACAACAGACACACACGTAGGCCCAACAGCAATATTACAGTTGCTCCTCTTGCCAAGAACTATGCCACTAAAAACCACATGTGCAAAACCACCTGGGTCTGGAAAGGGTTAATGGGTTTTGGGGGGTTGTTCCTCTGGATGAGAGGTGAGAGGGGGACAGCAGCTTGGCTGGGGTCACACAGTGAGCGAGGTTTGTGATAGATGGGAATGAGCCAAGCCTTCCACCTTCAGCTGAGCATCAGTGCAGAGGTGCAAGGCTTCGAGGGCCTTGCCTGGTTTTGTGGGGAAGCCCTGGAGCGCCACCAGAACCTACCTTGGTCCTCTGTCTGCTGCCCAATCACTGCAGGAATAGCCCCAGGAAAACGGGGTCATTTCTTACCCTTGTATGTCTGGTGGCAACCTGCAGCACCTTTACTCCCCTCAAACAGAGCACACCTGCAAAATGGCAGCTACACGGATCTGCAAACACTCAGGACAGTCAGCAGGGATTTCAGGAGAACCCTGACTGCCCAAAACCAGCCCTGTACTCTGCAGCACAGAGAGTGATGCTGAGAGGGTGACTCCTTTACTGCTGAGTCAAAGCAAATGATAGTAAAAGCATTTTGTAACATTTTCTAATCTGCTTCTTGAGTGTTTAGTCATCCCCAAAGTCAGTATGAACAAGGATTACTCTTCCCTTCCAATAAATGGACCCCTTATCTAAAATCCTGCCCAGTTAACAGTTTTTTCACTGTATGTTGTTGTTGTTGTTGTTTTTCTGGTGAAGTTACCACCATCTGCGGCCAAACAACGCACTTCAGCCCAGCAACCTTTCAGAAAAGCGACAGAAGATGTCTGCTGCTCATTTCACGTGCTTTTTTTGCCCAGAATCGTCCCCGAGGAAAGGAAGAAGGTGCCAAAACTGAAATAAGAAAGATAACATGGGTAAATGTCAGAGCTCCCTGGTGAGCGCGGAGGTCTCAAAGACTTGAGAATGCTGAACAGATGACTCACAGGGAAGGGTTGCCGCACGTCCTGTTTTTGGCAGATGGGACTCGAAGTTTATCTACAATTCTACATTTTTATGGTATTATAGTAGCATCTAGAGGCCTTAGTAGTGAAGGAAATGGTTGGGGGACTGTGTGGGGTAGAAACTACGGTGCTGGAGCACAGGTTGGGGGAATTGATTCAATGTGAAAAACTTAGGCTCGCACTCTGCTGGTATATGTTGGTCAGATTTTACAGCCAGGGTCCGGTTGATAGGCACAGAATGGCATCCTCCTTACTGAGAAGTCAGATCCTATCATAGTTATACGTATAGAACAGTTCTCTGTATAAACACTAGATGCGTGTATCCAATTTATTATGGATTCTTCTACATCACCCGAATGTGCAGATCCATGCTGTCAGAATCAAGTGCATGCTGCACACATTTTGCCACAGCCCCAGGGACAGATTTCAGAATCAGACCTGTTTGGATCAGTCCAAAAGCTATTTGGTTGTGCTTTTGTATTCTGGCGTTGAAAAAATGTCACTTTAAGAAATGAGTTCCAAACGAATAAACAACATATTCTGCATTTTAGGTATTGACATCACAGGCTGATTCTCCCCGATGTGCCTCTCTGTCTTTTCAGCCAAAGCCACTGGCTGAACTCAGAAGTGCATGAACAGCCCTAAATCCCACACTAATTTTAATTGCATTCGCTATTCAACAAACAAATAAAGCCACGCAGCTCTAATGTAATGATGCTGGTGATGACATTTTCCACATTCTGCTCCAGATCTCCATGTCATTCGTCCCACCACAAGCCAGTGCTACACACCCTACAGCAAGATGAAGAATCAGGAGCCAGCTACTGTCTATGAACTAAAGCAGACCTGGAGTGAAATCCTGACCTCAGACAATAGCAGCTTTGCCACCAGCACAAGCAGGACCGGTTTGGTAGCCCAGGATTCCTAACTCAAGCATTAGGGGTTCGTATTTTTGACGGTCTCAATCCAGAAACCCTGAGCTCACTTCCACCATCTGTGGATGTGATTACATGGGTAGACAGGATAAAGCTGGAGCACTCCGAGTATTTCTGCTCCCTTCAGCTTCCAAATGTGAAGCTGTCACTCAGCTGGCCCTGTCCAGCCAACTAATTGTTCTTCTGGGGACAAACTCCCGTGGCTAACATGTCCCCACGGTCTCCCATTTAACATCTTGCTGAAGGAATACAAATTTGTCCACTCCTCCCTCCCCTTCTTATCCAGTTGAAATAATAAATATTTTACCCATGATTTATTGGATTTCAGTTTGTTGAAAAGATCCTCCAAACAAATGAAGTTTTAATGGCAACAAAAGCCAGCCGCAGCGCATTAGAAAATATAAACAGCAGCGGAGACCGTTAAACAAACCCCACTTTGGATACAGCTGACATAATGCTCAGCAATCTTCACCTTCTGAGGCCAGGGCCCTTGAGAGAGGGTCACAAGCCCCCTGTTGGAAGAGGGAGTCTGTAAGTAACAAGGGTCTGAGTCCTGTGAACACTGAGGGTTGCAGGAAGGACTTTTGAAAACCAGTCGAGCTTTTCAGCTATTAGGACCATAGGCAGAATTTGCTCCTCCACAGGAAGAGCACCCTGATCTCTTCCCACCACCTCCCCCACTGCCTAAGAGTTTTGCCAGCCCAGACATCTCCAGCCCCAACCTTCATCCTGCGCTCTCCAGGTGAGTTCTGTTTGCCTGGATTTGCTCTTAGTACATCCCCAGTTCCTCCTCTGCCCTCCCATCACACCCACAGCACAGCTGGATGTGCAGTCACTCCTCAAGACAGCACCAGAGGAGGAAATGAGTCCTGCATCTGCACGTTTGTCCACATCTGAACATTAGAGGCCAGGACAGGTAGAAAGAAGTGGAGATCAGGTGGTTGTGGCCAGGACCAGTCTATAGCTCTACAGCAAGCTCATCTGCAGCCAGAACAAGGACCAAAGGATGCTAAACAAACACTCTGCTTACTGATACCCCATCCTCCTGCCCTGTAGACACATCTCAGCTGGACAAGAAGGTATTCAGTTCAGGCAAAATCGAATTATATTTTATCTCTTCTGCAGAGACTTAGAGAGAAAACCAGCTTTCACCTACCTTCCCTCATCCTTCTCCAGACACCGATGAGGATGCAGGTAAACCTCCTCCCCAGAAGTTCTTGTCTACTCGTCACCACAACTCTGGCAGCTGCTCCCGCACCTGTTGTAAAATACAAACAGAGGAAGAAGGTTTTCTCTCTCTTTTTCTGTAGTTATTTGATTTCCTGAATTCTCCTGCAGCTTGCCAGGGAAAGGTGCAGGTGAGACGTGCCTCTGATGGTGGCCCATGGCTGCAGTCCTAAGTGCGAATAACTGTTGCAGACACAGTGAGGAGCCTGTGGCCATCAGCCCATGCTCTGTCCTCTCTGCACAGTACATCAGTGCTTAAGGTTTGTTTGAGGTTTTCATTTTGAACTCCGGAGCTCATGGAAGGTAACAGCCGTATCAAGCACTCATCATAACCCATCTGAGCCAACAGTGGCCTTCTGAACCTGAGCTGCACGCTCTAAACCAGAGAGAAGCCTCCATCTCATACAAAATTCATGGTTCAGCAGCACGACGTCACTCACTAGGGGACCTTTCTGTACTCAGCAAACCAACAGAGGTGAATGCCCACAGCACTCCCAAACAGACCTACTGCTGAGTGACTCAGGCTGTGTCCCCCCTGCTGTGGCACGATGCAATGGCAGCAGCCCAGGAGGCTCCTCAGGTCGCAGAAGCTAAACCAGGCCGTGAGAGGGACTGCAGACTCCTACCTGAGCAATAAAGCATACTAATTATCTTCATAGCAAATATATGAAAGCCTAAGCAGAAGGGGCCTAAGGAGAGCTACCTTACCCATCAGCACAGCTCCCCTTTGCTAAGCTCAGTGCAACCATGTTTTCTGCAGTGTAAATTCTAGGGCTCATCTGTTCACAGCTTTTCTTTGCTCTCAGACACTACCTAAAGCAGGCTTTGATGAGTGCACAGCCGGGATTGCCACCTTCTATTCAGATGGGGAAAGCAAGGACAAGTAATGTGTTCCAGAAACTGGAAATCAGGATGTTTTGATTTGTGATAAAGTACAAAACATGTGTGAGTGACCAAAGACACCCTGCCTGAGTCTTTCAAGAAATAAGTGATTCAAGACATTTTACCAAAAGAACAAGAGTTTACTGTCATTGTTTACTGTCTACAAAAGAGCTGTGACTACTACTTTATTCAAACACTCTTATTTTGTCTACTTAATCCACTCCAAGTGACTGCAAACAACTTCCCTTTCAACAGTCAGGAGTGCCTGGGAAAGGTTCCCATTTGCCTGCCTGGAATCCAAGCTGCACCTTGACATCCCAGCACATCCAGAGCTCCTGCACACTCCTCCAGCCCTGCATGTGCATTGCCTGGAGCTGACACTTCTTCCCTGCCCCTCTTTGCTGAGGCTATGAGATGAAGGAAACCCTGTAGAACATGGCACAGCTCACATTGCCTTCCCTCTTCTGTTCATCTCTGGAGATCCCAAGCTAAGCCCATGGAGGACCACTATGGTTCAGGTAGACAGCTAGAAAACGTCGAGTTTCGTTTTTTAAAGTTCATAAAGCTCACAGCAATCCACAGCAAAAAGTTAGTTCTGCTCCAAGCCGTGGGTTCATCACAAAGAGGCTGACTGGACTGGAAAAAGTGGTAATCCAGATAGCTGTAACTGCATACCACACACTCACAGTCAGATTTATTTCATGATTTGGGAAATGTAATCACTTAGTGAATCACTTAGATTACACTGCTTAGCACCACGCTGTGCTGTGCACTGAAAGACACCATAATTAAGCTGCAGCAGACCATAATTGCACCAGGAATGAATGATGTCAGGAACACAGAGTGGCCAACATGGATTTGCAAGAGATCACGCAATGATTTCTAGGAGGCAAAAAACATTTGTTTGTTTTAATCCCAAACATTTTAATTTCATTTGTAACTTAAAATCAGAACTGAATTCAGGTTAAAGAGAATGCTGCAAGCAGGGAGATGAGGCAGGGCTCAAATGGGCTAATAAAAGTAATCACTGATAACAGCAGGCAAAAAACCAGTATGGAAGAGACTCTAAATGCATTCAGTGAGGAGGCTACAGATATAACCAGAAACATCTCAAGGCTCTGCAGTGAGCAATCCCATGCTGGAGGCCAAGGCCAACCCTACTGAAATCAAGGTCTTTCCACCGACTTTGTTGTTTGTGACTGCACAACAAGCAAAACCTTTCCCACTGCAGTCTGTCTGCCACAAAATCTTGTCTGTTCCTTTACGCGTTTTCCACTGTTCTTAATAAAGCCATTTACTTACAGTATGTTAATATTTTCTAAAGAGGAAAAGAGAAACCCTTCACAAATACACAATCAACCCTGAGGTAATTTTCCTAAAATAATTTTTAAAATAAACTGCTCTGTACAAACTTCAGTCACTTCAAAATGCTCTTTGAAACTGAAGACTGTGGAAAAGTTAAAGAAGTGATTGCTGATAAATAGTTCCATATGATTTATTGAATATAATATCCTTTGCCCTACAACAGAATGCCTTTTCAGATCTCGGGACATGGCCGTTTTTCTCACAGAGATGTGTGCTAAGGCTTAATAAGACTTTTATATGCTAAAGACCTTCCTTCAGTTCCAAAACTCTATGCCTACCCAGCTTCAGCAGCACTCTTTTAAATAGAAACACCCTGTAGGATGAAAGCGAATGAAATAGGTGGAGTTGGACAACAATGACTTCTGTACAGTATTTGCAGCATCCCCCATTGCTGTCAGAGCAGGAAGGAGGCCCTTTTCCAGCACGCTGTGCCCACACCCAAACGTTTATCAAGATGCTCTCTCTGGTAATCCCACAGAACTTGTCCTGGGGTCTGAAGGAGAACAGAAATTGTCACCGCCTCACAGCAGCGTTGAATATATATACATGCTGACAATGTGACAGAAGAGGGAGGGCTTTGATAGTGAAATGATGAAGTACTGCTCCTTGCTGGCAGCTCTGAGAAAGCAGACCACCTCCCCTTTTTCAGAAAGGTCACGTAAGGCATTTCAGTACGCTGTACCAGGCCTCAGGAGTTGGTTTTCTGGAAAGACTCCGCGCAGAAAACAAACGCAGACACCTTTTCAGCTTTCCTGCATGGCTCCATTACCTTACAGAGCACTCAGAAAGCTACGTTAATGCAAACTCTGGCTTTACATATGCTTGCATATTCTGCACTGCCTAGATAGGATTAGCGCTTTCTGTAAATGTATTGATCAGCCAGACATGATCCAGCTTTCAACAGACACAGGAATATTCACATGCAAAAGCCGCACGTATAACCATCCTCTCTTTTCTGCTACAGACAGGTATGACTGTGCATAGAAAACTGCTCTCCAGACAACCAGAGCAGGAACCCAAATTCTGTGCCTGACTATTGGGCACAAGTGAGGCACGGCAATCATTTCCACACACTGGAGTCTTAGGGCTCCAAACCAGCTGTACCTAGGACATAACCAAGCCAACACAGGCCTAATGTTGGCTCTTTGGGTGCACAAAATCCTCAGCCAGAAGCCACATGCCTTGGTAGGGTGAAACCATGCTTGCCCTAAGCCACTTTCTTACACAGCAGGGGATTTGGCCTGGACCCCAGGCCTTCCAGGCAGAAAGCAGGCAGGAACTGGCAGATCCATATGTACCCAACTGCGAACTCAGATGCCTTCAGCATGTTTGAAAGGATCTAGCGGCATTCCTTTCCAAAACCCATCGTAAGTATATGACTAAGCTGAGCTCTACAGAGCTATAAACAGGAAACAAGTTCTTCACTCTCAAGTGGTTCAATGACAAATATCATCCAGACGTGGCAGAAACACCCCTATTTGCAGGCAGCAAGCGTATGCCAAAAGTTCAGGTGAGAACATGAAAGCCTCAGATGCAAAATGTTGACTCTGAGGAAGATGGAGCAACAGAGCTGTACATTCCTGTGGAACCACAGGGCAAATACCCAGGCAGCTGATAAGGGACTGAAACAACGGGCACTCCGGAGGGCCTGAAAGGAAAGTGAGAGGGCAGAGAAAAATACTGTGAGTGTTCAATCTTGAGCTTCCAGAACAAAGACTGGCATGAAAAGGCTTACCATAAGATAAAGATGCATTTGGATGGGGAGTGAATCATCTCATCCTATGGTGCTGCACATCTCTGTAAAGACACGTACACGTACCCAGATATCCCAAGAGACTGTGAGCTTTTTTCTGTCTGAAAATGGAGTGAGCAGGAGATGGACACAAATGACCAGGTGTGCAGGAGCCAGCTGAGCATGAACACGTGGGACTCACTTTTGTGTTCTCCTGTTTGTTATAGGAAAGAAAAGTAGTGTGTGGGTGGGCTGAGAGCCCTCTACTCACCCAGGGTGGAAACAATAAATCAGGGGCAGCCCTGAAGAGTCACCTGTGATTCTGAAGTGTGAAAAGCCCTCTTTTCCCTCTGGAAAAACCTCCAACATTACCCTCTCATCTTAACCTAGCACAAGTTTCTTAGGCAGCGCCTCACAAGCAACAAGCAACTCAAGTCTGGTCCTGCTTGGATGAAGCGCATTCAGTCTCAGCTCAACACTTTATTCCCTGACACCAGAGCTCGCCCTGCCCAGTCCAAATTCCCACTACGACTCGATAGGCGCAAGGAATGCCGCGTCTTTCAGCACACCGGTTGTGCTTCACTGACTACAAGGGCCTTCCTGAGCGCTGGCAGGCAGCCGTCTCACACCTCCCCGGCACTTCCCACCCAACTCTGCTTTCCACATTTCTCTTTCCTCCCAGGATTTCCCAGAGAGGATTTCTGAAAGCCAGTACTGCCCAGGACTTGGTGTCATAATCGATCCCATCACAGCTAACACATGCTTCAGGCATTGGGTTCTGCAGCTCCTCAGCTGTTGTCCAATCCTCTGGAAAGGTGTCACCGTGTGGATTTATAAACATAGGGAACCAAACGCCTCTTACTGGTGGGTAAACAGGCCAACCTCCTCAGTAGCCTCATACAGCTCCATATGGCAAGCAGAGCAACACAAAGGCTTTTGTCCGTGTTTCCCATCAGTCAGACAAACGACTGAGCCCAAACTGTGGCCAAGGTCACCTTATCAGTGACCCCCAGCCCCTGGCCTTGCTCCAGTAGGCCCTAGAGATCTCAGCAGCCATTCCCAGCCCCACACAGATACACCCTCTGTGCAGCTTTCTGCCCTGATAAACATTTCATCCCTTTTCTCTGGGAAAGAGGGGCTGTGGAGCATAGCATTAGCTACAGTCGCTGTCTCTGGGGCATCTCCAGCGTTAGCAGAGGGAGGATATTAACCTGAAATGAGACATTT
The DNA here is from genome assembly GCF_019232065.1 of Centrocercus urophasianus. Taxonomy (NCBI): domain Eukaryota; kingdom Metazoa; phylum Chordata; class Aves; order Galliformes; family Phasianidae; genus Centrocercus; species Centrocercus urophasianus. The sequence continues at coordinate 24,796,667 of NW_024884733.1, read as the reverse complement.
TTCACTTTACTGGATGCTTTTCTAAACCTACCAGACAATCTGGCCTCAGCGCTCAGGGAGAAGGATGGCATCCTACTGCCTCCATCACCAAGACAAGCACAGACAACAGACAAGCCTGGCAACATCCATCCCCTGCACTTGGAGCACCAATAACAACCTCCACTTGTCTTTCCCTTTGGTCTGTAGCAGCCTGGTGCAGGTTTTGCTGGCAGATAGAATTGTACCCTCCGTTTAGAGATGTGAAATATGTGCTGCTATGTCTGCAGTTACAATTGTTCGAATGAAGTCTTAATTGCAAGAAAAGAAAATAATCTTTATTTATAATTACATTACAGAGAATGAGTAATGGAATTCGTATAGATTCATATGTCAGAGCTTTTGTTACTTTTTGATCAGTTCTTAAGAATAACCATTACAGCTACTAATACAAAAGTTCACACTAAATTGTTTCTTTTTTTTTTTCTTCTCAATACAAATCAACATGCTGAGCTCTGCCTTAGCCACAAAAGAGTTAATTTAAAGAATAACAGTGGGGACCATGCTCTTCTCACAGGGATATTTATTTGGTTTTAAAGAACTCGTTCTTCACGCAAAGAAGCTGAAGGCTGGAACCAGAAGAGAAACATCTGCCTTCTCCAAAGTTATGAGAAACTGTTGCACATTCCTAACCTTTCTCCTGTCCTTTTGGCTAAAAATCAATTACTTCTCTTTAAGGTAATGTACGTGTGGGCAACCAGCGTATGAAAATCACTCTTCGAAACTGAACACGAATACGATTAGCTGTAAGGAAGGGAAGGACATATTTTCACTTCTGGGAAGAAATATTTTCAGTTATCAGACAGCTTTCTTTCTGGAGGACAGATCTCATCCTTCTTGATCTTCAGGATCTGAGCAAGGTGCGTTGCAGCAGACAACGAATGGCTTTTTTCTTATAACACCTCTGACATACCTCCACCGTTTGTCTACATGGAAATACTTTGCAAAATGGGTGTTCCCTGGAGACTGCCATTTAACTTAGTAAAAGCTGTCAGAGCAAAGACTTCAAATTTGTATCCCTTTCTGCAAGAACTGGGGGTGGACATCTCGCCCTCAGTCGCACAACGCAACAAGGTTGGAATCTTGTTCAGGGTCCCTTGGGCTGCCAAGTCTGAGCGCTCAGAGGTGACACAAGAACCACGGAGGATACTGGGCATGAGCTGAAAGACATGCTACAGAACTGTACGGCTTCAGGAATTTTGGAAGTAGAAGAAAAAGAGGGCAAAACTGTACAATGGTCAAGAAATTCTAGGATATCTAAAATGCATGGCCAAAATATTTTCATGCTTTGAATAGAACTAACGGATGGATTTTTTCATTTAATGAAATTGTTGCTCCGTTTTTTTCAGCCTTCTTTCCTAAGTGTCTGCTTATTTGGATATCAGTGTAAAAACATCAGACTGAAGCACTTAAAGACACCAAATAACGCTTCTGAGAACAGGTAGCTTTACAGCGTCCAGAAGGAAATAGCTGAAAACTAAAATGTTTGGTTTATTCTTCAGGAGTGGGGCATAACAAAAACAGATGGAAACAATTTGGATAGCAAACTTCTTATATACATCTCAGCATCTCCGTAACCTCAGCATTCACCTTGAGTACAAATTGCCCCAGCAACTTGCAGCCCAGGATTAAGAAACTACTGCTTATTTAAATACATATTTGCTGGGGATATCCACAGGAAGTTTGAGCAGCTACTTACTGAATGCAGACCATTGTTTGCATTGCAGGAGCAGTCAGAAGACACCAGCAAATCACATGCAGTACTGTACAAATTGTGAGGACCTTCCCCAGCTCAAATCGCTGTCATTTTCTGCCATTACTACATCATCAAAGTGCTTCAAAGAGCCAGTTGGGTTGCAAAGCTCCTTACCACCTCGACACTGCCCTAGCCCCAAGCAGTGCATACCAAAAGGAGTTCTGGCCAACTCCAGCATCTTGCCAGCTGCGGGCGCAGAGGTGAGCGTGACTGCTCCGAGGTCACACAGGCAACCAGTGGCCAAGGCAAGAGTAAATCCACGTCTCAGTACCAAAGGCCACGTCACAACCAAGCCCAACTTTTCTCTCTGATTTTGCTTTCTTCTTGCTCACATAAATATTTGCATGGCTAGAATGAAACCACATTGCATTTTTTCCCCTTAGGAAAAACACGTACTTAAAATATTTCTGTGCCGTCCACTCCTCCTTTTCAAGGATTTGGTAGGTGGAACTTATTTTTATTTTTCCTGGCAAAGAAGAAAAGAAGAAGGTCAAGTAGAGTCGGATCCCCGAAAGCCCTCTGTTCTTCAGCTCTGTCCCCTTTGGCATCACTACAAGACAGCATGGGCATAACCACGACAGCTTGAAAGCCCAGTTCAGGTGAGGGGAGCAGGTCAGCAGCAATATGGAGGTGTTTGGGGGTGAATCACCTGAGCACCAGCAAAGCTGCAGAACCCACGCTCCTGTCCTCACTACCAGAGAACCATCAGGGTTGCAAAAGAACCGTAAGATCACAAAGTTCAACCCCCAGCACCCACTGATCATGTCCCTCAGTGCCACATCCCCACAGTTCTTGAACACCTGCAGGGATGGTGAACCCACCACCTCCCCAGGCAGCTGTGCCAGTGCATCATTACTCTGAGAAGTAATTTTTCCTAATATCCAACCTGATATCCAATCCTATATCAAAATATGCATTGCTCAAGTTTGAACCAAGTGTGACTACAGTGCAAGCACACAGTGAATACCCTAAGCAGGATCAACCACAGAGGATGTGATTAACCCAGGCCACTCTGTTCTTCCCCAGGAGCAACAAGAACAAATCACTCCGTCCAGTGTCATCTCTGGTTTTGCCAGAGGAATTTCACCTGCCTGTGCCAGCAGCACGTACAGCTCCAGCCAAAGCACTGGAACACACTAGTGCCCACACACACAGCAGCCTAAGGAGGAAAAACCTCCTACCTTGCTCCAAGCCCAACCAATCCTTCTCTTGGGATGACAGCTGCCTGCTCCTCCAACATCACCAGGTTCCCGCCCAGCAACCAGGACACAGAGCAGCCTCACTCCTGCTCGTCTGCAAGGGCACAAAGCAGGGAAGGGGAGGCATGTATGTCTTCAATATGCTTGCCCATTTTGAGTCTTTATTCCAAACACATGTTTCTCCTTTTATGCAAAACATGTCTCTTCTGTTTTCTGTCTCCTCAGTTTCATTTCAAAATGCTGTATTTTTATGGCACGAGGAGATAAAGATATGAGGAGGGGAGGGAAAGTGGTACAAAAAGCAATTAAGTCTGGTGGCTGGTTATTGTAATGCACTGAGAAACAACCAAACCATTCTGTTCAAGAAAGGGGCCACTTCTCCTGATATGCACAAGGTTTTCACAGCTCCCATTAACATGACTGGAAACCTTCCAGGTAGAACTCCTGCCTCAGTCAAAGATTAGACTATCATGAGATGAATGGAAACCTTTCAAAGGAGGAACCAGTATCGTTCCTGGATCATTCTAGCCTTGTCAGCCATTTACTTAGTCCATATTTGTGCTCCAAACTCCTTGTATTAATACATGAAGACTGATGACTGAGGCAATAAACTGCTTTAATGAACTCTACTGAGCACATCTATCCCAAATGGCTGAACAGAAAGGAGCACAGGGAGAGCCCAGAAGCTCTACCCTGAGGTAAATGGGTTGCACGCTTTGGTTCTTGTGAAAAAATGCCTGGAGGGTTTCTGAGAGCACAGGAAGTTCACATCTGCCAGCTGATCCAACCCTGGGGCAAGTATCACGGCACGCTGCTTTGAGGATATTTCTGTCCTCTACCACCCTATGCATGCATCCGATCCTGCAGAAGCCCCTCTGACTTTGAATTAAATCATTGTTGCTGGAAACACACAATTCCTGATCCATGAAATATGAACCATGGGTTACACGGACAAACTCAAATTGGGAATGAGTTCAGTCTTTCTCAGGGATAAGTCGGAGTACATGAGATGCCTCCAAGGCACAGATTCTCCTTGCCAAGCTGCAGGCAGCTCCCCCAGCCAGCAAGCACCTGTGTCCATATTTCTACATCAGCTTGGGCATAGCTCAAGGTTTGCCATGCTGTCTCACACTGTGATACCCCTACTGTTAATTACAAGGGCAGGTGTTTTCCAACCCTGCTGCCAGCACTCCAAAAGCCAGGAGCCCAGTAGGTGCCCAGTGATTACCCCAAGCCAGGTCAGCATGGAAAGGTTGTGTTCTGCAAACCTCCCAGCACCTCAGCCTCAGGTCCCACTGGCACCAGTGTGGATGGGAGGCAGAACTCCATACCCAGGCTGCAAGCACATTCCTGAGCAGTGCGTGGTAACAGCAACAGGAGTGAATGCGAGCCACTATGAGCTGGGACTGTTTTCTGTGCTAATTTAAGTCATAATGTTAAAACAAACTATTTCCGGACTGCAATTATTGCACCTCATAGAGAAATTGTGAGATGCTGAAATTAAGAAAATGCTCAAATGCATTTAATTACAAACAGATACCTTTAAACTTGTGGTTAGGAAACTGCTTGCTGTTCCCAGAGCATGTGCCCCGCCATTCAGTCCCACTCCGAAGCATGTTCAGAATCTGCTGATCCATAAAATGTACCATTGGAGAAGGTTTGTTTTGGCAGAGGTCTCAATTTTGTCCAGCAAACTAATGGTGTCCGTTAACACACCATTACATACATCGTTAACATACTTGGCAACTGGGATTTCCCCTCAAGAATAAAGAAATAATGTGTAAATCATAATTATTGTCTGCCTGGCAGTATCAATCATCACACACAAGGCACTTGTTCTAATTCTCCACCCCCAAAAATGTTTCCTGTGAATGTGACCAGCGGTGTCTTTGCACATGGCTCTCTATTAGGAAACCACCAGTCAACTCCATGCCCCACTACTTCACAAGGTCCCTACCAGGAAGCCAGAGCCACTGACAAACAGTTTCCGTCAATTTAAGAGCAATCTACCCCATGATGAAGAACAGACAAGGGTTATCTAGGGAGTGGTCCTAGATATTAACATCAAGTTCTTCCAAACAGCCACTAAAACCTATTTCTTTTCCTGTGTGGAAGTCTTAGAAAGGAAAAAAAAAGTGCAAATGATGACTGAAAAGCTCCCTCTATAATCTAAGAGGACTGTGGTGATGAGCATGCGCTCCACTTCCTAATTTTTTGGATGCAGGAGCTCTGAAGCTTTACTGAGAACCTGGCCCTAACAAAGGTGGCAGGAAGAGCAGCCCTTCTTTATGTGCACACACACACAGGAGGCTCTGGGCCCTGCTCTAAGCCAGCACTGGTGGAGGAGATCTTGTTCCTTGGGCTGGCACATGCAATCACGCAACAACGATCATCTCACATCCAAAGTCAATCTCCAACCTGCAGCTTGAACAGTCCAAAAGCACAGCAATGATAAAATAACACCAACAATGCCATCAGCAGATGTGACTGCCAAGCAACTTCACGCTTTATGACATACATCAAATAGAAAACACTTGGCATTACGACCATGGAAAGAACGCGAGCCGTGCAGCTGGTGCAAAGCAGGCAGTGGGAACCTCAGTTGCTGTAGTTTTTTAGGAACAGGACAGAAATGACATCAGATACCTCCAAGAGCTGACAGTGATGAGGGGCAGAGGCAGTCTGGCACACCTTCGTTTTCTAGGAGCCAAGTACTTCCAGTCTGTAATAGGAAACGGCGTTATTCCCAAGTGGGCACAGCACTGCCTTGCTCATCCCTCACTTGACAGGAAGGGATGATCAGCACACACAGCATGATGAAACAGCATTCCCAGCATGTCCCTGAGGGCCCCTGCCTTCGTGGAGGGAAGCAGTGAAGGAGTGAGGGGAGAAGACCCCACTGCTCCTTGCAGTGCAACAGTAGGAAGCTGGATGCAGTTCTCAGTTATGAAAAGAGAAAAAAAAGAAACATGGAATTGGAAAGGAAAGAATCTCTTTAACGGTTGCAGCTTGGGAGTCTCGTGATAGTAAAAAATATTTTTTTTCTGCGTTTGCATTTACACTTCATCTCCGAGTCCTTCCCAGTCCTCCCACCCTGCAGTGCTTACACAGAGATGTACTGGAGGTTCCAGTTATCATCTGTAGTATTTGCAGGCCTTGCTGGAAGGCTGCAGTCTATTTTCCAAGCTCGTAAATCTCGAGAGAAGTGTTTCATTATTCTGCCCAGGCAGTGAGGAATATCTGAGCCATAGATCCTCACGGATGTTTCCTTTCTGGGCCATTCCATAGACAGGCAACATTTTGTGTTTCAGAAGTGCCCTTAAATTCTTTCACCAGCCCATTCCTCTTCAAACAAGTTGGAACTGAAAATTACTCTTTCAAGTGCAGTACGATAAATTGCAACCTCAACATTCCAGCCTGAAAGGAGCATTTTTCCTTCAAGCATTTTGACTTGTAGGTAGAGGAGGACAAGAGCCATGCCCTCCTCCAGCAAATTCAGGAAACCAGAGGCCAAAGCAGAGCATTTCCAGAGTGCTGTGATGCTTAGGAGTGAAGAGCACAGCCTCCTGCAACAAAAAGCAGCACTGTTCCCAGCACCTTCATCCTGTTGTGCACAGATCTAAAGTAGCCTTGTGCTTGGTAGTTTGGGACTATCTCGCTTAGGCACATAAAATGGGGGATTCTTTTAAATCTTTTATGTATGTGCAAAGAATATTACATCAGCGTTGTTATTAAGACATCTGGAAAGTGTAAGCCATATTTTAGGAGAGTATACAGTGTATGAACTCAAGTGTCTATCCAAATGCACTGAAGTTCCAACCTCTCCTCACTTCAGCAAAAAAAAGGAGTCATGCAAAATAGTACCTTCAAGAAGAAATGCTCTTGTTCCCGACCTGAGTATCACAAGGACTGTGACTGTGGGCAAAGAAATCCAGTACATTGGCACAGAAACCAGGCTCCTCACTGGATGGCCTCAAGGAAGTGGATGTGCAGCAATTTGCACAGCGTTCCAAAGCAGCTTTGGACATGCAAAAGCTTAGGCTGCCTAAGGTTAACCAGGAAGCAGGAGCAGTGCCATTTCACCCAAAGAGGAAGACAAGAGAGGTGAGAAATCTCTTACATGTCCTTACTGTAGAGCTCCTGTCAGAAGCAAGCAGGGCAACTCAGGACAAATCATCAATATATGCAGATGTACCTTTCCTTTCCACGTGCTTTTGAAGAGTAGAACAGACATAAACCAAAAGACAAAGTCTTGGGCCTTAGCTGATGAACAAAAAAGTAAGTTATAATTCAAACCTGCTAAGGAGCAAGTTGGAAGGATGGTTGCCCCGAATGGTTTCATCATGTTCAAAAGCTACTGCCAGGAACATGGATGTTTTTTCCTATGCCTATTGGTTGCTTTGCATTTAGAACTTCTCTGTATGTTTGTTTTTCTTCCTGTCTCTTGCGGTTGTTTTGTAAACATCTGGGCCAGTTTTTAATCCTTTGTACAAGAAATGTGTGTGTTAGTTCTGCCAGCAGCCCTTATGTAATGCTTGTGAGGATGAAGGAATTGGTTAAAACAGCTCCCTTAGAAGGCCACCCCAACACAAACCAATTATGGGAATATCTCATGAAATGTTCTCTTCCCCCTTCCATAACACATCATCAGTTTTCCAAATTAGCTTAAAAACAGAGCCTTCTCATTCAATGGCAATCATTCACTGTGACATTTAGTTCTGCGATTCCAGCTTTGTGATGAGTTTCATGGCTGTGGTCTGTCACCAAAGGACACCTATGCCACTCCAATCTACATGAATTGATCTCTCTGCAGTGCACTGAGGAGTACATGTCTCAAGAATGACATTCATGTGCATCTTCCCCCTTAGTGGGAAGATACTTAATTCAGCATAGAAATATGTTAACTTCTCATAGCATAAGAACAAAACAGTCAGAATTTAAATTGTTCTACGATATTTTCCTGCAGCAGATGTGAAGGGTTACTTGACAGTCAAGATCCCAATTCTTTTAAACTCCTTTGTGAATCTGTAGAGCTAACGTTTTTGTGTACTACTGGAAGTTACCTCTCCTGCAGTGAGTGAAAAGCCTCAATGTTGTTAAGACCAAAGGAAACATTTTGCCTGTCAAAATCTACCTTCCTGTACAATTCAGGCCATACACTTTCACCCAACAGCTCCTGCTGCAAACTCAGGAATTCTGGTTGATCTGTCACAGGTTTTCACCGAGCTTCCAACTGTGACCTGGCCCATTCTTGCTGGTTCAGAGGTGCAGCCCTCTGTGCCCAGCTCCTTTGCTGATCCCACTGCTCGAGCTGATGGCTGCCTCCAACCCAAGCTGAGAGCCAACTTCTGTGGCTACTAAAGCAAGCTGCCTTTGTAAGCAAGACTCCTTATCTTCTTTCTCTCATTCCCCAAATGTACCATGGGTGGAGAGAAGAGAGGTGATGGGAGGAGGCATTGCTACAGTAGAAAGCTCTGTGGGAGAAGGGAGGCTGAACAGGCCCAGTGTTATGCTGCTACATGGCTCGTACATTAAAATTCCTTCACATGCTCTTTACTTGAGGAAAAAATAATCTTATTTCACAGGGTTTCATGATTACAGACTCCTCCCTTTCCCCAATTTAAAAATATCCCTATAAAATCATATTAATTTGCTTGGATGGGAACAAATGGGAACAGGCTGCACTTTCTAAACAAATATTTTCTGTTTTTCCCCTCTCAACAACGGAGTCCATGGAGTAGATGATCCGAACCAAGTGGTTTTACAGTTTCTGCTCTCATTTCCTCACCAGCAGGACTGCCACAGCAAGAGAACACAACTCTAACAGTGCACCTGAAGAAAAATGTGGGCAAGCGGGGCTTACTCCGTTTTGATCTTGGGTCTTTCTACCCACATGTCTTCTACCAGCAGACTACCAGTCAGTACCAGATAAAGCCCAGCTTCTTAGGAGCTTTACCTACTTCCATTTAGCTAATGAGCACTATGCAACAAGGCAGATAGGTGCACTGTTAGGGGAAAGGGAGCAGTTTCAACACAGCCTGATCTTGGAGAACAGATGTGGGCACACAGGGCTCTGAGTCAAACTGATGGATACCAAGAAGAGACACAATTCAGCACAGTGTTCTACATCTCTGCTTTCTCTACGCCTGTGATCAGCCCTTCTCTCTGCATAGCAAAGTGCCTTGAATTTCCCCATAATTCACACACAAGTCTGTGAGCAATGAAGTCTCCAGGAAAATGAGGCTGCAACCAACATCCCAGCCAACAAACAAGGGATAACAGCAGACTATATCACTAAACTAACATACCCACACATGTCTGCGTGCACATGAATTTAAGCCTCATTTTTCCCTGTGTTGCAAAAGTTCATTAATGAATTTCAGGATCACTGAAACAAAACAAAGGCAGTGAAGTAAAAACTTCTGGTTGTATCTCAAACAGTTTACTCTCTGTTCTTCCCTTTGACTTAATACAGGTGAAAATACAACTCTTTTAAACAGCCAGACATTTCCCCAGATGGAGAATAAAAACACATCATCTATCAAAAGGGACCTAAATGCATATTGACAAAGACCACACAAGGCTAAGACAGCAAATATTGCAAGTGAACCACCCCACTCACAATGCCCCATCTTGTTCATACCGTAGATGCAGCAGATGAGAGTGACAAATATACTATTGTAACGCTGATGATGGAGATTCTCACACTGTTTTGAAAAACCCTGGATGATAAACATCATGGTTAGCAAACATCCCATCAGTGACCCCTGCAGAACTCAGCCCCAGGTAGCAGCAGGTTAGAAAAACATCCTGTTACAATCTCTGCCTGAGACTGATCTGATAAATGAGCATTAATCCCTTCAGCAGCCTGCTCAGTAGCCCATTGCTTTCCATAGCAAAGGTACAAGTCTAGAACCACAGGCTGGTCTGATGATGGCTTGTTCAGATCACCTCCTGATCACAAAACGTCACAGCACTTGTAATAGGATAAGGGAAGAAAGCAAGAAAATAAGATCAGAAGGATCAAACGTAAATGAAAGTGTTAGACTGGACATGGAAATGACCTACAGGAGACTGGAGGCTGTTGAGCCATAGAGTTGAGGGTTGGAAAGTGAAGGTCAAAAATGGAAAGCATTGTCTTGCATACTAGACACAGGATTCACAACTCAGCAGTATGACGCCAAAGAAGCACAAAGAGGAAGAAGTTAGTGAAGTAATAATGGGAGCAGTGGCAAACACTGTCTTGTATCTCCAGATTTGACAAAACCTGGAGGAACCATAGCTTTCACTTATGCCCATGTCTGAAGGTTTCCAGAACAGAACAAACACCACATGCTCAGAGTCTGGAGAATGTCTACAGCTCCAGAAATGGAGAGAAGGCATGTCTAGATCCAGAGCTGAAGGAATGTAATTTCCAAGTCTGCCAGTGGGAAAAGAACAAAGAAATTCCAAAATGTAATGCTTTTAAGCTTCCTTTGAGCTGAAAAGTGAATTTTAACAATTTACTATAACAACCAATTACAGGTTATTTAAAAAAAAAAAAAAAACTTTAATTGGATTTTTTTTGCATACTAACCCTGTTTCATTGTAGAGGCTAGATTACTCAGAGCTGTTGAACTAAATGTTTGGGTTGTGACAAGATAACTTGCCAAAGCAGATCTTACAAGCATTATTCTCTCACACAGAACCCAGGTAGGGCCTCAAACGTTTGCAAAGAGACCCAGCACCTGGGGATAACTAACACAGAGCTATTGATACAGACAAACCTTCTTTTCTCATGATGGAGAAAGCAGGTTTCTGCTAATCCTCCACCATCCGCAGCAGCTTTCTGAGTCATTCCTGATTTACACGGGTGCATCTTTGTCCAACTGTTACGAATACCATGACCGTGCAGTGTAACAGGATGAATCTGGCCAGAGGTAACCGAATAAAACATGACTTCAGAGAGACTCCCTCTTGGTTTTGCACTGTCAAGCAGCCAAGGCTACAGCCTGTAGCTGCATGAGGTGCATAGCTGAGATAAACAACTGCTGGTGACATTTTCAGCTAGCTGAGGTAATAAATGAATGCTGACCTCCCCTTCTATCTCAGATGAGTGGAAAATATTGGCTCAATTAGCAACAAGTTTCCACGAGCTGACTTAGGATAACGGACCATGCCCTGCCTTCTGTGTTTTCCATCAGATTTCTGAACAGCTTCTCGTTCCAGAAAACCTTTCAGCCACGCAGTGCACACAGAGCATCAAGCTGATGGAGCCAAAGCGTGGGTCAGGAATGCTCTGACCTTGATACAGGGCAGATAAGGTGGCTGTAGGTTACTATTATTTCTTTCCATGCCAAAACTAATTCCTCACTCTGCGCTTGCAAGGCAGGAAGTCACTGATAAGCAAAGCCTGCACAAAGTGTAAAACCTTTTAAATGTGAGGGCATTGCTGTGAGTGGCACTTGTCTGATCCAGCACGGACAAGCTCCAGAGACCTGGGAGGAACCTTCAAGACAGCTTGCCAGGAAGGGCACAAGGTGCTCTCTGACAGCTGAGGAAAAGCCAGCACACGAGTTTCCGAATGATACTTCTCCAGCTCTTGGCTGGTGCAAAGCCATCACAGGAAAGATGCCCTCAGCCTGCACAGCAGAGGGTCAGACAGGCTGTGGGTCGGAGCTGCAGGTGGACAGCTCAGCTACAAACCAGGTGCAAACGCGTGAAAAGGGAAAAAAAGACACCAGAGGGCAAGGAATCCAAGCAGAGCAGTCCAGAAGAGACCAGTTTGCTCTGCTGATGGTCACCTGCATGCATTGATGTCTGTAACCCAGGCTTGGCAGTGAAGGAGTGAGGTCCTTTAGAAGCCAGACCCTGCTAGAGGGATAAAAAACAACACATATCAACAGAGCAGCAAAACAGTATAGCAGATGCTGGAGTATCAGCGTGAGTAGTCTGGTACAAAGAGGCCTTTGAGATGGAAGAATCAGGGTAAAGAATTGCTCAAACCTGGGCCAAAGGATCTTTCCAATCCCCAGACAGTCCTTGGATATAAAAAAGAGATAGGGTTTGTCTGCAGGCTTACAGATTATGAGAGTTTCATGCATGGATATGGATATGCTCAAGGACTACCTAGACACGCGCTCGTGCCAGGTCTGTGTAAAGCTTTTATGCTACAGCGGTAGCCTAAACTGGATTCTGTGCCTGCTTCTTCTAAACTCTTTCAAGAATGGAAATATTTCCTGCAGATCTTGGCTTTCTTCTCACTCTGAAATCAAAGAAACACAAATGTGAGTATCCTTGGCAAAGCTTTTTGGTTTGCCTTGCAGGAGATAGAGTAACCAAAGCAAATGAATCAGGAACAAGATGAGTAAGTACATATCTATCCAGTTGAAAGCCACCTTAGATAGCCATTGCAGGGCAAAAAAAGTACATTCTCCTGTATTGAATCAGGACAGTACAACTACAAAATGTTCCAAGCTAAACACTGTTTGACTCGTGTTTCACATTTAATTCTGTATCTCTGAAAAAGTTTACAAAAGCAAAGCTTGTCTGGACTAAACAACTGCACTGAATGAAGCATGTGATGTTAGCTCAGGCTTTTCTGGCCAGCTTTCTAAATGAAGTGTTTGGAAATAGGAGAAACACACAGATTTTGGAGGAGAATGGATAAGAGATTTAGTTTCTGCTTTTATAATAGAGTCCTGCATAAATCCAAAGGAGCCTGCAAAGCTTCAACAAGACATGCATTAAAAGCAGCAGCAGCTCTGTCCACATATAATAGAATTATTAAAAGCAAGGCAAAAGAGAAAGATTCAGTTCATAACTGGAGAGCTGCCCAAAAGCCCACAGCTGTGATGCAGCGTTTGGACTTGAACCGTGTTAACAGGGCAATATAAATCTGCAGAGAGCAAGGCAAAGTCTAAAGAGAGTAGATCTAGCCAAGAAGGCCCAAAAACTGGTGAGATTCAAGTGGTAGGTAGTTCAAAAGGAAGCATTCACAAACCTACCTCTATACAACATAATATGGCTGTGCTCATAGCTTATTCAGAAGGTCACACACACACTGTGGTACCAAGGGAGCAAAGTCTGAGTGATCAAGAGAATGGCACAGCAAAGGGCTCTATAAAGACTTCATCTCCCTCACAGGTTCTACAACGGGCAGCTCAGTTATTGGCAGTGATGATGTTATTTCTAATGTAAATATTCCACTTTCAGCACAGCTGAAATGGGAGGGATTACAGCAAGTAATGAATGAACCTCCAAATACTGCTTCAAGCCAGAAAAAAAACGTGATGGCATGAAGAACTGAATTCTTCTAACTGCAGAAAGAGATAGAGAGGATTTTGTATAGAACTTTTAGCAATTGCTACTTCCAGAACTGCCAGTGATACCTTTTCCCATCCCTCCATGGTCAAGGCAATTCTTTCAGGTTCTCACCCTTGGCCTGCACCTTCATTTTCAGGTCAGTGGAAGAATGACAACATCCACCAGCTGCCTGGACAACATCCAGTCTGGATTATTACAATGAGCTTGCATGAGAAACTGGTTTAGAAAAGCACAGAAAGTTCTACAGATAAAGCCCCCCTATTTGTTTTGACTCAAGATATTAGGGTTGTGCAGTAAATATATTGCTATGTGAGACTTCCATGCTCCCCCCGTGACATGCGAATAGCTTCTGCTTTACTGCACAGTCTGATTGCTGGGGGTGATGGCCAGGCCAGGTTCAGCATAGGTTTTCTAGGTTTACCCTTTGAATGGCTTTCTTTTTAGGACAGTAAGTATTGCTGGACATGGTGGAGAATGAAAGTTCTTCGTGCAGAATCTCACTGTTTAATTTGTGGCACAACATAATGTTCCTATTCCTTGTAATAATCTACACCAGTATTCATACTCTCTTAAATACAGTTCAACCAGATGGGTTTGCATATTCACAAGTCTAGCAATGAAACATTCACTGTAGCAGTTGTTTCTATCACATTCATTTTGGTAAAAATGGATTTGTTACTCTGGAGTATTCTTCCAAAAAAGCTAAAAAGACCACCTAGAGGTGAAAACGCAGTGTCACAGACAAATGATACACTAACTTCAACATGATGAACTTATGAAAGAAACCACAGAGCACAACTGCTTATATTGGAGCATGCAGATGACGACCTGAAGAGCAAGAAGGTCCTTCTGCAGGCTGCACATCTACCTGTCCCAAGTTCATCAAGGATCACATCTAAAAGGCTGACCAGCAGCAACGTGCCTTCTTGCATCTATGGACAAGGGCACACCAAAAGCTTCCAGACAGAAGAGCCACTTCAGTTCTCTGAGGAAATTGACAAATGACAAAAGAGTAGCAGACAACACAGCCCTGCTTTTCTCACTACCACAGCAGGACTGCCTCTCTGATCTGCTCTGATAACTTGTGCAGTTTCACTGATATCGCACACAAGCAGAACTTGGGAACTACTCTTCTCTGTTCTGTTCTTTTGCCCTTCTCTCGTTTGGAAGCCCGTAGGAAAACAAATTCTGTGAACCAAAATTTGGACAGTTAGATGTGAAAAAGATGCATAGAAGTCAGTTTTAAAGGGAAAAAAAAAAAAAAGAGTTCTTGGCTGACCAAAAACCCTTGGGCAGGAACCTGCTAGGGCTGACAGACAGGCCATTTTGTGAGAAAGGAGAGACATCTTCTGCTGTCTTCTAAAGCAAAGAGTTTTATGAACTGGAGGACCTTGTGAGTGATGTGGGCCTTGTTCCATGCAAAAAAAAAAAATAAAAAAAATTAATCTTTGACTTCAGCATTGTTTTTGGACATGAAGCTGGTGAAAAACTGAAGCAGTGATTACAAACTGTTCTCTGTTCTAGGAGGAATAATGAGCATAAAGAACACAATCTCAAGTGCCAAGCAAAATGGCTAAGGTTAATATTATTTGTCATTACAAGTGCAGAAAGAGCACTAGCTGCCAGAAGCTCTGTGCAAGGATGTGAAATCCATCTTTTGTCCACTTTTTTCTGTTTTGACAACTAGAAATAATATTTTTTAATTGCTAGATCAACTTGAAAATTATGGCAATGAAACTTTGAAAGGCTTCACAGTCAGAATGTCCAGCACGGCAGAAGGGATTTGTGTGCACATCTATACAGCAACTTTGACCGTCCCTGTGGATTCTGGGCCAGGTCCTGACCTCATTCAGATCCATATAAATCCAAATCGTTTCTATGAAGCTGTGAGATCAGAATTTGGCTGGTTATGTTGGCTGAGCTGTGGCAGGTGGGCACTTGCCAAAGGACTTTGTAATGGATGGTGTAAACACCGGGGTTGCTCACAACAATTATGTAACCTGCAGCTACACTGCTTCATAGGGAGATTTATAAAAGGACATAATCTCCATGGTTCTCCAGCTCCGCTGTTATATCCTCATACAGATCCCATGCTAAGTCCACCCTCCTGAGCACAGGTGGTGCTGGTTTGGAAATCACAACTGCAAACCCTGTCTCCATGCCCAGAGAGCAGTGCAATAGTTCAGATAACCAGCAAGCCTGGAGCGAGGCAGCTCTTCTCATGACACATTCGCTTCTCACCCTTTCCAACTCCTCACCTCACGTCTGCTTCTCTTTTCCTGCCAGCAAGGAGTTGGGAAAAGTGTTCGGTGCTGGGCTCTCTGGTGTCAGCTCAGCCCAAGACAGCAAGCCTCTTCCCCAGTTTCTGTCATCAAGTCATGGCTGGTGGTAAGAACCCATAAGAAAAGCCTGAATTCAGACAAACGGTCATTTACTCTGAAAGAAAACCATCCGCAGTGTTTAAAGTGTAGCCATATTCCTGGCTGTTTTGCATACCTCAAGGAACATGATCATCTTCTAATACGCTAAAAGATTTATTTCTAATATGAAACCCATATTTAGTATTGGTTTGGCAGTGGTGGGAAGGAAACCACAGGCAGCTGGCACGGATTAAGTGTTAGTTGTTTGATCAACCTAGAGTTGCCAAGACTTCTAACTTTCCTACTGAATCTGCTGCCATCCGCAGCGAAACACTTGAGAAGGGTCCTTTGGTTGGGCACTTCTGTTCTTCATGTCTTAGCTGCATGGAAAGCAGCAAGAGATGTGTATCAGCACACATAGTATTTCCATGCAAAATTAAGAAGCAAACAAACAAAAACTGCCTGTAGCCTCTCTAATATTTCACTGCCAGCCTCTTGGTAACAGCTTTGGATGCACCAGACAAACACTTCTTAATCCTTTTAAACATAAATATCACAAACACAGTAGCTCACTGTTTCCTGGAATGGTTTCACTATCTTTAACTTCCACTACTGAAAAGCAGCAAATCCTGACTTTTTCCTTGGATTGCCGAATCCGTGTTTACTAACACTGTGCCGCATTCTCAGAGAAGTGCAAAGAATGCAGGTTTGTGATGCTGCCACGCGAGCATAAGTGGTGCTCAGCACAGTGCAAAATTTGAATCAATTACCAAATTCATCTTCCAGTGACTCACTGAAGTCTTCCAGCTTTAAAAATCCGATTTGCTCAGTATTTGTGCTAGTAAAACGCTGGCACCCAAGTGTTTCCACAAAGCTAACATTCGGGGCTTCTGAACATAGGCCAACTCAAATTCATTTTGGAATTTGAAATAATCTCCATAGGAATCTTTTCCTATTTGCTCAGTTCTAGTCACCATTTCTTACTGACACATCATTGGATTTCAAGGAGAAATGAAGACTCTTTAAAAACCATCATGCAATCATACGCTTATGAAGTGTGGGACAGAAGAGTGAAAATTGAGATGGCCTTAATGTCAGTGCAGGCACCATGACCATCTTCATTCCCTGCCATGTACAGCAACTCCAGTAGCCAGGAGCTGGATACTTTCTCCTTCTAGAGATCCCCAGAAAGTCATTCAGTTTAAGGCATGCTGAAGAACAATAACCACCATGGTACATTCTTCAGCGATGCCTTTTGTTTTACGTAGCCCAGGGGGCTTGTATTTATTGGGCTATGATTTAAAAAACCCTGTCACTTTGAGAACAACAAACTTTTCATTTCAAAAGACAAAAGTGCCCCACAATCACTTTTCCTTAAAATAGAAAAAGGAGACCCAGGCCCTTACTAATAACACTGAGGTTTGTCTACTGCATTTCACAACCAGCACTTGGTGCTTTTCTCCATTTTTATCCTAAGTACTAAGTCACTTCAGCAGCCAATTGCCACAAAGCAAACATGACTAAACAAAGTCCATCCCAAGGGACCTGGGAGGTCCCTAACAGGGCACGTTGTTTGCTCATCACCGGAGGAACACTTCAGAAAGCAGGCTCATATTTAGCAAGTAATCGTAGATTTCACAGCTCTACATGCCATTATAAGCCAGATTTTTGACATCTAACCTTCCACTAAACGTCAGATACTAATAGCATCATATGCCAAACTCATTTCACAAACTCTTGAAAAAGTGACTGCCTCTAAACAAACAGATTGCTTTTGCTGGCAGAATTACAAGCAATTCCCATGATGCTGCTTTGGGTTCGTCCACAGCAGCTCGAGTTCACTGAAGGCCAGAGAGGAATTCTTTATACAGAACTAGTTTTGCACAGGAGAGAAAGCAAACGAACTGAACGAACTGCTGGTTGTAAAGCCTCACACCAGCCCTGGGTTGGCTCAGGAGAAAAGCAGACAGGACCAAACCCCGTGAGTCAAGATTCAGTGCTTTTGGCAACACCAGGCGCAAGCACATCACTGCATGTCCAGCCTTCCTGACCTCAGGGAGCAGAGATTTCAGCATCAGCAGCTGCCAAGACACGACTGGCCAAAAGAGGTTGGTCTGTGGGCATCCATCATTCAGGTGTTTTTTCGACAATGAAGTTACTGCACCAAACCTCTTGCAAATATTTCAGCCTTTGGCTAACTTCCCCTGCACACACTGCTCAGTTGCCACTAAATTAGAAGTGAAAAATATTACTTGGAGAGAACATTTAACATAAGTAAAGAGATTAAGGAGTTTATCTGTCAACACCGGAGCCCAGATGTTTTCAGAGCAGGAGAAAAAACAGGAGATTGAAAGAGATGTTAGTTATAAGCTCTTTTCTTCTTTTTGAAATGTTTTAAAACGTTTGTTGAAATACCCAGCTTTTCCTGTAGGTTTTGGAGAGGGCTGAAAAAAAATATACCAGCATAGACTTCAGACTAAACTTCAGTGCCTACAGAGACCGGAGGAGCCTGGATTCTGCTTCTTGCGGTACTTTCGGTGCTTCTTTGCATATCCAGCACTCACAGAGCAGTTATCTCTTAGAAACTTATGTGTATGACTTCGTAAGTACCAGAGTTCAGCCTCAGAAAGATACAGAATTCCACTGATTGTCAGCCTTGTCCATCCTTCATCCATTTCTGGGAGCACTGAAATGATACAGGGAAGTTCCACTCCTTTCTAGCTATATATTTGCCTCTTACTTTAACCACGTGCTCACCAGCTTAGCATACCCAAACAGATTTAGACAGCTGGACCTACATCAGGCTCCCATGACACCAATCTAGCTTCCACTAGGATGAAAGCATAATTTAATGAACAAGTGAAAAAAGGGGGGATTGAGCTCTTAAAAGCAGGCGTACCCCAACAGTACTTTAATCCTGAGCTACACCCATTGTAAAAAGGGAGCCAGCTCCCTTCTGTTTTACCCATCTTTCACGTGGAGGACATCTATTTTAACAGTCCTAGGGGCTGCACCAGTAGCTTCTGGATCATTTTGTTCTGAGTTCTTACTGCCAGTTCCTCCAAGAGAAAAACATCTCATGTTTTCTTAGAGAATTTTCAGAAGCCGTTTAGATTTCTTCTCAGACCCATCAGGAGTGTCACCCGGAGAAGAGCACTGAGATGGCTGAACATGACCAGTGCAATCTGGTGAGGACGGAACAGCCAAACACTGCACCTGTTGCACCACAGTTCATTAATGAACTAATAATGAACTATTAATGGTAATGAAGTTTCATAAACAAGCTGGTTCCCACTGCCTGTACTCCCACAAATGGTTTATTCATCCAAGTTAAACATCAATATTAGACAAAATCTCACCACGCTTCTCCAGTAAAGAATGAAAACTACTCCTTGAATTGGGGACTTTTTTTTTCCCACAAGTTTAATATAAGTACTGTTGGTTCTATCAGCTGTTAGAGAAACACATTACATTTTAGTTTGCTTTGTGGCTCAAATTACCTTTTTCTCTCCAGCTTTAGTGTCTTCTGTCCTCCTATTGAATACTGAAAAACTTTTCCTAAAAATATGCTATTATTGTATCTGAAAAAAAATAATTTGTTTAAAGCTATTAAAACTCTTGGGAAACTTAGCCATATTTGCAGTCCTTTCCTCCCTACTTTTGGATTTCCTTCCTGGTCCCATAAACCACACAAATTCACCCCTCTTTTTGGGCATGGTCACCTAACGAGGCGCTGTATTAGCAGCACAGACACACGCATGAGGGCCTCAAAGGTGATCAGCAGCAGCGATGCCTACAGAAGGACCCTGAGTCACCCAATACACCAGCAGCTACACTGGAAGAAGGATGTATAAATGGTGTGTACAGCTGAAGACTTGTGCAGAAAGATGTGTTCTACAAGGAGCTCATACAGTGAAAACAACTCTCATGCTAGAGCATTCATGTGTCAATCCGATACAGGACTATGCTCCTAACGTCTGACACGTGAAGCCAGCAATAGCCATTAGCTGATGGTTCACAGCTCTTTATGAATCTGGGATTCATGTCTCGTAGAAATGCCCCATCTACAGAAGACACCACTTTTAATTCATCTCAGTGGTATTGTTTGCCTCCTAATGGAGTATCTGTAACAGGGGCAAATCACTCTTCCTTTTGCCGTGAAGACAGCTGACACCTTGAGATCACAAGACGCACTGCTCCTCCCCCAGAACATTCCCAGGCTTTACTTTGTTATTTTCATTTATGCAACAGCAAAAAAAACAAAAGAAAGGCTTATGCTATATGGATGTGTTTGGTGTCAGGAGAAGCAACCAAGTACTGTTGAGATCAGCGGAGTTAAACTGGCATGAACTATCGTGCACCAAGTTGCAGAGCTGGCACATGAACTCACAGAGAAGGCTCAGAGCTGAGCAACCAAACTTCCTTATGAGAAGCTTTGGATGGAGTACAAACACCCCTTTATGTGCTCTCCTGCCTGATAAATCACCAGTGGGCTGCCTTTCACACACGTACAACTGGAATAAAACTCAATTTTTAAATCTACTATTATTACAAAACATGGTGATCCTTCTTACAACTCCTAAACATGTCCATATGCTACAGTGATTTCAAATTGAAGTGAAATAAGATCTTTGTACGACTGCCACACTGCAGCCTTGCTCACTCCGTGAGCTGTGACAGCTTAAAACCATCTCAGCATGGGAAACTGTTGTGATATTGTCAGAACAGGGGCAGATTTAGCTCTTACATGTTCGGTTCGTTGTAACTCTTGCTGTCTAAGGATCAGCTGTAGCCTGAGAAGATGCCAGTGGCCACTTTGGTTATGGAATACATCCAAGGTTCAATACGTGCTCCAGGCACAAAGGACAGCAGCGTAGAATTATGTCTTCAGTGCCCATACGAAGGGAAAAAAGGAACCATTCCTCTCAAGAGCTGACAACAGAATGGGAAATGGGAGGATCTTCGTCTTTGAGAAAGATGCCTCAAGTTCAAGTCCAACCAGTACACTGACTCCAGTCCTTTCTACCAGATGCATTAAAACAAACAAACAAAAAAACGGGTACATTGTCCCCCGGACAAAGAACATCCTGTGAGTTGGAGCCACAGCACATCTGGGGGCCTCATGTGGCTGCTGAGCAATACATGACCTGGGGACACTGTCATCTTGTGCTTAACGTGTCTCCAGAGGGAAAGCTGACATTTGAAAGAGAGAAAAAGCTTCTTCATGTGATGCCAGCGCATCCTCTCCTGTTTCACTGGAAAGTGTGGGAGCATGTGAACAGCACAGACATGAGCTCATGTAGTTACACTGATGTAAGCCGCAGCCTCCCAGCTCAGTGCCAATACTGGAAGCCACATGCCAGGACGTGTGCTAGGAGATGCCACCTTTGATTTTCTATTTCTGCTCTGACCAGTTTTCCTTCAACATTTTGGATCGAAGTATCAGTTGAAATAGAAGAACGATAAGAGAAGTTTCATAGTCATTGCTTGGGAAGGTGCCTAATTAGTTCTCTTCTTAAGCAGCAATTTCCTTATGAGCTATTCTTTATAATCCATTCCCCACATGGCCTACATGCATGTAGATGCGGAATTAAAACAATACGAAGCCCGCAAGATCTGTTTGAGATTTCAGAAGCCATCGACTTGCCACACAGCGATCTAGATTTATAACTAAGGTGCAGATATCCCCCGTCCCGTGGGAAGTTCACATCCCTTGATGTTGGACTTGGAAGAAAGCATGAAAAAAAATACAGCAGGCTTGCTAACTACCAACTAGACAGGAGACGATGGTAACAGGTCTGGTTGAGATTGGTTTTGACCACTCGGTGTTGTAACGTAGCAAATTAGAATAAGCTGCATGAGGCGCAAAGCAGAACAAAGCTGCCCATAAAACACTTAGGGGCAGGCACTCTAATACTGTGTGGCAATGACAAATCAACATAATTTCCTCATGTCTTTTCCTCAAAATCACCTGGAGTATCTTCAGGCATATTCTAGATCACTGAAATACTTCTCTCCATCCGTGCATGATGGAAAACTTCCATCCATCTCATTGAATGTAGACTCCGGCAGAGCCACATGCAGTCTGTGGCATCCCCACACAGAGGCCAGCTTATCACACTGAGCTCTTCACAAGGGCTGCCTTCGTTGGTCCTTCAGAAGAGGCAAGCTTTCTGGAGCAGAAGGAAGCCCTTAACCCAGCTAAAGTTGTCTACTGTCCAGTTAGAGTTCCAGATGAACCACTGGAAAGGAGAGCTTTCACTTTTGAAACAGGAAACATCTTCTCAACATGGCTGTTCTAAGTTAAACCACATCACTCTTTCAAAAGACAAGAAAGGAACTGCATGCATGATTGATGAAATATCCTAAGCAGAGAGGGAAATGTAACAAACGCATGGGCTGATCAGTGTGACACGCACCAGAAGAAGGCCTGACAAACAGCACAGTGCACTAATAGGCATTCAGAAGTCAACAGCATTCGCTTACTACTTGTTTATTTTAATTGAAATTAAAGCAGCTCAATAACGAGCCTTGCGGTACTGATGCATACAGTTTCAAGTGTCACACGGATCACTGCAGGCTCATTATTACTTGGTGCAAAGCGTTAGAGCCCACCAGAGCTGACTGCATGCAATAGCTGAGGAAGCCAGGCGCTGCTCTGGTTACAGAACTCCCTTTGAGGAGATGCTCAGGTTTCAGCAGCGCTCCATAGACTCCCGCTGGCTCACTGGGCAGCCGGCCGCCAGCCTGTGTGTCGCAGTCAAAGCTGTGAGGTGGTTTGTTCCATGGGAGGGTGGGAGGCTGCCAATCTTAAAAAGATCGTTTCTGTTATTTGCAAACACAGAAATTGCTTTAGGCTCTCTGGACATGCCAAAGCCTTGATCAAAATCACATCCCTTTCATGGGGACAAAACATATGTTCACATTATTCCGAAAAGAAACAAGGGGGCATGGGGGAGAAAGGGGAGGGAATCTTTTTAAGTAGGTTTAGTATGAAAATGCCATGCATGGCTGCCAGTTGTTTATCAGCTTTTCCAAATCAACAATATGTTCTTTCTTAAGGCCTTTCATTAGAGAGCTTTCTGTCAATCTAACTTCTATTAAATAACAGAAACCAAATGGGGAACATTCTCAGGCTCTGGGCTTGTCACATGACGTTGCTGTTTAAAGAGCTTTTTTGGTCACCACCTCACAGCGAGAGCATTATGGAGAATCTAATTCATAAACAGTGCTGATGCACTGGGACACTTCCCACATGATTCCATTTTTCTTTTTTGACTCTGGCAGAAGGAAGAGGATGCTCGCTGCCACGTCAGTCTTTGCTTCTCCACTGGGTGCTTCTCCTGTTGGTTTCCACTTTGCATGATGAGCTCCAAAGGGAATAAAAACTCAAAGATAACAAGGTGGGAATTGCAAGTCATCCAAAGACAATCTGATGTGGCAGAAGAGGGGTGAGGGAGAGGGCTCATGGGTCCCTCCTCTAGCATCAAGGAGATCAGCTAAGCAAAGATCAGCAAACAGGCCCTACCTTCAAAAGAGGACAACTACTCTTTGTTTTTTAAACGACCTCCTGTGCACCAGTGCCACAAATAAGATAGTGGTTTCCATAGGAAGAGGAGTGAATCAAAACACCTTTTCAACAATTCTCCTCCAGTGAGAGGGGAACAACTGCAAATGCAAATACACAGGATGTTTCCCAGTTGACAGCAGGGGAGAGAAAGCACACAGGATATCAGGTAGTCAAACTATAATCACAGAGACTCTGTCAATCATTAAGGCAAAGTAACTGGCACTCCTTCCTGCCAAGGAGAATTCCCACACACATCTTGGCAGCTCTTTCCAGATGGATGAGACCTCAATTGCCCCAGGCAAAGGAAACCATCCATGCTGTTAAACAAATGCTAAGATGGAGGAGGATAAGATTATAAGGGGTTGGCATTTCAAGTGACAACAGCAATCAGGAGGAAAAAAAACAACAGAAAAGTCAGTCATCTCTGTTTCCCTCCTAACATCCTCTTCCAGGTGGTCCCAGGCCTTAGGCATTTTTATAATTTCAGGGTCACTGGTATGCATTCTCACAGACTAACCAGCCTTCCGGCAGGGTCTTCACCTGATAACAGCTACAGATAAGAAGGGAAAGAACCTCAGTGTCCTAACAACACCTGCTTTGTACAGGGCGATGTTAGAGCTCCAGGTTAGAGCTCCTGGCTGCTCTGCTTCTAAGGTCAGAGGAGTCAGAGGAGTATCTCTCCCTGTGCTCATTCCCAGGCTCCTGAGCTACGCTGGATAGCAGCATTGAAGGCCCTTTCTCTGTGCCAAGTGCATCTCTCCACCATCCCTGCCCAGGACATTCTAACTTGCCAGCCTTCCAGAACTACATTTCTCATTCTTAAAGCATTTTTTTCTCCTGTATGTACATGCATTTCTAAAGCGTGGCATAAATTGCATCCCAAAACCTCAGCACGTTTCTATATGAGAGTTGACTCTGTTCAGAATCCCCTTCAGTCCATGCATTTTAGCAAAATATTTAACTGAGACAAAGCTTTCCAAGTCACAACATCTGTGATACCTCCCAACTAAAAAACAAGTACTCAACTAATCAGAAGGAAACAAACCACAAGGAATTTATAGTGAGTGAGGGGCTGAGCTCATGCTCTGAGTTCCTTTCATCCTTATTAGCAGAGCTACAGCATTTTTGTCCTTGCGGCCTTCTGTCAGCAACGCTCCAGCTAAGAGTGCAGCCCTTTTATTTTATTCTATAGTTTCATTGCTGAGAGAACTTGCAACATCTTATCTAGAAATTAAAATATACCTAAAGGAATATTTTGAGGGACAGCAACTCAAATGAACTCACACAAAGATGATGGAGATGCTCCAATTAGGGGCCCAGATTAATGAAGTCCAGTTTTTAAGGTTGACTTACCAATAAGCCTTATGAGTAGATACAAGTCAAAAGACCTGCAGTACTGTGTATTATTCACACTTTTCCCCATGTTCCCATGCTCTGATATGTGAACATAAAGTACAGTTTTCTTTTGGCCACTTTCAATCCTGCTCTTGGCTCTCTGTCTACTGATGAACATGTGAGCATCATAACTTCTGCTGAGGACAGAGATCATACAAGTGAAACTACAGGGAATTAGCAGAATATACATTTCAGCTCCTACAATGCCAAACATCTTTCACATCAGCATCTTCATTGGATCTTCAGCTTCCTATCCATCTTGCTGTGCTCTTTAAGCTGTTTCCAAGCAGCTGGTCAGCAGCTACCAGACAGAAGGATTTCTGCAGCAATGAAGCTCAACTTTTTCTCCTACTGTTTCATGGGAGCATTTGCTCTGCAGGAGCTCCAACTAACACAGAAACTTCCCCTCCCAGGGAAGCATGGCCAGGACTCATCACATGCCACTACTGCCCCATCAAGTTCTCTGATGCAGATGAGCAGACTACAACACATAGGGAAAATGTGAAAAACCCCGTGAGAATCAGGGTGAATGGTCACTTCACAGCTCTAATTCACAGTCTGAAGGACTCTACAGAAGAGGTACTCAAGTTACTAAAGAGATGTTTTCAACCACAGCAAAAAATCCAACTGCTTTAACAGAAAGAACTAAAATTGTATTTGTTTTCAATGTGAAAGCAAAGGGAGCGACAGAATAAATCAGTGCTTTCTCTCTCTGACAGTAAGTGTCTGAATAGGATTAGCAATAAAGCTGTCGAGCAAGGTCAGCAAAAGATGCCCAGTTTAGCAGCTTTTACCTTGGAAGCAATCTGAAGTGTCAAACAGTCAATATCTCATCCATTCATGAATCCCTTTAAGTCTTGTGACTGCATTTCCTGTGCCTCTGTCCGCAGTGCACATGCTGTGTCCGGTGCACGAAGCTGGAAGGTTACATGTCCTCTTCCTCCCAGACCAGTCAGTAGATGCTATTTTCTGACTTACTCCAGACAATCACTGCTCTGATACACAACTGATTAAACCACACAAAAATGCTACGTGGTGGCTGACTTTCTGGCCTTCGTTCCTGAAAGAGTGCCTCTCCATTCCGAAGTTCTGGGCTGATCATCAGCCTTATCTCTGGGCTTCCTGCCTCATGTCACAACCCTACTGATATTTAAGCATACTTGTGGATTTAATTTAATTTCCTTGTTTTTGTTTAGCTTTGATAAGGAGAAGGAAATCTTTTCTAATCAGTTCAAAGCAAGACCATTGACTCAAGACCAAGTTCAGTGAGCTATCAGGGGCAACAGGATACTAATGGCTAATGCAAAAGCCTGAGAAAGAGCCATGGGAACAAAAGCCACTGGAGGAAGAACAACTTGTTTTCTGAATCTGCTAAGAGGAAGTGGGATGCGGAAAAAAGTTCTGCATAGAAAACCATGGCAAGAGGGACTGGGAAAGAAAATAAGCAGAGCACCAGCGTGATGAGCTGAAAGGGAAATAAAGGAACAAACTGAGATTTTAGACGTGTACATCTGTGCGTATATGCACGTGTAAGTGAAAGTTGACATATCAGATATAAATGTCTGACCACATCATACATGGTTTGTGGGTTCTTTCGCCCCACCAAGCAAGGATACTGGGAAGGAAGACTAACCTACAAGCACGGAACATTAAAGAACTTAAACCAAAGTGTTTCTGAACTGGCAAACATCTCTGCATCTGCTCCCAAAAGATGTAATTGCTCCTAGCACAGGCAAACAGCGACAGTGCCATCACTGTATGCTGATCAGATGAAGCGTCAGTGTAGAGAAGAAAGGTTTTAAGAAATGAAAAGGTAAATGGACATCTAGCATTTGAATCTAGCAGAGTAGCATGAACATTTTGATCCCAAGAAGCAGCCACATGACAGAGCCTCATCCACAAGTCTTTGCATGAGCTTGCTGGAATTTGGCTCGAGTCCCAGAGCAGCTATGTGCAGGCTAGCTAAGGACAGAAGTGTGCATACAAGTGAATGGCATGAAGAGTAAGTTCCAAGTCATAAAAATACTGCGCTAGCAGTTCAGAAGGTTTGAATACAAGAGCTAAGTGAAGAAACAGACAAAGGCCAACCAGTCACATCACAACTCTCCAAGTCTCACGCATTTACAGCTCCTTATCTCCAGCCCAACACTTTTTATCTAAGAATTCACATGAAAATCCAAACAGATCAAAACTTAACAGACAACTCCAGCCGTCAGAATCCTTCCAGTGATCAGTGTCCAGAATTCCAGCCAAACTGCTTTCTCTCACAGCTGCTAGTCCAACAGCTCTAACTTTATTAAATCCTCCCAAGCATTCTGGTCCCAATTTTCATATCTCGATCAATGGAAAATAGTTGGGTTATTGGTAACCTACTCTGTACAAAACCCTCAGTGCATTTTTACTGCACCACATCTGTTATTACAGAAATACTGTTCTGACATCAACTTTTCATGCACCGCTAGTTGCTTATTTACTAGCTCCACATACCCTAAAAATCCCAGGCTCTTTTCATAATTAGCTAAGACCATCAAGGGCATTTTTCTTCTACTGCTACTAAGGGCCCGTGGTCTTGCTCAGTAATAGCTGCCTCTTTGATCAGCACCCAGGTCAAATACCATGAGAGCAGCCTTCCAAGAAATACTCAGCTGTTCTGTCTTCCATCATCCCATCTGTAGGCTTTGCCAGCAGAATGGCCAGGGATTTCACCACCTTTATTATATTGGGTTCTTTATAGACTTCAATCTCATCTTTATTGAATCTTCTCCACACGCCTTCCCTTACATTCCCCAACAATCTCAGTGCTTTAAGTTATTTAGTTGTCATTCTTCCATCTTAAAAGCATCCAACAACCTGGATCTCTGCAGGTTGGTCTCCCCCACCATTTTGGACTTAAGAGTTACCTGCAGAAAGAAGTACCTTCACTCTGGCGATAACAAGCCTTACTTTCCTCTGATGTCTTCAAGCCATTTAACATCAACATAACCTAGAGCATTTATGGACTCCCAGAAAAGGTTTCCCAAGGTGATCTTAAGCCAACAACTGGGTTTTAATTTTCTTCTAATTTGAGTACTAATTGGAGTTCGTTTTTCCATTTGCAGTACCTTCAGGTCTCCAGCTCTCTGTTGAGCTGTATTTCCTCTTGCAATCATTAGCTCACTGCCATGGCCAACAAGAAAATGTAGAGCATTTACAGTCATGCCGTTCTGTGAATTCTGCACTGAGGACAATAATCCCAACAGAGTCACATTTAAGTGTCAGGAACAATGCATCTCTCTAGCTTAATTCTTAGGCTGCAGTCAAACAGAATGTGTAACTTCCCCCATTTCAACCAGTTCACATTCGCACCCTTCTATTGTATTTTTCAAGCTATACCAATCCTTTTTCCTGCTGAAAGCCAATTTATGGAAAAGACAAAGCTTTCTTAAAATTCCACGATGGCTATGCATACAAAGCAAACATATGCATGCACAGAAATATGTACATCTTGATCACATTCCTGCCCTCTCTTGAGCAGCTAATGGATCAAGCTTCTCCACTCTAAGAAAAATAAGTCTCTTTATAAAGCAGACTGGACAAAATTGGCCATAAAGAGAAGGGAAAATGCTACAGCATTTCTTCCATTCTGTTTTCTCCCTTTTTCAGATTTGGGCATATTCCCTTGGAATTTTTTCAAGCTTCCAAACCAAATCAGTCCCTAATGCCTTTGAGTTCGTGTAGGCCCTCCTGTTTTCAATAATGCAGCAGGAACACTATCGGCCCCTGGTGCTTTATTGGTCCTGAGAATTGTAATTGTCTCTCAAAGCTCTTCAAAATGTGCTATTTCTACAAAACAGCTGAGCTGTCTGGATTACAGCCAGTGTCTCTTTTTTCCACCTCACTACTAAAGAGATCACAGTATTTTCTCTGTATTTTTATAGTTACACTGTAATTTCCACTTTTGTCCTTAATCACGCTCGCTTGGTCCTCCACACATGGATATTCTTGTAAAACCATTCTCATTGTTAATACTTCTCTTCTGTCATCTCTACTGTGTTTTATTATCTGGTGTGTCATTCGACTCGTCCTGCAGCTCTACTGCAGTTTCAGCATAAGGTGGATTCTCATTCTAAGCACAAGTAATTGCCTCTTGGCTCCTATAAAGTTTCAGCTGCAAGTCTCCTCTCCATATCTCTAATAAAATGGTTGCTAGCAAGTGAGAAATTTTTAACACCTCTAGAATCTGCTCTCCACTATTTATCAGCAATACCTGCTTTGCTGGATACATCAAGTATCCTGCTTTGCCTCGTGGACTCATGCATTTTACTGCAGGAGGTCACGGTGGGTAGGTAAGTAAACACAGCATCAGACTGACCAATTTCAGCTCTATTTAAGTTCACAGACGTCCTTCCAGTCCTCTTTACAGCTATCTTAAATAACACAAAACTAATTCATCTCCACGGTATTTAAAGCCATTAAGTTTGGCTTCTAAATCACAGCACCAATCACTTACCCTTATGTATTCCACAGCTTCAATTTCATTGTGTGTTCCTAAGGTGAGTTCATACAAATCATTATTATCAAATCTGTGTTTTTTTAATTCTGAAAAGGAAAAAATGACTGAAAGCTTCACAAGTAACCACTTCTCCCATTTCATGCCTTTGAGTCTTTACAACCCAGTGCATTTCTGAAAGGAACAACACAGAGTTGTTTGAAACGCCAGCATACTATGGAGATCAAGTCTTAACTTGAAGTTCCTTCTCTGTATTATTAAAAATAAGAAATATTCATTCTCCAAAAAAACAAGGCTGTGTATGAGACCTTCTCACTCGCCCCACATTATTTGGAGGCTTCCTGGCCACTTTGACTCAGAAGTCATACAGTACCAAATTTCAGACCTCTCTCTGCAGCTCCCTTATCCAAAATACCCACTGCTTTGGGGTGAGTTTGCTTGAGGGCATTTTTCAGTGTTTAATTGAACTTTATTCATCCTTTAGCCTTCAGTACATCTGACTGAAGAGACATTCCTGGCCCCGTCACTATTACCAATATTGTTCTTGTAGTCATAAGAGCACCCTTCAGAACATCAAGGAGGAAACTCACAGATGCTTGGCTATGAGATGTGCCATTAATCTTTAAGGATTTTGATGCTGAATGTTTATTAAAGCCAACTTCAAAATAGCCTGAACTAGAAAACATTTGATCCAAGATTCATAAGCCTTTTGAATATGGAACAGGCTGAAGCAAGTAAGTGACAACCTTAATCCAAGGATATTTTCACATCGTTCTCTTTAGACGTCAGAAATTCAGGAAGATTCCTTTTTTCTCCCTAAGTGAAAAAGGCTCAGCTTTGCTTCAGCTTCCCAGAAGGAAGAGAGGGAGATGTTTCAGGCCACTTCACACTTGCACGTTTGGAAACAACATTACAATGAGCAACTAGTGCCTGCCTATACCATTGTGCTCTGCTGAATGGACGCAGATCAGTTCAGCATCATAATGGGCCCTTTATTGCTCATTGCTGAAGCAGTCATTTTTGGTTTCAAATGACAAATTCCTACAGCTTCACAGAAAAAGTTCTATCCTGGTTCTGAGAAATCCAAAACGATAGTTTTTTACCTGACTATTTTCCTGTATTGACCAATTAAAAAAAAAAAAAACCTTGCAGTTTATTCCCTTTTCTTTTGTGGATTTGTTTGATAGGTTTTGCTGTCCAAGTGCTTCAAATAGTCAGCCTACTTTAACTTGGGTGCAGTTTAAGAAGGCAGCACTTACTGTGGGAGGACTGCATTCAGAACCTCCAAACCATTTCCAAGTTAAGGTTCTCTGAGCTCGTTAGGTTATGGAAAAGCTCAGTGATTGAAAATAAGTAAATGGAAGCAGACAACTGCTTCCTCTCTTGCAAAAAGGCAGCATGGGATACCAACAAAGCCAATGGTTAGTTCATGCTGATGAGATCACCGCAAACTACACTGACACTTTCCCTGCCAAGAGCAATTCTCTGCAGAGGGACTTCCAGGACAGATAAGGGAAGAGAAGCCTGCTGCGTGCCCTGCTTTGTGAAGCCCGATGTGATGTACGGACATTGAGCAACTCCTGCAGACCAGCTCAGTTGACGAGGCAGCCAGAGAGAGAGCATTTCAGAGCAGCACCTGCGTGGTACGCAAACTCAAGATGCAGCACACTCAAATTCTCTCCCTTGCTGTGGATTTTCCCCCCAACAAATCCATTTCTTTGTCAGCTGCTACGGCCTGCAGAACAGGCTTAAGCAAGGTCTGCCATGATGAAATAATTAAGTTTACAGTGTTGGTGCACTCTTTCCTATATATTTTTAAGATCATCCAAGCAAGACTACATAATTAAAGATTGACTTATAAAAACGTCATTCCATGGCTCTGCATTCATAGCTCCGATCAGCGCTACGCCCTTGACAAGGACACAACTCAAACACTGGAGATCCTTGGTGCCCGCAGCCAGGAGGTGTTTTTTTAAACAGCTGCCTTTGTTTATAAAAGTAGAGTCTGGAACAAAAGGAAAAAAGCCAGTGATTCCTTTCAGACAGAAGTAGTGTTCTTCTAGAAGGCTCCTAAACATCTTTCTGGTAAAGAACTGTGGGGTCAATTAGCATTTTAACAGGACTTCAGACAGCTGTTACAAAAGTCCATAAAGTTTCACCATCTGCCTAGGTTTTAGGGAATCTGTGACACTTTCTGCTCTCTTCAAGGCTGCAATCAAGCTTGCTAAGGATGGCTTTCTCCTTCCCAAAGCACCTTCTGTTAAAAAAAGCCAGTCTCCATTTGCTTCTGCTAGCATCATTTTCTTATTAGAAATGATGTTTTTATTACTCTCCTATCATGCTGAGCAGTGGGGGATATTACTTCTCCAACAGCTGGAGTGCAAGGCCTCTTACCCTGTGGGGATTTGGCAGTTACCAGTTGCAAACTAAGTGGAGCAGCGAGCAAGCTCTGCAAAGAGGATGTCTTTACTGTCAGCTAATAGCACACAGATCCCTCCATTCCTGCAGAACTAAAACCAGGCCACTATTTTGCTTTTCAAGAGACAATAGGTCTCCTTCTCCCCTCCTCCAAAATAAGGCAGGCACAATAGCTCCAAAATGAAAACCTTTTGTGTGCACATATTATTTGATTTCAAGCTGCCTAGAGTATAACGATGATTTTTTTCAGCTCCTTGTGGAAGCTGCCAGCTTTTCTGACAGCCAGTACTAGGAGATGGGATGACTGAATAGCTTTGTGTGTGTTATTTGCTATGATTTTAAAAAATAATAATAAAACTTCCAAAAGGCTGTTTAAGAAATTGCTGCCAGCCCTTCTGGTAACCCTCCTGCATTTTCCTTATGCGTTTTCCTTATTTCAGCAGGGAAAACCACCACTCAGCTTTACACAGCACTAACCTACTCTGTGCTGCACAGCCTAGGGGAAACTGGAGATTGAAGGAGGGAAGGAAAAACTCAAAGCCTTTCAAAACAATGGAAAGACTGCTCAATGTCACTTAAGAAACATTCAGAAAACAGTCAAACTCCATTCATTTATTTTGCTCTCCTTTTTTTTTTCCACCTCAGTCCCTTTATAAGAGAGAGGGAAGCTTTGGGAACTCACCTTTCATATACCCCCTGTGTGTGGTTACAGCCAAACATGAGCCATCACTGTTTCCTCGGGGGTCTGGCTATTTAGGAAGCTCTGCAGGGTTTTACATTTCTTTTTGTGGGTAAAACTCTTTTGATGTCTTCTGTGTAAGTACTAGCTACGAAGGAAATTAAATATAGGAATTTTATGTTGCTATTGTTTATTTTTGCTTAAGCTTTTTTCCAGTTGTACTATAACCTTATGGGGACTTTTCAAATAAATTAAGCTGTGCTGTAGCTTGTTCTGGTAAAAGGGTAGTGAACAACAGCTGCTGATGTACTGTGTCAGATAGGCCACCATGTGAATGAATCCCTACACTTGCAGGACTGAAGACCAGGCAGATGCAGTGTGGTTTCCCTTCTCACAGGATAGCTCTCCGTTGTATCTGTCACACTTGAGGGCTGTAAGCTTGTGAAAAAGCCATCCCAAGTCTTGCTAGACCTATACTTGTCACTGTGAAATTTCAGTATTTCCTGAATGCTTTTGGACTTCATTTGTGGCTGGTTTCTCTCTCCTAGGAAATGAGAGAAGCCCAGCCCATGGGAGGTGCTGTAACCGCAGATGCCTTTTCTTCCTAGGGAAAAAATACTGTTGGTTCTCTATATCTTGCACCACTGTGGTCTTCAGTATGTTCCTCACTTGTCTTGCTTTAGCAAACTCCTTGCATTCTTGCAGGTTCACTGCTTCTTCCCTCACTGGTTAAAATACCTGTAGCAAATCTTAAGGCACAGAGTGTTTACTACATTTCTGAGCTGTAGATTACTTGTGAAGGGCACTGCTTTGCAGAAAACCACATCCCTGATTTGGCCAAAACAGAGCCTAGTTTATCTGAAGATGATGAAACCGAAGCCAGAAAGCTGGAGACAGAATCTCAAGAGATGGCAGTAGATTGCTTTAAGGTACAAGGCTGTAATTCTCAAGTGCCTGGATATCTGCACAAATGGCTCTGGAAATCCACGCTTCAGCTGTCACAAGTAGTGAATGTCTTAGAGTGGAGGTCTGAGAGCAGTAACATCTTTTTGTCAGCAGAAATTACCATGTTCTCAATAGTAGGACATTTAGAGGCCTGTAATGTGGTCTCTCAGCCTCTTGTAGCCAGATGGAAGA
The DNA here is from genome assembly GCF_019232065.1 of Centrocercus urophasianus. Classification (NCBI taxonomy): domain Eukaryota; kingdom Metazoa; phylum Chordata; class Aves; order Galliformes; family Phasianidae; genus Centrocercus; species Centrocercus urophasianus. Next base: position 24,763,323 of record NW_024884733.1, on the reverse strand, counting down.
GTTCACCTTTAAACTTCTATGTGCTGTCACTTGCTTCTAGGAAAGCCATTAATCATGAACTTCAATCTCAGACAGAACAGAGCAGGGACTTCACTGCCTCTGCTTTCTGCCAAGACAGGACAGGATGGGTTTTGTTTTCTGGCACGAGCCCTCTATCAAAGATTAGACATCTGCCTTTCCAACAGATTGCTGGCCACTAAATGCACGGGCTGCTTCTCAACCACATTTACAAAGACCAAATTAAAGTCTTCTGGTGTTGAAGAGCTGTCAATAAAATGTCTCAGTGGGCTACAAAAGAAACCTTCCTGAGGCCATACTTAGACCACAAAAGAAGGCTGTGCGTTGTGCTTTGACTTGTGGCTGACCCAGGCAGGTGATGGAGTGCACCTCTAGCAAGCATACAGCTATCTTTCTTTAGCACTAAACGTAAGCTTCACTCTTCCTAAGGTTTAAAAACTCATTATGTTAACTTTGGCATATGAAAAACAAAGCAGAAGTGATTCATTCTGAGGAAAGGAGGGAGATGCTTGCAAAAGGCTAGTGGTTCCAGCTCTGTCCTGTTCAAAGGGAGAAAAGAGAGAATCCAAAGCCAGGGTGCTGTTATGTCCCACTTCCACAAGGAGAAAGGATTTGAGAGGGTCCTGGCTCACAGCACTGGGGTTGAAAGCTCCTGGCTCTTACCTCAGACCTACCTACCAGCTTCTGCAAGCTCCAGCTGCCACCATTCCTGGCATGCTGTCACAGCTCAAACCAGGAGCCTCCTGCCTCGTGATTGCTGATTTCAGTTCATTTCTCTGATTTACAGTTTCCCAATTTGTAGGTTGTTAAAAATACTTGTAAAAAACACTGGTCTGGAAAATGTTCCTAAATAATTATGTTGATGACTAAAACGCAGTCTGAAAGGGCTTTAATTCATAGCAGCTCATACAATAAGGGAGATTTAGGGAGAGCTTTTATTCTCATCTCATATTTTTAATGTTTCATTCATGTTCATATCCTGTACTACAGACCTCTAAGTGAGTTTGCATGGCTAAACTCTAATTCTACTAGTTCATTTTCTGGAAAACCTTTCTTAAGCAAATAAATTCTTCTATCTGAAGGTTAGCATTGTGTTTATGTTCTGGAAGCTTGTGGGGAATTAAAAGTCCTTTTCCCTTCGGAAGGGAATTGTGGGAACTGAAAGGTTAGACTTAAAGCAGGCAGTCTGAGCAGCAGGGAGAAACCCAGGCCAAAAGTCTGCCCTGTTTACTTAGTGCAAGCAAAGATCACGGCTGGGTCTGTGCAAAGGGATTCATGCAGCACAGCCTGAAACATCCTGGGTGTGAAAATGAGCGACGCACACCCGTGACTATTTTCCTTGTCACCTTTGGTACTGAGAGGGGAAATATCTGTTGCTACTAGCCCCGGTTAGGGCTTAGGCCTGCAACAGTGTCATCCTCAGTCTCAGGTTTCTTATTTAACCAGTCCCAGCTGTGTGAAATCCTGGCTGCAACAGAACTAGAAGCTGGAATTAACCATTGAACCTCCCAGCCCATCTGACTGATTGACTCTATTGTAAGGCCTAGTTAGAAAAACTTTGACATGTCTTCCACTGGAAAATGTCTTAGTAAACTCTACAGAAATGCAACTATTGCTTGATGCCAAGACAACTCTGAATATCTCAAATGAGGCCTGGCCAGGGTGGAAGATGGGCTTTACCACATCCCAGGGGAATACATTTGGTCTACTGTAGGCTGTTTCTGATTTTGTAATGACTCTCAGCAGGGAAAATGCTTGAGATTCCCAGTTGTCAGGGAATGAGAGAAACATTCTCTGTTCAGCTCTGTTTGCAAGTCTTAAGTTATTTAAGGGCCTCAGTTTGCAGCACCAGAAGTTAACGCAAATATCTGACTACAGTCAAACAAGCTTAAGGGGGGCAGAGCAGTTTCTGCATTGGTGTAACGGAGAATGACACGTTTGCCTGTCGGATGCTGGCAGCCCACATGTAACAGAGGGATCGTCATGCAGCACTGAAGGTAAAGCATGGGTATTCACATGCTGCCGTGCAGAGCTGTGGGAGAGCCCTGAGGTGTCAGAGGTCCAGAGGTCAAAGCTGCGATCTGCTCATTTACAGAGAGACAGGATTTCTGAACATCTTGCTAATACAACATCCCTGAAAATTTAGATTTTGCTTAATAGCCAAACACATGAACAGGAATATAGTAAGAAAAGAAAAAAGACCCTTGCTGGTTAGTGCAGGTGTCTGCTGATCAGCCAAGAGGACGGCAGTTGTTTTCAGTTGAAACTTATTACCTTAATGAGTGAAGTAACTACAGCAACAAAACGGTCTCTCAGTACATTAGAAAGTCAGATGTGCCCAACATCTGCATTTTTTAGGACAGATCTAAAAAAGATGACCTACCACCTGCTATGACTTGCTAGGTTTCTCTTTGTAGAGCACTGCATCCTCCATATCCTGCTGTCAGGAAACATTTGCTAGCCAACATTTGCTTTGTTTCATCTTTGCTTGCTCTTCTCGCTACATCACCTTGTGCTCAATAAGGACACACTTAACACACTGTGCTAAATTCTTGCAGACTGTCACAAGTAGATGCTCTGGTAACATGATTTTCAGCAGAAAGGCATTCCTGAGCTGTGGCTGCCACAGCCCTCCTAAAACCTGTTTTAAAAGTGCAGACCCACTGTATGGTATTGAGGCAGTTCATGGTGTCAGTTCTGCTGCACAGTTGTCTAGAATGACAACTGTGTAAACTGTAAGCAACCCTACAACCTTCAAGTGTTCAGTACATGCAGAGCCTTGTACGAGCCTTCCTTGAGGGGAGAACAGTTGATGATCCAACACATTACAGTAGATCTAAGGAGAGTCAAGAGTTATAGACTTCATACGCCTTAAGGGCTCTGCAGCAAGTGTACCAGTAACTGAGCAGAGCTGCAAGCAATCAGCTTTGAAAACAGTACATTGGAGGAATGTCCTTTGACACTGCAAAAAGTCTTTTTTCCTCCCTTAGAAACCTTAATCTACTAGTGGAACTAAGGCAGCAGTGAAAAAAGCTCTTATGGTGTTTTGGCATTAAAAAACCCAACTGAACAGTAGGATGAAAGAATGTAGGACATTTTAAGAAATACTACAGCTACAAAGGTTATGATGCGCAAAATGGAAGAGAAGAGCAATGGCTTATCTGTAATCCAAGATGAATTTGAGACTAGATGCAGATATTTCCAAGGGACAGAAGTGTAATTTACAATACTTGTAGTGCAAGATCAACTGATTTCCTTGAACAAAGCGCTGAGATCAGCAAGTTCTATCCTCTCCTTCAGCAGTGTCAGCAGTTAACTTGTAGTCATCACCTTGTATGCAGGTGAGGATGAGATTATGGCATGGATCTTACCACTAGTTTAGAAGGGTTTATGCTGCACTTTGCTCTATCAGACCTTTTGCCACTTTTAACCCTGAAGGGAATCCTTAAGGAACTACCAAGCAGGATACAATACATACTGAGGCTAAGTGTTTTTAGAAGCCATTTCCACTTTGTTATTACTATGTGCAAATATTGGATTTTATTATTTCCTCTTTGATTTTTATGACTATTACTGATTATTCAAAGGCAAATTGAAAAAAGTACTTTACTGCCTGAGTTTGTTTTGTTTTTTAAACCTGTAGCACTTAAAAGCATCCCACAAAGAATTCCAGATTATAATAACAATGGGGACAATGAAAATAAGTAATCTGTCAGCAAAACATGATAGAAAGCATAACAAAATAGCAGAGAAGTAAGGCCTTAGGCTACAGCAAGTGTGGATCTATTCAGATATGATAGCAGGTGGTGTAGAAATAAGAGAAAGAAACTGCTTACCTTCAGAAGGCCTGTAAGGTTGTCAGGTACACAAGGATCTCCAGATAAGATGCCCTCACCTCTGCTGCTAACCCATAAATGAGGTCGGGGAAGGGATGGATCCTGGCTCCATCCCTCCTGGTCCCTCAGGTACATTGCATGTACCTGAGCTCCCCTGTGTTGGCCCTGCCTTCTCACCAGGTGCTCAGTCACTGGTTCAAGCCCTGACCTAGCATTTCTACAGTCAGAGTCTGAATGCTACCACAGATGGAGGTGTAGGGATCCACTTGGGGTTGTAAGGTCAGTTATCGTTCTGAGAGCCTAGTGAAACTGTCATATAGCTACTGATAAAAGCACCTCAAACGTCTGCCAGCTTTGCTAAGGCTTCCTGAAATCTTCAGGTATCTCCACAGCCAGGCTGGTGATTTCATAGAATCATAGAATGGCCTGGGTTGAAAAGGACCACAATGATCATCTAGTTTCAACCACCAGACCAGGCTGCCCAGAGCCACATCCAGCCTGGCCTTGAATGCCTCCTGGGATGGGGCATCCCAATAACAGGTTTTCTTGGTGTGTTTCCATGTGTTCCTGATGCTTTGAGTCTTGCTACAAAACAGATGTGCTTGGAGTACTTAACAATCTCATTTTGAACAAGGGACAAGGAAATAGAGAGCACAGAAATAAGAAAACTTTTTTTTCTTTTTTTTTTTTCCACCTGATTACTCTTGAATCTCAACACTGGGGTCAAAGATTTGGGCAAGGATTCAAACTGGCTCTTCCCCTTGAAATCTATTCTCATGTCTCTACATGCACATTAAGGTGAGCATTAAGTCTAACATCTCAGTTTTAAATCTCAATTCCCTTGCTCAGGTTTGAAGCCAAGCATTTGCTAGGGGAGAGACATGCACAGCTGATCAGTAGCCTTCTTGCAGGATACCTGTCTCCACTAAATGCATGAAAAAGTTGAAGTTTATACCGAATGGTCCTGGATGGTTTGGCCAAGAGACACTGTAATTAAGCAGCAGTGTGGCCCCACCCTGACAAAGTATATTTGTTTTCTTTAGTGCTCTTCACAAAACGTTGCCACAACGACCTGAAGTTGTTGCCCACGCTATTTAGACAGCCATGTCTTCAGCTCGCCACCTAAGCCTAACCAGCTTCTTTGATGGGAGGAGCTGCTTTAGAGGTTGTTTGAGATGGGAAGGGGACTTGAAAGAGCCTACATTGAAATGAAACACTGGCAACTGCAAATTCTAGGCTGTACTCATAGCTATTTAAACACGTTTTTTCCTGTCAAAAAAAGACTTCTTTCTTCTTCAAAGAAAGTTCTTTGGCCTTCCAACCCACAGACACTTGCATTTAGTTGCTTACATGATGCTTGAGGACTGAACTGCATTCTTTGTGTTGTACAGGTTTTCACCTACATGCTGTTAAGCCTGGCTTCGAGGATCATCTTACCAGTGCAAAATTAAGGATGTTTAGTACACAAATCATAATAACCTATGATAATTGTGATTTGAATAAATGGAAAACTAATTCAGCAAAGCACCTGATCAGATTCGTACATATTTTTAAAATTGGCCATTGTCAACTGTACGCATATTGGATGTAACTGTAATGCTTCTGGACCTCTGGGCTCCCTGAAAGAAATGTGACTCCATAGGTATTCCTTACAGCTTGGCTACTGACCAGTTTAATATGAACTGAACACGCCATCCAAACACGGGGCTCCTAGGTGGACCGTCAAAAATAGAGGTTGATTCCGGGGCCCTTGGAAGGGAAAGCAGTGAGCTTTGGTGCTCCTAGGTGAGAGGTGAACAGCCAAGAACACAGGAAAGTTCTTTTCCTCCTGTCCTACTGCAAACAGTGCACCACAGAGCACATGCAGGCTATACTTAAGTGGTTTCATTTTTTTCATCTTCATTATTTCACCCACCAGAATTAAGCCAGTACCACTGCAGGAGGTGGCAAGGTTACAAACCATCCCGCGGAACTGAGCCACGCGAAAATGAAGAGATGAAAGAGAATTAACTGCTTGTGCTGCCATACTTGAGGAGCAGCACGGAATGAAGCCTGTGCTGCTGTCCTGTCAGGACGTGGTCACTGCTTGGGGGCCTTGGATTTGTCAGTCAGGTGGTGGCAGTAATGTCCCTGTGCTAAAAGTGCTTCTGCCACGCCAAGCCACTCCTGCAATGGGAATTCCACACAAATCATGGCAGTGCTCTCCGCCAAAAGTTCTGAAGGAATAAAAGGCAAAATAAGTACTAAGTGACTTAAGTGATGCTACTGGCTTGCTTCAAATTATTCCAAATTAAGTCATTTTTGAACTTAAAACCTTTGGTTTAAAATAAACCAGAGAGTCATCAGGAGACAAAAACCTGAGTGCCACAAAAGCTGAGCTATGAGTTCAAGAATATGATTCATTTTCCCCTTTCATATCCATCCACTCGGGAGCCAGCAAAAATCCATCTCTCACCCAGCCATTCTTTTCCTTCGAACTTGGAGTAATAGGAAGAACAGAGGAGTTAATGTGACAACAACAACATTCTGTGTTTGCAGAAGGCTCTGCCATGGCCATCCTGCAAATTGTTCTTGATATTCCTCAGCTGGTACTCTGCTTCTTCAGGTACAGACAGGCGTGTTGTAGCAAAACAGATCTTGTGGCTAAACAATGTGCCTGTATAGTATTAATAGGGGGTTTAGACTAAATCATGCCTCTCAACTTCTTTTAAGCTATTATCTCCATGGCACCCCCGCTCCAAACACACGCACACAAGTATGTGCACACACACACGTGCACACACATACATGCAACCTCCAGAGTGTGATGAATATCCAAAGAACCTGTGACTGCTCTTTTTATTGTTGATGCTTGTTTTCACCGTGTCTAATATCTGCTCCAAACTGACCGCTTCTAAGAACATCGCTCTCTGCAACATGTGTGGACATTAATCTTCCAAAGAGGAATTTAAATGGCAGGGTGGAATCCTCAAGCAAATATAAGGGAGGTGATGCCCTGCCTGGTTTTAATTAGAGCTGGCTTTCTTAATGAGGTAATGTTCTGTTGTGCTGGGTTATCTCCTAGAAGACAGGGCAGAGGGTGAGCTGTTGGGGAGGGACACTTGAAAAACATCAGAGGCAAGCTGTGTAATGTTAGCGCTATCATTCATCACCCGGCTCTTCGGAGAGTCTGACAGACGGAGCACGTCCTGTGGGGACTCCATCAACCTCTGGCGTGCTGCTCCATGCCGTTCAGCCAGATGTATCAGAGCAGCAGGGAGACCTTGCTATTTGGACAGCATTGATAGCATCCTAGGCAAAGAGTCAGGAAATGTTCAATGATGTGCCTCGCACAAGTGTGGCAAGAAGCAGATTCGTAGAATGACAGATTGCCAGCAGCAATCCTGGCAGTGCCTCCTTCCAGCTTTTAGTCACATGCTGGTTTTGTTGTTATTGTTTGAGGAGTCATGTTTTTAAGAGCTGTCTCAGTTCTAGGTTTCCAAAGACCAGGTTGAAGGTGACTTGAATATGCCCATCTGGTTCCCTATCAGCAGCCCCAAGCTCTCTGCCTACGATGCAAATGGGATCAGAGCTGTCTGTGCAATTAGTGCAAATGTCCTTACAGACAGGGAATGTATTAGAGACCCTGACTAGACCTCTAGGCTGCAGAATGGGATCCAGTTTTGTACCCTGACAGCCTCTGTGTTAGGGAATTAAATGGGAGCTCTGCCGTGTTCTGCAACAGTTTAAGTATAGCTCATTGATGCTTAAATAATATCCATCCCCAAATTGCAGTCTAGCCCTGGAGCACACCCATGGATGAGGCCCTAGTTCTCCTCCTGGGAAAAAGGGCTGTGTGAAATCGCTCCATCAGTTACACAGCAGCAGTGCTGCTCTCAGGAGGGCAGAGACCTGGGGAAATGGGGTCTGCTCTTCCCACTCAGTGTCCCGCTGCCCCACAGCTGCCAGGTACCACAGGAGTCCTAGCCATGAGCCATGCAGGTGCTGACAGCTGAGTGTTCTTGAGGAACTCTGTCCTGCTATTTATGTCTCAGAATTCTTTGCCAGCAATGGAAGGAAAGAACAAGGTTAAAGCACTGACCCAAGGGCTGCTGGCAAAGACACTGAGCCTCCAGGGGGAAAGAGAAGGCTTAATGTGTATTCTCAACCTACAGGGGGAAAGAGAAGGCTTAATGTGTATTCTCAACCTACAGGACAAAGCCTCATGAAATTCCACTTGTCCTTACCACTACTTCTCTTTTTTTTTTTTTTTGCTAAACCAATAGTGGAAATCTGAAGCAAAGTTCTCCCCACAGTCACCTTTCTGAGGAAACCCCCACTGGTGGGAGCCAGACCCCCAGCTGTTTGAGGGACAGACACAAGTAGCCAGGCACCTCCACATGAGCTGCAGCATCGGCTTCACCTGCAAATTCGGCTTTGGCTCAGGGCTAGTGCATAAGGATGTAAAATCCATCTGGGCCAGGAAGCTTTGGAAAACTCTTTGATGATAATTCCAGCAACAGAAACGTAGCATATGCGGAGCCTTGGATCCCGTTGCTAATAGGTCTGCTTTTACACCACTCCGCTCCACTTAGTAACTTTCATTTACATATTTTCCCTATAATCTTTTTAACATGCCACTAGATGACCATAAATCCCGGAGGGTGAGGAGTGCAGGGTGCACTGGAAGAACAAGTGCTTGAGGGCCCAGTTTAACCCTTCCATTACCACCTGGAAGGCTGGATCCTGAGCAGCTGTGTCCCGTTATCCCATCAGAGACAGGCTGGCAGGGAAGGGTGAGTGCTTCGACAGGAACAGATTTTCTTCTTGCAGTGTCCCAAAACAAATACAAAATTCAGTGCTGCTGCCAAGTCCCGAATGCAAATTAATGCAGAACAGGGCACTTGAAAATGTTTTGCTAACAAATACATACCATGGTTCTGCAATGATGTTTAGCTGTTGATGAAAACCCATCTGTGGATTTTGCAACCAGGTTCACTAAACCAAATGGCTTTCTGCTTTTTGTGGAACATGATGAGGCAAAGGAAATCTGGTGTGGGTTTGCAGGCAGGGTGGAAAGAGGGAAGCCAGTCAGGGCATGAGAAACGCCATCTCCCACTGCACAGAGCAAGTGCTCAGCAATGTCTGCAGTCAGCTACTCCCATGAAGAAACAGGAGATTACCCTCAAGGGCAGAGAGGGCACTGAATTTGTAGCTTTTACTTCTCTCTCCTTGGATTGCAGACTTCCTACTGGGAGAAATGGTGACTACTAGAAAGACTGTGCAGTATATATATTTAAACATATATATACATAGTTGCTTCAAATTACCCAGGAATAACAGTTTCCCCTGTTGAGCCAGCTGCATGGCTGAACAATTTGTCTGTTCAAACATATTTCAGTCAACTTTCCCTAGCTGATTTGGCAAGAATTTTTCTTTCTACAACTGGATCTCCTCCAATAACAACTTAGACGGCCTTTTGACTTCAGGTCATGGAAGCATGACACTGGAGGACTCCTTCCATTTGTCTCTCTACAAGTAATGGTGCAAAAACCAGAGGAGTGTCACGCCACCAGTTGAGAATGGAGAGTTTGTTTGTGCCATACACACAAACAGACTCTGAGTAGTGATGAGCATTAGGGGAAAGGAATCTCAGTCCCTGGCAACCAAGCAAGATCTGAGATAAGATCTAAGATTTGGCAGCAGCAGCAAGAATGAGAAGAAAGGGATAGTCTGACCACCAGGAACCTGAGATCCTCTCCATCCCTCCCACCACCACCTTTCTGTGACAGCTGTACGCAGGCAGTGGCCATGAAGACTGAGAGCCTCTAGGCAGATTACAGTAAATGCATTTTACATGTGTAAATATATCCCGCTCTCCCTAAAGCTTGGAATGACAACCACTTGCAAATGTTTCAGATGGCCCAATTAAGACACTAGAAAGAAATGTGGCCTTGATTAGTGTCTGTTAATCAATTTCCATCTCAATTAAATGCTGTAGTGCCAAATACAGGCTGAGGCCTCTCAGTCTGTAATGCACCAAACCTTATGAGAGCCCAGTCTTCGAGCCTGTCATCCTTGAGACTTTCAGGAGCAGTCAGATGTTATTTTTACAAGATCAGAACTTCACCTCTCTGCAGCTATTTCCTTACTGACTTGGGGCAGATGACTTTGAACAGTCTCCTGGGACTCAGAATTTGATAAGGGCCCCTAATCTTTGTAATGCTGCTTAATCTCCAAAAGCTGGATGTCAGCACTACCTAATCACATTGGGCTTTTTTGCCCTTGCCAGTCCATTACATTGCTGTGGGGTTCTAAGAACTTGGTGGCATAATGACATCTTCAGACCCGTCTTTGTTGTTCTGTCAAACTTCACCTATAATTCCATGAGGTTCAGAACCTATAGTATCATTTTAGTTGCAAGCTCCCTGCTGTAGGAGCACTTTCTTTCTCAACTTCTATCTTGCTTGTAACGATGAGATCTCTTGCAGATGCAATTAATCAGAAAGATTACAATCACCCTAGAAACACCTGCGCTAGAAATAAGTCTGGCTTTTATTAATATGAATTCCTACTGCTGACAAGCTCTGGGAGGAGAGGATGGGGAAAAACCCAAGATCCTGTTGCACAGCTGGAGTATAAACGTGAATTTTTCTTTTCATTTATTTTTCCTCTGTAAATGATTTAGCTGCTATTGATCAAGATTACCGCCAAATAAAAAGCAGAACCTACTAGCTTGTGCTGTTGTGTGCAACATCCTTGTAAAGCAAATCTATGCCACCACCACTAGTATGGGCCATCTTTTTCAATACGATGTGTGCAGAACTGGAGGTACTATTCATTGTCAGGACTCAGCTAACAAGCCTTCAAGAACAGCAAGGATCCCACGGTGGAACTTCACGTTACACGTGGGAGATGGCCACCACCTCTCACCCTGTCACTGTCACCTGGGAGAAGAGGCCAATCCCACCTCATCACAACCATCTTTCAGGTAGTTGTAGAGAGTGATAAGCTCTCCCGAGTCTCCTCCAGACTAAACATTTCCACTGTACTACATTTAAAAGCTGTGAAATATTATTTTAAATTATTTTTAAGACAAAAAAGCTGGAATGGCAACTGTAACACTACCTCTGGCCCCAGCACCTTCAACAGGAAAGGTGGAGAATCATCTTTGCTCATCCCAAGTTATCTGCTGATGTGAAACTGAATAGGTGTACTGGAAATTCCTTGGGTTAGAAAAGGTCTGGAGCTTACCTCTCTACCAAATGCTATAACTTGAGGCCCACATCACAGAATGCTGTCACTACTGTCTGACTGTATTTTAACAGAAAACCCACCCGGTGGAGCACCTCAGCACCAGCACACACACACCAGACTGCTGTGAAGCCCAAGTTGGTTAAATCCAGCCTGCAGGTAATGTTGATTAACCTGAAGTTCCTACAACATTTTGTAGGAAGTCTTTCAGACAACCTCTTCTCTTTGACATTGCTCTTGGCAGCCTTTCTCAACCTTCTCAGCAAATGGCTGAGTTGGTGCCAGTTTTGGGTGCCTAACTCTTCATTCAATGCACAGCTGAGTTCCTAACACATCAGAAATGACGATGCAGTGTTTCTCACTACATTGGTAAGCGTTCAGTTGCCACTAAAAACTACTCATTCACTCATAATCAAGCTCCATTTCTTCCTCCCAAGGTTGTTTTACTGAGGAGAGTCAGAATGAGGTCTGCGGGAGCAGAACTTTCCCTAGCAGGAGACAGGATGTCACCGAGGTAGCAGCCATTGCTGAATTCAGTGTACTTAAGTCAAACTTAGCCTGTGGTTAAATATACAGGTCCTTTGCCCTTTAAAGCTTAAAATAAATTTCTCTTAAACTACTGCATTGGCTTGCATTACAAGATAAATTATGAAAAATAAGTTGGCCTCAAAGCATAGTTTTGCTTAGCTGCTCTGGGCATGAACCATTTCACTTGGACTCTGTTTTTCAGACCACCTATCTCCCTCACCAGCTGACGAAGAGAAAATAATCAAGAGGGGCTGGAGCCTATTTAGACAACTGGCCAGCTCCTTGCAAAGGGCTCCTTCTCGGGGAGAAGACAGAAGATCCACCACAGAGGCAAAATAAAACCTGCAAAAGGCCCGACGTGGTAATGATGCAGTGGTATGATGTTACTGGATCACTGGTTTAACAAGGAACACCAGTGTAGGATCACTGTCAGGATGTATACATTTCTTTTTCCTCTCTCATCCTCCTCTTTCTCACTTGCTCTCACCGCGTTTTCTTTCTCATCTTTACTACTGCATTTATGTAAGTGCTGAGCATGCACGTAATACAGCTTTCTTCCTTCCAGTTACTTGACAATGATCCCCATGCCCTTCGTGAGACATGTAAACAATTAGAGTTGAAATGAAAACGAATCTGTCAATATAAGCCCTTGAACTTCACAACTAAGCAAATCACACGTACATCCCGAATCCTGTCACACAACACAATCCAGCTGATTGAAACGCAAACTGTCTTAAAACACTGACACAGTACGTCCTACTCTGAGTCTAAGGAAAGGAAACCAGTCAACTAAAAAGACGCCTCCGTAATGGCATTGCTGCGCTGTTACTGAATATCACCTTTTAAGAAGTTAGCCAGCTCCCTTCGGCTTACTTTGGTACAGAAATACGGTGTTTCTGATTCCAGTTCCCAAGTATGGCCCAGGGTTGTGCTGCCTTCCCAAGTTTTATCACAGTTCCTCAAATGCGGCTCCCCATTCTCGATCTCATCAGCAAACTTTCGCTGATCGCATCGCTGCCTCCTCTGTTGCTCAATACAGGCAACTGAAAGAGCGAACAGAACCCGCTGCACCTCACTGACATTTCAGATGCACCCCGTCCTGTGCTCTGCCTGGACTCGAGCGACGAGAAAAGAAAAATTAAAAAAGAATTTATGATCTCGTGAACCTTGAGAGGCCCTTGAGCCTCTTGTGAATGACAGCAGCACTCTTACGTCTGGATCCTAGCCTGAGTTTAAATCCAAGAGCACTGAGCGATGTTTGGAATTGCACAGCGAGGAATCTAAACTAAACCAGGTGTCTTCTCAGTTTTGCCAAAAAAATAGTTTGACACCTACTAGCTTATAAATAGATGGTTCTGCCAGATCAAACAATGATATATTACACTGACCACTCCAACAGCCCAACAATGAAGCAATTTTCATGAGGATGCAATATTTTTTTACTTTTTAGAATTGAAAATAATAAACAGATTGGGTTGCATTATCGTGAAAAATGTGCTAAAGGGTAAGGTCTGTGGAGAAAAATCTGACAAGTCATAGGTCATAAAAGTTTCAGTTCAAGCTTGTTCATATTATGCTGAAGTAAATTATTGCTGAAAACTTCTTTCAAAGAGTTCCTTTTTGATTGAGTCTTGTTTTTAAGATGAGCAAAAGCTTTAAATGTGAGCTATTTTGTCGTTTGTGAGCAATAAACAACAGACTGAATAGAAAAGCAGGGACCATAGGTCATTCCCACTGGTGTAAAAGAAATGCTATGGTGTTTTCTTCCAACTGCAGAATATCTTTTCCCTAACTATTGTTGCATATATCTTCTGTCTACCACGGATACCTAAACAGGGGTTTCTCAGGGGTTTCTCAGCACCATACAAAGGTTTTCTTGCATTCACAGGTACCCACAGCCCCACTTGGCACTTGCACAAATCAGGCTCGCCAATGCAAAGCAGCCATGGCAGCCTGCTGCATGGCCTGGCAGCTGCAAGGCACTTCAGGACCATGAGAAATCTTTTCCTAAGGCTTAACTCCTTTTACTGGAACTGTTTGCCATTCAGATCTCATTTTATTCTCTCTAAAACAAGACTGGTTTGCTCATGATGGACAGTGTCTCAGAACACAAGGGTTCCGAGTGCAGACAGCATGTAGATCAGCATAACTGCAGCAAGCCACAGGACCAGAGTGCTGTGCACTTATGTCTGTGCAGCAGAACTACTCAGCACAAGTGATTCATTGAGAAACCTCCTTTTTTTTTTCCTGACATGGCTCCAGGGAGGTGCCTGAATATGGTGATAAGGAGCTGGGAGAACCAGACATGCTCAGATGCCTTCAGTTCACCTAAAGATGCAGAGAAAATCTCCCACACCCAATGTCTTTGGGACCTTTCCAGTCATGCCTTCCCTCTCTGACCATCTTCTGGTTCCTCAGATCTTGCTGTCCTCCTAAACATCCCTCTCCACCTCTTCTTTCTCCAGAACAGTCCTCTTTCCTTGTTCTCTTTCCTCCTGGAGGTTCCTGGGGAAGAGGCCACAGGTGGCACAGTGTGTATGGCTCAGCCATGCTGAGTCCTCAGCTGGGACTCACACTGCTGTCAGCTGCACATCTTCCTTTCTCAGAGACCCTCTGGATCCTTTCTGACAAAGATTTTACCCCACGCAACAGCCACAACTCTCCCACAGTGGCTGTTTCTAACAGGCCTGAGCTCCAGCACGCAAGTGCTCTAGCACACAGCACATCATTTCCAGGCTCCACCACAGCGTCAGGCTTAATGAAACACTTAATTAACAGACCTTAGTACCCTGGATTTCCAAACAAGACAAATGTATGTCCTGCATCAGAGCCTGGCTGTGCAATCCCTCCTCTGCTCCTGGGGACAGATAAAACCAACAGGCTGAGAAGCACAGAGGCTACAGAAAGCATGCTTATTGATAGGAGTGAGGCTACGCTGGTAACGTGTGCTGCTAGCATAAGAAACATCTGCATATGGCTTCCAAACAGCTGCTTGGCCTCTGAGAAGCAAAGAACAAACCTACAAAAGCTTTCTGAGACCTAACTTGAGTGCATCCAGAGAGATAAGCCCCAAAATGCTGGGGGAAAAGGCAATGCGGGCAAAATCTCAGGAAGTGTCCCTGTCAAAATTAATAGTTCAGTTCATGCTGTGGCTCTAAGGTCCACACGGTATACTTCCTTTTAGGAGGGCTTTGTAAAAGTCTCTGCCCTATGTTTTGCAGAGGCAGACCTAAGCATTAGTCTAAGAGCTAGGATAGGAAATAGTGAAATCACTGAATTCTTGATTCAAGTTGTGTCAAGCAGAACAGGGAGATCTGGCTGGAAGAGAAGGTCTGGGATGCCTGAACGTGAGCAACAGACAGACAAGGAGGCACCACTGAAACTGCGGCTCCTGCCTCTGTTTCCACTTTCAGATCAAATCAGGGAGCACACCAGCAGCTCTCTCCTGGCGCCGGGGTGAGAGACCAGACACATAGAGAGCTCTCTAAATTCTTACCTTGCAGAAAATGTAGCGTATTCTCAGCCAAAGAATGAGCACATCAAACCATGTTGGTAGCATGCAGCTTTCACCTCATTGATGTCACAAAGCAGCGCTGGGATTTTGCAGTACTGACCATTTGTCTTGTACTGAATGACTTGTCCAGAAGTCAGATGCACATTGTTTCTCCTCCCAGCCTGCCAGCCACAAAACACTCACCAGCTTTTGTTTACACCACAAATTTAAGATCTACCTGCAAGAAATAAAGAGGCTGCAGCATGACAAGCATGCAGAACAAGAGCAGGAGAGCTTAGGGCTGTCACCACCGTCTGTAAATCTCTCTGGTAGCTGGGAATTTGTGAGGTGAAAGGTTTCCAGCACTGATCTGCTGTTATCTGAAACGGACTGTGCGCCTCTCAGGATTTATTTTTTTTATCAAATCTGTAAAGCACAACAGTTTCAGTTAGAACTCTTTCAGGGTGGAGTGGAAAACAAGAAACGATTGCTGGAGAGTATCTGGTGTTGATCACAAGGAGAATAAGTACTACTTGCTCAGAGAAAACAAGATATTTTCCACTAACCTCTTCTGCTTTCTCAGCAAATTTTTCTGTTTTCTCTGCAGCCCTCCTCTAGCCAGTAAATTCAATATCTTGTGAGATCTTGAGAGAACAAAGTGAGCATTAGACAGACAAACAAGGAAGGGGTCAATTATTGTATTAAAATCCCCAAGTGCATTGTTTTAGCACAGATTTCACATTTGCTTGTGCATGCTTTTAAGTGATTCCTTATTTTGTACCTTATAAATGGGCACCAGATGCCAGAGAGAATGATTGAAATTGCAGTGAAATCTGAGATCAAGTAAGTTTTAGCCTTACCTAAGCCTGCTTACAAAATATCCCATAGGCTTTTCCCCTTGAAGATTTGACAACAAACAAGCATCTCTCCTGATTTGTCACCTGCACAGGACCTGCAAACCCCAGACTTTGCCACTCACAGTCGCTCCCTTTGGAGGCACTGAAGGTCTGGAATTATATTCATCCTAAAATCACGAGTTGGCTTGGCTTTCCCAAACCCAAACACCCAACAGCTGTAGAAATGGCATCCAATCAATTGCTGACTGCCAATTTTCAGTGTTCCTGCTCACGTCCATCCGCCTCCTCCCGCCACGCCGCAGTGCATCAGCGGTGCAGTGAAGAGGTAGGGCAGAACCTGGCTTGCTCTCCATGTGTGTGGGCCAGTAGCCAAGCGGCTCCACTTAACAAGCTGGCCCCAGATCCACCTTTCATGTCGAAACATGGAGAGAATTAGGAAACTTTTTAAATCAAATAATTCTACATTGATACTCTTCTGTTGGGCTTTTTTTTTTTTCCCCCTTTCTTCTCTTGAAAACTTTTTTTTTTCCAAATTTTTAATTAGAAACATTTTATTTCTCTCCTTTTACAGCCCTCCTGGACTGAGTTAGTTGGATCAAAGAGCAGCAAGTCCTACACAAGTAAGACCATGTTAAGTTACTCAGTCTTTTTACAAACTATCTGGCTGCTGCCAGTGTAGCTAAAAGATATCAGCCACCATATGAACTGCAGAAAGACTGCAAGCCTTTCAACAGACATTGCTTTCTAAGTAAAAAAACTCCTTTTAAATATAACCTGTTGCCCCAAACTAACCTCAGGCTCTCTCAAAGCGTATTCCTAACCATGTTTTTAACCATATTGGAACCAGTCTTCTTCACTGCCATGAAGCCACAGGCATCCAAGCCAAGCCCTACACAGCTTCCTAGATGGTGTAACTTGTGTTGTGCTGTAAAGGACCACTGATGTCCCCACTACAGAATTTCAGAGGAGTTTCATTTTCCCACCCACTGGACTGACAGAAATGACAGAACTGGGCATACCCATTGTTTGTTTTGCACACTTTGAACTGCAAGATGCCTGCCAGGTTTTTTTGTCAGTTTGGCTGATCCTAAAGATGCATTCCAGCCATAGCACACCCTAAAGAACAGCAGCCCCCAGTAACTGAGGGAGCACCCGTCTGGTCCCACTATTGTATCCTACTGATGGAGAAAGCCACACTTTGCATTATGTTATTCTAAGCTGAAAGACCCAGTGGCAAACCACCACCGTGTGTGGAGTTCCCTTAGGGCAATGGGACATGTCTTAGCTTATCTCCAGCAGCCAAGGAAACAGACAGAAGAAATGGCATATAGGCATCAAACTCCCAATATCAGCATTGACCTACGAGTGCCAGGGCAAAATTTCTTCTTGTTCCTCGTGGAAAATGGTAAGTTAAAGGAAGTAGCAGAAAAAGACAAGAAAGAGAAAAAATGAGAAGCCGCTGGATGGCAGAGCTGTGACACAGCAATGAGTGACTGCAATGTGATGAACTACCACACACCCAGTTCCCCCAGTCCACATGCATGCTGGTGTCTCTGGGGGACCATTTGTTAACTCTAGGATGGTGTTCCCACGAGTTACAGAGAAAAACACTAACTATTTTCCATTTGTTGTGGGTTGTCACGAGGTCGGAATCTACCAGCAGCAAGTTACTGCTGGGCAGCTGACAAATGCTGGCTTGTGTGTCAGCCCCTCTAATCAGAAGCTAAGCTGAGTCCTGTTCCATTTTAAGTCATCAGAATTTCTCTGAGCTCTTACATCCTCTGTAACACTGCATCTTAACTGTGAAGCACTGGGGATTGCCTAAGTTAGACACCTGGCTTTAGACTGAAGTGAATATAGTCTTAAAATTTGGGCTTTGCCCTTTGAAAATCCTGCTCCATATTTTGCTATATATTTGAACAGTGCAGAGGCACAGGAAATACATGTGGAAAGTCACTTGTGCAATTTCTCACTAAGACTCTAAGGCCCTATTCAATAACTTCTCCTTTCAGAAATGTTTGCGTGCTGCTGACTGACCAGGAATAGTTGTCTGCATCAAACCCCGATGGGTTGGAAACTTTCCTCTTCCTACATATACGACAAAACAACTTCCACAACTGAAGCTGCTGAGGGCCAAACCCTGTCAATGGGAGCTTAACATCTGCTTCACTTATACCCTCATATGGCCCTAAAAGAACAGTATATACTTTATAATTAAAGTCAAACTCTTCATTGTTGCATAAAGTATTTTCTCTCAGAGCTGGAAAACTATGCCTCTACAGCACCTCAGTTCCTGTATGCTATACGGAACTCTTCCAGGCCATGCTCTCCTCCCCGCTGGGTGCTGAGCTCACTGTCAGCCTACAGTTTTGCATAGGAGAGTGATGAATTTACTACTTGATTGTATCAACCATTTGAATTCCACTCCCAATTAAAAGATCTCTTCTGCTTCAGTGAGGACTTCACAGGATCAAACTCTTCCACCGCTTTGATGACTTTCAATAATTTGCACCACCAGAAGCTGTTCAGAATAGAAAATGTTCTTGGATGACCCAGCAGTAACAAGTCATCACCATACATACAGCCCTTATTCCTAGACTACACCTCTGATGTGCCGGTAGAATTTGGCATTTCAATCTACTGTGTAAAACATTTGGACTCTCTGGAATTCAGAACATTTAACTTCCAAGTTCAGCCTCATTTGCTGGCAATGGGTAGCCTCACTATGTCAACCAATTTGTTTAATTCCGACAGGCTTATCCCATATCCAGTCTTCTGGAATGTTTATAAGCACCCTTGGGATGCTTGTTGCAGACAGAACATCTGAAATTCAGGTCTTACACTGGAATTTGGAAACGGAAGAACATGTCATTATAGCTGTGTGGATGCACTTTAAACTACCCACTGGTCAAAATACCACGGGTGAACGTTTTTCGCCAGGTTTCTAACATGGATTTTACTGCCTTCTCAATGTTCACAATACCACAGCTGGACTGATACCAGCCAAGTTGGACCACCTGAAGTTACTGCCAATGTATCTACGTCTGTCTGATGTGCACAGCCATTACTGCTGCCACATCTTAGAATCATTAAGGCTCCAAGAAATCGCTAAGACCCCCAACCCCAGCCTACCCCACCATGCCCAGCAGCCACGTCCCTCTGCGCCACATCTCCACGGTTCCTGAACACCTCCAGGGACAGCGACTCCATCATCACCCTGGGCAGCCTGTGCCAATGTCTGACCGCTCTTTCTGAGAAAAAAATTTACTGTGGTCAGATTGCCAATGACTATAATCCTGCTGCAAATCAGACACTGCAAACAAATCTACTCTGGCTAGCCAAAGCCCCCCACCAGTCATATAACTGGGGCCAGAGAGGTTATCAGCAAGTAGGCGGGTTCCTGTGGCAGCAGGCTGCTAAGGGGCAGTGGAACAGTCTTTGCAGCTCCATTTGCCTACGTGGAGTCCTGGGAAGCCAGGCAGGCTGGGAAAAGGACAGGATAAAAGCATATTGTGACAGGCTTTTGAATAGACTGAAAGAGAACGGGGTCTGAACAGCCGCAGGCAAGGAAGCTGCAGCACGGATGAGTGAGCGGATCTGGACAAAGGTAAACACAGAGCAGTAAATATTGCAGTGCACAAGGACACATCAGAGACAAGCACTCAACACGAAACACAGTTCCCACAAATCTGCACACAAGCTAACACGAAGGAAAATAAGGGTCTGTAACTCTGTAACACTGAGTGGTGGTGGCAGCAGGAAAGGAGAGGCTGCAGTCGGACTTGCTGCTCGTGCCCAGACCTGCAGTGCAGCTGGATTCAGACTCACAGCATCGCCACTTTTCCGGTCTCGGCCTCCCAAGCCCACAGGCAGCCCCTCACAGCGACCTGCCAGACCTTTGCTGTCCAAACTTTTTTCCCTTGAACAGCCTGATAAGGGGCCAACCTGTGCAGTAGCTTCCCACCAGGCCCTGGAGGGAGAATACAATGAGCTCTAAAGCCGATTGCACTTGTTCCCCGAGGCGGCTTTTGAACTCTGCACAGAGAGGCTGGAATGCCCCCTTCCACTTAGCACAACAAAGGGCAGCCAACCTGCCGGGTTTTCAACCTGAAAGTTAAACACGAATGTGATTAATGTGCAGCTTTGAATTTTGTGTATTATTGAATTGTGTACATTACTCCAGGCTTGGAGTCTTTTTTCCCCTTTTATACTGCAACACAAATGCATGTTCCGTTTGGGAGGGGTGCAGAGAAGAGAACACCAGGCAAAAGTATTTCCATATGTATTTCCCACATTCTCTGCCTGAAGGACTTGAGCGAGCTGGGATTTATACTGTGTTCCACTGACCCTGAAAAAAAAAACAACTTAAAACAGATTTAGAGAAGATTCGCTGGAGCTCGTTGCAATTGAAATGCTGGATAGTTATACGACAGCCTCCAGGAATCCTTCCAGATTCTCCCTTTCCTATGAATCTGCTAAAGCTCCAGAAGATTATCAGAGTTAAGCTAATGTGCAGGATGCTGGGTTGGAGGCGATGGGTTGCCCCTGGTAAGAGTCATATACATGATCATCTCTTGTAACCAATGCTCTGACTCAAAGACTGAGTCCTTGATCCCATTTCAGTCATAATCCTCAATAGCAGACAGCAAGCTGGACCGCATCGCTCCTGTGTGATCTTCCTGGCTTCAGTGAGATGCTGCATGAGCAGAAGAGCATTTTACTACTGGAGAAATATTCAACATATTTTTAGAAATGATTAATTAACACCATTTGTGACATCCGAGGGACAAATACTTCCTTATTCTCTCAAAGGCTTAGGATAAATCTTACGATTTACGACAGCATAAAACAAAATTAACAGAGGTGCTGAGAAATACTTGACGTTTTTATTTAGGGAATACGGTTCTTCTTTTCCATCATCATAATGTCCAGCCTGAGCTGGCCTTTCACGAGATGCCTCTCACTGGGCTGAGCAGGGAGAATCTGGAAGAAGTGAGAGAGGATACAAAGATTTCTCTATATCCAAAGCTCAGATCTAGGCGGCTTCTCAATTTTGCACACAAAATAGCATCTTGAATTTCATTTGCTTGTGGAGCTGAGCAGAGCTATTGCAAAAGGAGAGCTTTGCCTCCAGAAAGTTTCTGGCTCAGGAGGACGACTTGATCTTTGTTCTGAACAGGAATATGGCCTCCGTTTCATCGGGACACTTGTGAATCTGTGCCTCCTGTGCTTTAACCATTATTAACCCTGTGATTTAAGGACATACAGATGGTTTTACTCTAACAGCACTAATGTCTTTCTTGGCTTGACAAAGATTGTTATAGAGTAATTTTTCTTTGGTTTTTTGCTTCTCAATCAAACTATCTAGATAGTGCATCTGGTACTATAAAAGGAACTCTGAGACCTGTTATATGTCCAGTACTAATTTGGCTAGAATCTTGAAATATTTATATGAATACTGACCAGTTAGAAGATCATATCATTGATTCATGGCCTGAGATCAGCCCTGCAACATCATCCTCAGCCTGAAATCTGGCAAATGTTGTGTGCTCACAATGAGCATAAGGAATCCAACTGAAGTTCTGATCCCTTAAATGCAAAGACTAAACCCACTGCTTATCCAGCTCACCTTGGTGCAAAGCAGATGCAAGCCAGACAAAGCATAACAAACACAGTTCTGTCAAACAAGTGAAAACACACAGCATGGTGCTTTATCCTGGCTATGCAATTTATGCTCGGGCCAGCAGTGCGAATGAGCTTTGAGCAAGGGACTGGGCTGAATGACCCCAAAATTCCGTGATCCTAAATCCAGCTGTAACTTTAAATGCTGCAGGCACATTATGACTTACCATGCCTGAAATCTGCCATAATGAAGTTACTCCTCCAGATTAAAAAAAATGCTGAAATATTGACCCTGTTGAGAAAAGAGTGTAATATGGGACCTGTACAGTGCTTTGCTCTGTTTGGCTGTGACAGCACTGCTCTGGCACCAGGTGCTCCAAATCGTAGCCTGACAAAGCAGCTTTCTGGGGAATTCTTAATTCTACCACATATCAACATAGCAGAAATCTAAAACACACTTTGGTCCAGCCTCCTAGAATCAAAAAAAAGCTCCGATGCTTGTGACCCTCCTAAGACCAGAGAAATGCCCTTTGCTGGGGACAACAGCATCACTTCTATTGCCTGCTACTGAGAAGGCCTGACCTGCTCCTGAACTCACTCCAGAGATATTTCAATAAATCTGCAGTTTCCCCGTAAGCCCAAAAGTCTTTGGTTTGGACATCCCTGTTTAGCATGGACTAAACCTCTCCCAATCTTCTTTTGGCATAGCCAGCCCTCCCCTGCCTCTTAATTAAACATAACAGGAAAAAGAACAGAAATCCTGACAGGACTGACCGAGTGGCCTCCTTTCTGCGTGCTCCTGTGGCTCCACTCTGGGAGGCTGACCCAGGGCACAGCTCTGCCCTTCCACGTGTATTTTCCAGTGGAAGCGTTTTTTCCCTCACTTAGATTTATTCAGACTCCAAACTTCATATTCATCAAAACTGTCATGGAACATTTGCAAGATGGGAAGACGTTGTGGGTCCAATCAGCGTGGGTGTCACAAGCAATTAGCTACTGCAGAATGATCCCAATTAGTAAATACCCTGCTAACAGGCTACCTCCCCAAGGATGCTGATTGCCTGTGACAGTGCTTTTTTCAGGACCTGTGCTGGAAAACTACAACTCAGGCCTCTGTGGGCCAGCTTCTGACAAATACCTCGTTAACACTACAAAAGAATATACACATGAATAATTAAAAATAGATGGGAGTAGAAATGCAGAGTACATTTAGCTTTGTCACCCAAAACCTTTATAACAAGACCTACTTCTCATCTGGATTAAAAAGGAAATTCTGCTCTCTGTCTTGGCTTGTGCAAGCCACTCACGTTTTGAAGCTTTGCTTTAGGCCTTTGGAACTAAATAAAGACTTCAATATAAACTCCCCCTTCCACTTTCTCCTTTATTCTCTCCTTTTCTGTTCTGTTCTGTTAAAGAGTTGCCTGAAGGACCAAGTTCAGTCAGTATCTGAAACCTAGCTGCTTACTGCTTGTTTAAGGCATGTTGCCACTATGTAGAAGAACAGCCTTTAACAATTACAGAGCTATCTTTATGGATGGAATTATATGCAGGCAGAAAACTAAGCTTTTCTGTTGTTGTTAAGTAACTTTTTGACCATCCAGTTCTCTCCTGAAATGGACTGGAGAGCAATCAGTCACTCCTCTGCACCCTGATTTACTACCAAGTCAAGAGATAGCAAGCCCAGAGCTGGTGTAACCCAGGAACAACGTCAATGCAGGCAGTGGAGCGGCACAGAGACTGAAGAGAGGAAGAACAGAATTCTGCTTCCCACCACGATGCTGCAGTATAAAATTATGCTATGAACCAAGTGCTTGGATTAAGAGATTTCAACCAAGAGGTTTTCTCACTGGAATAACCTCCTACTGGTGCTACAGCCAATAAAGCAATGGTTACAGTCTGATCAACCTTGTCCGCCCTTTGACGAACCTTCATTCTGAATGCTCTAATTCTCAAGTCATTCATTCACACTGCTATCAGCAGATACTCCGGTAGACCAGGCTGCTAAATGCCACCGTAAGAAAATGTCAAAAGCCATTTTGAGCAAAATGCATCAAACAGTAGCAGTAAGTTGTGATTTCCTCACTGCTGGCAGCTGAGATGGGCACAGTCAGCATTTAACACACACCATGTGGACATCAGATGGGAAATCCTTCAGAAGCAGCAAGCCAAGCTCACGGATGAGGGAATGTTTCAGGTTTAGCCCTTGCATTGTCACAATGCTGACTGTGTTTTCCAGTGCTGGAGGTGGAAGCTCACCCACAGTGGGTGGGAATGATGAACAAAGTACTCCTATTCTCCAACCAGGTGGTCAGAGCTCTACTGGATGCGAGTTGGACAGAGAAATACACAGCTGAGCCATGTACGTTCCTTCCTGAACTGAACACTATGAGAGTGACCTGCATGCACGGAAGTCTCCAGGTACAGAAGCTTAGCACAGGCAATGCATTAGTGGCAAAGACATCATATTTGGACCCCTTGAATCACGAGTGCTCAGCTTTCTGAAGGAAAACCTTGTACCGAACCACAACTGGTTGGCCTATACACTATTCACATCTATCACAGGATGGGGCAATTCCTCCTTCTGTGGGACTATTGGGCAAAATCTCATGACCTGCTTGCAGTGAAACCTTAGCCACAGTCCACAGAGCCCAGCTATACAGAGGTAGAAAGACTGATGTGGTCATCAAAGCTGCCTTCCAGCCAGCAGTCTTTCTCTCAAGCAATGGGTTTAGGGCCACCCTCCATTTCCCTACAAGTATGCCAGCTCCCCACACCGCCCAGCAACCCTCTGGACCTCTGTGATTTTGGCAGGCTCCTACACAACCTCACTCCTCCAACAGCCTGGGGTAAGCAGACTTCCTTCTTTAAATGGATCTACTTCTCCCTGCATATTTACTTATCTCTCTTACTTTCAACTCTCATTTCAACCCAATTGATAAGTAGATACTCTGCAATAAATTCTACCCCAGTACATCCTCAGTAGGAATAAGCTGTCAGGCATGATGGATGTCACTGGAGCTTTGCCACTGACCCCAGTTACAGTCTGGCCCAATGCCGTGACTTCAGCTGTTGGCCTGTGCAACGCACCTGACTATGCAAACCCAAACTATGCACAGTTTGCTTTGCTGTCTCTCACAATAAAGTCTCCAGGATTCCTCCTTCCTAAAAAATTTTGCCTTCAGATGGTTTTCCAGGTAGAAACAAAAAAAAAATTCCTAAGTGACTTTCGTTATTTTTACCCATATGAAGTTACCAACCTTCCTAGTTCCTACCATATTTCACAAGCAGGTACTCATTAAGTTCTGTGAAATTACTGCCTCTAAAAAATTCATCAGAAATTCTCTTTTCTGCCCTGGTAACGCACAGAAGGAGCCCTGAGTAAAGCAGATAACACCAATAACTGGTATAAGGTCCGTGTGATCAGAGCCAGACATCGCTTGTCATCTCTACTAATCCACATGACTGAGTTCCTATCCAAGACAAACCAAACAATTTCAGAGGGAGTGCAAGATCGTATAAGGCCCGGTATCAAACGCCTTATTAGGCTCAAACTACAGTATATCTCATAAAATCCCCTTGTCCAATAATTTTGCCTTTTCATGATCAAGGATGAAATTGCCTAACTACTTCCCTTCCAGATTCTCCCCCAAGGACAATACCTTGTGGTTTGGAGCAATTTGAGTCTCAGTCCAATAATTTGTTTCACTTTTCTCTCATCCTGGTGGTCCATACTAAATCCTAACTTTCTCCTTTGCTTTGTTATTCCTTTCTTCCTAATCCACCACTGCCCAGCACCCAGAGCTTTGCCATTCTTTTTTCTTTTTCTTCATCTTTAGACTACACAGTCATCAGGACAAGATGTGAGCAAAGATGTGCCATCTGCCATTTCACTTACACAAATGTTAATGGTGGCACTGCTTTTCTGCCAGGGCTTTGCTATCCAACTCCCTCTTTCCAAAGAAGATTAAAAAGACTGTGAATGGCTGTCTTGGTTGAAGAGACTGTTTAGGCCTCTGTAAAACTGCAAGGGATACAGACACTTGTGAATTTGGGTGGAAAAGCAGGCTGGCTTTCTCTCACAGGAAGAGCTTAGCACACCACACTGAAGACAGAGAATCTGGGCCTTTTTTAAAGAGGGACATTGTTCTATTTCCAGCACGGACATTGTGTAATACCCAATTGAAGTAAAAGGATTTTGCCCTCAGATATCCAAGAGCAGAAACTGGGAACCATAGAGCCAGCCTTTGTGCCAGCTAAAGCTAATGGAATGGCCACCCTGCAGCTGTCCTTCCAGCCACAGAAAGATTTATGACCCAAAATCTGAACAGGAATCATCATTGTAACCACTGCTGATGCCAGGAGGCATTCATTCCCTGCCTTATCCATCCTGCTTGGCTCATGGATCCCAGTGGTCCTCTTCAACACAGCCGTGCAATTTGTGTGACAGCACTTGGCTTCTGTGGATGCCATGAATTTTCTGCGTTCCCTACTGCGCATACTCACCAAGGAAGTCCAGATTTGGCTACAGTAATATCTGCTGCCTGTTCCCACAGAGAGAAACTTTATTTTATAAGCCCTGATCTCAAACGGATCTCAAACAGCCTGCCTCTGCACCAGAACCAAGTACTGACCCAGTCTGCTGCCCAACAAGCGCATTCAAATTCAGCCAACTCCAGAAGTTCAGGAACAGCCCAGCCTGCCCTGACCTCGCTGGCTGCCTTGTATTGGTAGATTGCAGGCAGAGAAAGCAGGCCTGTAAATGTGACTTGAGAGATGACGAGAGATGAGGGAATTGCACCCTCAGAAGGACAGCAGGCTCTAATTGCCTTCCCCACTGCAGACCTGATGTATGCTTCCAGAGACAAGAGCTTCGCAAAGCCTCACTCAGAGTCAGCCAGCAAGTCACTGGGTCATCGGGCTTTTTCTGCAGCATCTCCCCAGCCAAATGATCCTGAGTCCTTTAGGACGCTCTGGTGATGGCTCACCGTCTCATTTCTGTCTGCCCAACCAGGACACCAGCATTGGAGTTTCAGGCAGCTCGATGAGCCTGTAGCTGGACAGCTAATTGAACTACCAGCATGGTTCAAACCAGCTTGTACAGGACCAGCATGCTCTGCCATGTGGCTGCAGCATTTTGGATCCAGCACCAACAGCCCTAAAGACAGATTTATGGTATCAGTGGGGTGATGACTTTGCTTGAACTGCTTTGGCTGAAGCCTTGATTTAAGCTAATGCATAATTCATAATGGGACTGATAACAGATGGCAACTTGTTAAGCCACAGGAACTCAATCATTCCCGATCACATGACAAACCCCTAAATAATTCAAATCACATCTTACTGCAGGAGCTGATCTGCTGAGGCCCAGTGGGACAGAGAGACTCCATTGCCACGCTGCAGGAGTCACCTCAGAAGGCAGTTGTCACCAAGGCCCCCCGGTCTGCAACCAGACAAACCGAGGCACAAGGAGCTGTGCTCCCACATGCTTGCACCTTGAGAGCAGATCTCTGGTATCCTCCTGCTCCCCTGCACCAGATCCCAAGCACAAGGCCCTGCTCGCTCCTTCTGTCTGCACTGTGCATGTTTACAGAGATACTTGCAATTGTATCTCGGACAAAAAGCATTTCTTGCAAAACGAGCAGAGGGTTGCCTGTGCTCCACAGTTTCAGCACCTTCCATAATGCTAACCATAAGCATCATCAGCACAACCCCCCACTTCCCAGCACATTGCAAGGCAGTACTGCCTACACGACTTCCACCCTGAAGCACCACTCAACTGCCAGGCCACTTTTACTCCTCACTTCTAAAATCATCCTCCTCTTTTTTAAACACTTCAAGTACACAAGAGCTCAAGAGCTGACCAGCTAAATTATCCCACTGTCACTGTTATGGGCACTTCATCTCCTCATAGAAAGGAAAGTGTGCCCATGTCACAGAGATGTTTGTTAGGCTGACCACAACACACAGACTTCTTTCACATGCTGATCTCCAAAGCCCAAGTATGAGCTTCTGTCTGATGTATTATAAGCACTTGGTGAAGTTATTTCCATCATCATCACGTAAAAGAAAGCCCTGTGTATACAAAATGTACATGATCTTCAGATGGACTAAACTCTATGAGCTCAAGGCACTGAAAGACATGTTGGTAGATGATAACATCCCTGATCTTCAGGTAATGCTGCAAATCAGAACACACCTTGTACCATGGGGGATCCAGAAAGAAAATCATCCCAAAGCTCCTCAGACATGAAGCAGCTTCACATTCAGAACAAGACTCCACGAAATATCTCTGTGCTTTCTGGGGTCAAATTCTCCATCACTTTGCAAAGTGATTCCAGAAGTCTAGAGATACTGAGGCTGGGGGCAGCCAGTACCAAAGCGTGAAGCGTGAACTGTGATTTAACCACAGAATCAGTCAAGATTGATTCTGTACACCTGAGCTTGGATCTAAAGAAGCCCTCTTTTCGTAATAAGCAAGAACTCCAGAACATAAAATGTTCTGTTAACTGTTCTACACAGTGCTCACAGAAGGCATCTCCTGCACTCCACCATCCCCAAGGGATGGTCCTTTTTCCACACAAGGAACTCCACACTTGCCTTTCTCACAAGGAAATCTGCAGGAACACAACTCTCAGAAGCCCACCTATTCGGGTTCCTTTAGGAATGTTTCTTTCCATCTAAGAAAGAAACCTGACTAGTTTGTTGGGTTTTTTTTAAATTTCAAGCAAAAATGATGTGTCTTTATTATTACACAAAGTACCGGAGGATTAACTTCAAAAGCCTTGAACTTACACTTTACACTTACTACAGGAAATAGAGACAGGACATTTCTTACCGTGGGGAACTGGAGCAGACTGAATCAGACTGAACTTAATCTCCCAAACAGGCCTAAACCCAAATGTCTACCCTGAGTGCTCCCAAACTTCAGGGCAGGTTCCATCTGGTTTATGTCCCCTGTCCAAAGCATGCCAAGTGCTGCAACTCCATGCAGGTCCTTGACACGCTCCCAGAAAACTGGTGTATTGGCTGCCTGTCCCTGGGGAAGAGAAACAGAATGAAAGGCAAGATACTGCAGCTCAGTGACCACATATGATAAAAACCGCCCAAGGAAAATGAACAACCGGGAACAGTTCTAAGGAAACCAGTGCCACAGCAAGGAGGGCCAAGGACAAGGAACTTAAGGGAGGATGGTGGAGGGAGGGAGGCTGGGGAATCAAGCTGAGACAAAACAGAGAAAGCCAACTGTCAGCCCAAGGAAGCAGTCATAGGCTATCCAACAGTGTCTCCTGGTGGCTGCAGCCCCAGCCTGCGTACGGTTGGGCATCCCTCCCTCCCAGGCAGCATGGATCCACACAAAATGCATGTCTCTCTATCTTCTAATTACAGAGTGACTAATATAAGTGGATAAATAACAGTTGCTAAGCCATCTTGCCCGTAGCTATAAGGTCAGGGTATGGTTTTGGTCAAGTTGAAGTGTGAGAACTGCAGGACAAATTGTTGGCATGCACTCACACTGCTCCCACTCGGACTTCCCTGCGGTACCTGCAGGTCTGCACGGGCTGCTCGCTCCCACACCGCCTCACTCAGCAAGGAGCCACCTCCACAAGTAAATGGATTTCATGCAGCTGGCCAGCAGTGATCCAAGGCTGTCTTCAAAACCTGGCTTGTTGCATTGGAAAAATATAAAATCTTTTGACTGTTTTTCCAGCTTTCCCTTTTTATTTTAGTTCTAAGGAAAATTCTGGTTCAAAGGCTCTACCTCAGAAAGGTGTAAATCACTATAAAAATACCAAGTGGAGATTTGGAGTGAGGTCAGGCTTGGAGAACGCCTTTCCCTTGAGTTAGCCCAGCAAGACAGTACCAGCACAGAGCAGTTTACTGCCAGCAGCAAGGTTACAAGGCCATGGAAAGAAGCGAGTCTGGGCACCAGGTCAGAAACTTTCCACTTCCAGAGGCCTGGTTTTGGTTTCTCACCTGCACAGAAGCAGGGAAATCACAACAGAGGGAGCAGACCACCGACACCTCCTCCAGAGAACCTGCTTTAGCAGGGGGTTGGACTGGATCATCTCCAGAGGTCCTTTCCAGTCCTTATAATTCCCTGTGACATGTGAGCATTCATTGCATGGCAGACTTCCAACAAACACCTCAGAAACCACACTGGTGGCATATGCGTCCCCCTGAAAGAAGGGATGGAAGAGCAGAGGCTGAGGAGATGCAGATATCAAAAAGCTGTTTCTTCCCATGATGGCAAATCTGTGCCGATTTACCTTCATGGAAAGGTTCCCTTTCCTGCCACACCAACTTCTCCCATCGTAGTCTGACTTCTGGAGGTTCCAGCAATCATAGGACAACAGGAGTTTGTCAGACAACCAGCTGCAGGTTAACCTGATGTTTCTTTGCACATAGAGGACCCCTCAGGACTCAGAATGCCAAAAGAGGCACCTAAGCATTCCTGATATGCATTAGGCATTAAAAAATACATATTTCATGGAGAGGGAACTTGGAGAGGTAAGCAAATAGGAGGCATCACTTGGAGACCCCTTCCTCTGACGCTAGATAGGTGAGATGTTTGGGATCACAGCATCTATTTGTTTTTAAATTCTTTTTTGACTCGCTTTGTGGCTCTGTTTGCTTTTATATAAACAAGCAGTTATCCATTAAGTTGGGCAGCCTCAGGACGCTCACACCCAAGAACTATTTCCATTTGCTGCTCCTTCAAGAGTACGTGCAGTGAGAACAAACCCTTCCAGGTCACAATGGGTTTCCTTGCTGAAAACAATCATTTGATAAAAGACAAAACAAAAAGACACAATTGCTCTGAAAAACAACTAATTTTCCTAGTCCCCTCCATCTCAGCGTAACATGAACCCAGATAGGAGATATGGTGCAGATTAATGAGGTTCTCCAGGATATAAAGAACACAGTGTCAGACATTGCCAGTCCAGAATGATTGCACACAAGGGCAGCAACAAATAAAACATGTAGCAGAAAAGCCAGAACGTGAAATCATTACATCCCAAGTATTAAAATACCAGCACTGAGAGTCCAATGCTCAGCTTCACTCCAAATGATTCTACAGACCCAAAGGGCAACGCTGAGCTTGAATGATGTCACTTTCAAGCAAGTTGACTTCTCCTACAACTCCATAGCAACTGGAAATGTAAATTCCCTGAGATTTTTATATCATCATTAGGATTTTCCAACATCTACATCAAAGCCTCACCTATAGAAGAAACTGTAGGAAAGTCTCCCACTGTGTGTTCAAGAATGCAAATAGCAGATTTCTGCAGATTCTTACATCATCTGTCTTGCAGTAAACCAGTAATAGGTTGTTTTTCTCACAATTGGCTGCATACAGTTCTGAAACTCCACATAAACCCTCTGATGAAATCACGGAGGGGTCTCGGAACTGCCTGCAACGTTTGTAACACGGGCTTCACAAATGGCGTTGCAAACCAGATTCCACCACGAGGCCGCAGCATTCCTCCTCAGCCACCGGGACACACACACAGCAAATTCCTCAGCTCAAACCCAGAGCCCATGTAGGACCAACAGAGGGCAGTGTGCCTGCAGATACAGCCACACATCGGGAGCCGTCAGACGCTCCGGATAAGAAGCAAGAATTCCTTTTGCTCGCCGCCATCAAATAGCATTAGTTTCGTTCATTGTGACAGTTGGGCTCTCACTGGCTCATCCTGCTCAGGATGCTAACTAAGCAATCCCTCAGCCAGCCCTAACCTGACACTGGCTTGCAGGTAGATTTTACCCCTATGCTTCTTGGAAATGGAGTCAAGCAGAAGAACCATGTTCCCAATGACAACAGTGAGCCCACACAGAAAAGATAAAAGGCAATCAGAGATGCTGGAAATCCAGCTACATTAACTTTGATTTTCAAGAAACTGCATGGTTTAAACAGTGAGGAAAC
>NW_024884733.1:24722172-24731570 GCF_019232065.1 Centrocercus urophasianus | reverse complement strand
GGGGGGGGGAGATGGAAGAAGGAGCTGCTCAGCAGGAAAAGTCCCTCTCCTCATCCTGAAGTTGGGACATGATGCTGTAATAGGCGGTGCTAATGAGGAAGCAGTGTGTCTGTTCTCCACTCCTGCTCCTGCTGCCATATATCCACCACAGCATAAAGATGCTGAAGCTAGGAAGAAATTGACTGTTTTCAACTCTGCAAGTGAACTGCCTTGCAGTCCAGGGCAGATTCTCCCCTCTCTGTGGGGATTACCCTTAAATGTGAGCTCTCTCTGTGCATTTATAAATGGCTCACCTACACATTTCACGAGAGGGGAAATGTCAGGAAGGAGAACTAATGGAAGCCCAGGAAAACAGCAACAGCAGTGAAACACCTCTCCAGAGCGGCCTTAATTCCAGCATCCATTATACCAAGAGACAATTAAAACCTGGCAAAAAGCTCTAGGATGCTGCTAGTCAGCAACTGTAGTCCCAGCCTGAAATACAGTCATGGATAAGTAGTTATGAATCTGTGAAACAGCACAAGATCAGCATCTCCATTCCCTGCCTTGTTCTCCCCCAGGAGCCTGGACCACATCTCCTATGTTTCCATACCAGGCTGCAGCCCTTCTCCTGCCCACACTCAGGGCAGAGCTTTTAATTCACTGAACAGTTCTGCATGAATCATAACATGAGAGAGCAGAGAGGTTTTCAGGCATAAATAAAACACACCCAACATGGCTTGTGGAAGTGATTTGTATTACTAAACTGTATTAGGATCAGTTGACTGCGGTCAGACCTCGTGGCAGTAGGGCTGTGCCACTTGCTTGGACCCCACAGGAGATAAATACTGCATAGCATCCCCTGAACTGCGTGACCCAGGTGCAGCAAGTACATCCTCCACTCCAAAGCCCAGCTAAGCATAAAAACAAAACAAGTTGGGTCGCTGGTCCACAACAGCAGCAAATCAACTGCTTCGTAGGCTGCGAGATGGCACATGTTTGCTATGCCAGTTTCTGCCCCAACTCCTGTGAGTTTGGAAGGCTTTATCAGGTCACCTGATTAAACACCATCTTGAGCAGAAGCGGCCCGGATGCTGCCATCGGTCTTGCTTTCAACACTACTATGATTTTAGCTGATTTTAAGGAAATACGTTTTGAACTACTGTGCTATTTCTGCTTTTGTCACTTACTGCCCCGTGCCCCAATAACTTCGTAACCCATTTGCTAGCTCCAGACAAATCCAACACCAGAGCAGAGGTCATGCAGCTATTGAGCAATGACAAATGTAATGAAAATAGGCGATAAATCTTGCTGAAGTAGCCTCAAAGATGCAGTGAGGCTGCAACAGAGGCTGCAGTGTGAGCTCAACTACTGGGCACCAAAAAGCCTGTGTGGAAGGAAGCCACATGAATGAGTCAGCTACCTGAAAAGCTCTGTGCTTCTCTGGGCAGAAGAGACCACTCTTCTCAGGAAGGAAGTCTCTCTATCTGGCCTATCTGATGTCTACAATATCAGGCAGGATTGTCAGCTAACAACTGTAAAACACAGAAAACAAAGTTCCATCAGACCTGATGCAGACAGAGCACCTTTCTTTCCATTGAGGTTTCCAGCTTTGACAGAACCAATCCCAAATTAAACAAGATCCAACCTGACCAGCAAAAGGAGACTTTCTGCTGCTGGGCAGGACTCATTATTGCTCAGTAACACCAGGATTCACAGACGAGGCAGGGCCCACACCAGCTGCTGTACAGATGGAGCAAACAGCCCCAGCTTCACAGTTTTGTAAAAGCAACAGCCACATAAATGCATCAGAGAGAAGGAATGAAAGAATTAACCATATTATAACTTCAGGCTATACATAGGCTATACTGTGTCTGGTGGAAATGGCCATCTGGTTACATAAAGTGATTTGGGAGAACAGAAAGTGACTCCTACTATGATTGCTTGAGCACTGTGGAGAACCTACCTGAGAAGGGTTCACCCATCAATGTATGGACACACTTGGGAGAGCAGTGAACAGGCAGCAGAGACTGCAGCATTCGTGCAGTGGTTATAGCCTTGCACAATGTAATGCAGCATAAAGACGAAGTCAAAAAATAAGGAAGTTAACTTACTACTGCAATCCAGTAACAGATCAAAGGCTGGGAGCACCAAAGGAGTAAAAAGAGGAGCTGATAACAAAGTACAGTAACAGGGCTGATGTGTGCAACCCAGCCCTGAAGCACCTTGCTGGTGAAGATAAGAGCTTTAAATGAGTCACTGACAGATCAAATGGATTATTAAAGGGACAACAAGGCTGCCAGTGCCAGCAGGCAGATGAGGCAGGAGAAATCCAAGGCTTTCGGCTCTCACGGCAACGTTAAAGCTCTGAAAGGGTGAGAGGGCCTTCCATCACAGATCCTCTACCTAAATAACCCAGACTTTCTGCCAGGAGACTGGCTTTCACTCCCCTCACCTCAAAAACTCCTGTGTGGGGCTGCTGATGCCAAGTGCCTGCAGTGCTCCGGTACAAAACCCTGGCAGGAGGAGCATGACTTCAGGCTCCCACACCACTAAAAACAAACAAGGTACTGTTTCCAACCGGAGGGAGAGGTGTCTCTTAAGAGCAGGAGAGGATCTGGGGACGAGCATTCAGTACAAACCAGTGTTTTGTGCTGATTTAAGCCCAGCACCACGCAGGTCTGTGCTGCTGTGAAGCGCTCCCTCACATCTCAGGACAGTTTGGTGCTTCTCCCTCAGCAGGCCCTTCCTACCTGACTCCGTGTTTCACTAAGAGCTCGCAAAATCCCCCAGCTTTCCAGCCCTGTTTCTCAAGCTGCAATGCAGAACTCAGACAATCAGAAGCTAAAGAAGCAGGTCTTGCTTTAAAGGTCAAAACATAATTCAAAAGGAATCTGCACACAGGGCAAAAAGCCAGCAAGGAGTTCCCTGCTGCTCTATCGCATTGCACCACATTGCAGCCTACATCAAGGAGATGCCAACTAGATATCAGATACACAACTACAGAAAACAGCATTCACCCTCAGAGAGCTGCATGTTACTACAAGCACTGCTGCCCTTAGCTAGACTGCTGTGGTCTGAGCATATCCCATCAGCGTTGGATCCACTGTTTCATTTCCCACCTGCCTGAAAAGCCTCTGTGCTGTTCCCCACCACAGTTTCTTGCATGTTTGCATTGACTTGATATTTCTTTTCACAGCTCTCTTCGTTATAATGACTGCCAAGTCTGAAAATGATTGGATTTGTATCACAACAGTCACGACACCGAGGGTACTGCTTACCATAGCAGTGTAACTTCAGTGTTTCTGTATCACAGGATCAGAGGGTTCTCTAAGAAGGGACCTGCAAACAAGGCTGGGATAAACTGAGGGCAAAAAAAAGCACACAGAGTGAAATAATGGTGCCTCACAGGCTTGTTCAGCAGTACATCAGGAGCACCTGAACTTTCCAAGTCAGTCACTCCAAATGTTTGCCTCTGTACAAACTGAGCTTACAGCTTGCTACTCTGCTGAGTTTCTCAGCAAAGCTGGCTGAAGGACAGTGTGTGCATTCAGCTGCCTGCCCAGGGTGGGTCCCTCGGGGTGCCACGGCGGCCCTGCACTGAATATCCTGTTTGCATTGTTCCTCTGCTCCACCAGCAGCTCAACCAGGGTCACTCCAGCATCGGAACTAACTCTGTCGTTGCAGCTCATCTGATTCTGAGCTCACATGTCAGCACACCGTTTATCTAAAATGACAGTAAAGAATTGTAACCAGCCTAAGTAGAGAAATGATCTTTAAAAGTAAATTACCTAGAACCACACGTATTAAAAATGGATTAGTCATAATTAAAGATCTTTTCAGGGCTCTGTTCCAAATTTTATTTTACTGAATAGCTCCACTCTGCATTTCTGCACCTTAGTGCTTTCAGCTTGATTTAAAATTCCGTCTCGGCTTCATTTCCCATAGCTTATGAAGCCTGTTTCAGGAAGAACGTACTCCCTTTGAGTTGTTTCTCTTTCTCAGCCCAGAGCTGTGGAGCTGTGTTGTGAGCCCCAAGAGATGCTGTAAGTCAAGGAGCTGAAAAGAAACCACACAGTGAAACAGGAGGAGCAGATCTGGTCAGAGCCCAGAGTAGGCTGTTCTCTCCCTTTGGTTTGTCCCCCTTACCACGCTGTACCACTCTTTTCATACTCACATCATGCTGCTTCCATTTCAGGGGAACAGTACAAACCTTCATTTTTGTATTTGGGAGAACAGCGGGTACTCAAGAAGAAAAAACAGTCACAGTTCAGCTGCTGCTCCCTTTGGACACCAGAACAACAACAGGCCTTGTAGAAGGAGGCACACCAACACCACAAGATCTGTTCGCCTTCTTGTTTTCCCTCTTAGCTCCGCTACAGTTAGTAGCAGTTGTAAAAATTAATACATGCTGAGGAGCTAATGACACCCCTCCTTTCCCCTATGAGGTGTGTCAGATATCCATCTTAAAAGCACTGTAACAGAGCTAAATATTGTAATTATGATTACCAGCATACGTGAGTAATCCCAGCTTGAAACCAAGGTAAGCCATCTCTTTGCAAATCACTGCTGACAGCAAGCTTTGCCTTGGAGGTTATCCCAGTACATATCTGCTATCTAGCTGGCCAAAAGCTGTGAAAGCAGCAAAAATCCACAGCACAGACAGACTCTAAAAGCATGTTACATGAATCTGTCAGTCAGTGGTCATGAATAGACTCACACACTCCTTGTGTTTGTTAAAATTATTGTTTTCTGTGAAGCTGCACTGCTCTCTGAGACCGACCTCACGTGCATTCATGCACGTACTCTGTTATCTGCCCACTGCAGCTGTATTTCCCAGCAGTTTTACAAAGACCTTCACTACGCCAATGCCTCTAATCCTTCTGCAGAAGGCATCATCTGTTGTCAATATCTACATATAAGAAGCGTGATTTCCAGTAATTCAGGTGTGTTTGCACTCCCCAAATCCCACCTATTACGTTTAGCTATAAATAAAGCAGAAGCAGGAAACTGGAAGAGACTGGGTGGGACAAGGAGTAAACGGAAGGAAGGAAGGAAAGATAAAGCCATTACAGAAAAGCTATATTAGTGCTTCACAATACTATATAAAAGCTGGGTTTTGTAACATCTCACATCCTCTTTCCTCAAGCAGTAAAGACTTTCTGTGCCACAACTGCTAGCTGTACTGAAAGCATGAAGCACCTTGCCGACCAAAAATTTAAGATTGGGGAAATCTTTGTAAATATGTTCCTCTTGCCAGGCTTTGGTGCATCTAGATGAGAGACAGGAGAGCTCTCACCAGAAATTTACCTCTTTGTCTCCACTTGGTGGTGCGATTTCCTGCAAGATGACATCATGTGGCTTGTTGCCTTTTCAGGTAACACATTTCAAGCCCACAAGAAACATTTGCCCTGCAGGCTGAGGAGAGCCTTTCTGTTTACTTGGCAGACAGGACAGAGCCTCCTCTTATCATCTTGAGATCCAATATACTTCTTGCCTAATCCCAAACCATTAACATCAGTGAGGAAGGCAGGCTTCTTCCCCTCCAAAGCAATGAGCTGTGATTCATAAAGGCATACACTCCTACTCGAGCAACATCTGCAAAGGAATTTCTTCTAGCTACTGCGCCAGTTTTCATACAGCTCCTTCTGCACTTAAGTATGAAGTGGTAGAGGAGAACTGTCATCAGATTTTGTCCTGATTTCACATATTCAGTCGTTATTTACAAAAGACTTATGATCTGTTGATCTTTAGCTCATACAGAGCTTCCCTTGGTATCCTGCCACTCTTTCTAACAAAAGATGAGAAAGACAGTGTTACCTTGAGCGAAATATGAGCCACATTGAAGACCTGGTGCTAACTTAACCAGCTTTCTCTTCCAGCAGTCTCTACGTATATATGTAATAATCAGAGCTGATAATGTATGACAAAGAAAACAAAATCAGGGTGGCGAGGGACATCTTCCAAATAGTCCAGAGATTTGGAAACCTCCGACTTCAACAAGGCAGAGAGATACCTCTTAGTTTGGCTGCACACGTAAGTTCCACCAGGCAATACACAGCTGTTTCTCTTTGCGTGAAAATGCTGCGTTCACCATCAGAATTGTGAGCTCTAAAACATGGGACTGGCTTGTGAACAGCTTTATGAAAAACAAGAAGTCACGGCAGTGAACTTAGTGAAAGTCACTTACCGAAAAAGTCGTTTCTGCTCCAGAATGTCTCTTCTGTAACACAGAAGCTATTCATGCCCTCAGGGTACACACATAGGATGCGTTTTGTCCAAAGTAACTCACTTCTATACAGCAGCACAGCCAACCAACAGACGTGTCGTATCAGGCTGGCAGCTACACAGCTGTAAACCCCTGGTCACCCAAAGGCAGATGATGAGGGCATTGCTCCTTCCTTCAGCTCCTTCCCGTGTCCCCACGCACCGCCTGACGCCTCAGCTGGAAAGACTTGCTCTATGTTTCTCATTCTTAATTAAACAGGGTTACTGCTTCTCCCTGTATCTTCATATAAAACTGAAACGTTCTCCCTGAAATGTCTCTTCACGAACAGCTCTGGCAGCTGGGACCTCGAATGACACAACTTACACCTCACCTCGGACATAAGAAAGCGCAATCTAAGCGCTGGTCACACGAGCAAGGGACGAGTCGATATCCAGAATATTAATTGAATGCCTTGAAGTGCTGTTTTTTTTTTTTTTTTTTTTTTCCTTAAGCCTGCAAACCTCGAGCCGCAGCGGTGCGTTTTGTGTGACATAAGGACCCTCTTTAGGGGTCCGTTACTTTTGGCGCGCTCCTGCGAAGCACGCGCTCCGCCCGAGCAGCCTCGCGTTCTGATGCGCGCGCAGCGAGCAAGAGCGCCAGAGCAAGACAGCTACAGGAACGGGCGCGAGGCCCCTCGTCCCATTCCCGCGGCAACGCCGCGCCCTCACGTGACCGCCCCGGCCCCTCCCACCGGCTCCCGTCGCCATGGCGGCCGGCCGTTCCCTCCCCCCGGCCCCATTCATGCCCCGACAGAACTTCCCCCGTCACGTGACGCGGGCGCTCCCCGGCCGAGCTTCGCCGCCGCTTCCGGGCCGAGGGCGGGGCCGAGGCGCGTATGTGTGAGGGCGCGCGCGGAGCGGGGGGGGCGGCGGCCGCGGCGACGGCTGAGGGGAGAGGCGCTCCCGTCAACATGGCGGCGCGCGGGGCGGGCAGCGCCTGAGCCCCTCGGCCCCGCCGCCCTCCTGCTCCGCCATGGAGAGCGAGGAGGAGCAGCACATGACCACGCTGCTCTGCATGGGCTTCTCGGACGCCGCCGCCATCCGCAAGGCCCTGCGCCTGGCCAAGAACGACATCAACGAGGCCGTGGCGCTGCTCACTAACGAGCGGCCCGGCCTGCACTACGGCGGCTACGAGCCCATGGAGAGCGGGCAGGGCCCGCAGCCCGGACGCGGCTCTCCCGCCGGCGGGCAGGGCTCCCGCGACGGGGACGGCGGCGGAGGCGGCGGCGGCGGAGGCTTCGACCCTCCGCCCGCGTACCACGAAGTGGTGGAGACCGAGGTGAGCCGCGGCTCGGCGCCCCGCCTTCCCCCCCCCCCCCGGCCCTGCCGGCGGGGTGGCTGCCCCGGGATGTTTTCGGCCCCGTGTTGTGTTTTCTCGGAGCTGTTTGCTCCGCGCGAGGGGAAGCGAGGTCCGGGTGTTGCTTTGGATAAGCCCGAGTGCTTGTTGCACACGGTTTTCTTCGGGTGAGCCGAACGTGTTCAGAAGCGGGCATACAATGAGTTCAAACGTTCTTCAGACAAAGGCTTTATAAATTATAGCTGTGTTTGAAAAACACGCCTGGAGCAGCGGGGCTGGAGAACGTCAGCCTCCTGCAGCTCTCCTCGTTCTGCCTTTCCCTTCCATGCATTCCCAGCACCCGGGGCTCCCTGCCCTGCACGTCCACGCGTGGCTCTGGGTGCTGCCTGCGGCCTTCTCCAGTTCTGCTGTGTCCAAAACTTCCCGCAGCACTCATGGAAGGAGCTCATTGGTGATGCACAGACTCTGGAGCCCATAGGGTAAGAACAGAACTGCTGTGCTGTGTGGTGCCTGCAGGCTGCTCTGCACAGCCCTCTCATGGAGCTCGAGCTCATGCACCCCCTCAGACTGTGGTGAGCGGTGTCCTGGGGGTGTTCTGAGCCAGAAGTGCTCTCTTCTGGTGTATATACCTAAATAAAATATCTGTACATATGAGAATATGTGCACTATCTACTAACTGCACGTGCACAGATCATCTGTATCCATGGCCTCAGAGTGCTGTCACGAAGTGCAACCTTGCAGTATAAGAATGGGTGATTTTTATGCTGAATTTCCTGGTTCAGATCCTTACCTGATGTAAGAAGATGATAATGAATGTGGAGAGATCTGTTGGACTGCACGTGTACGGTGCGGGAGTCAAATCACGTTACTGATGGAAGCAAGAGGGAGCTGGTTGCCAGGCTCTGCTTTGATAGGCTGTGAGAAAGAGCTCTGCTCGTTCACATCCAGCTCTTTGTAACTGTGAAGGGAGTGGATTTTCCTATCAGCTCTCATAGCTAACATGAGCTGTCAGTGTGACGTTTAAAGAGAAGCTGTCACTTTAAACTTCAGAAAAGCACTTTTTTTTTTTCCCCCCCACTGCTGTTCCTATTACAAATGACACCGACAATTCTATCAGGGTTTCTTTCCTATTATTGCAGTTCGTATGTCTGATCAAACCAACTTCAGTTTCCTTCGCTGCTCATGTTGGTGTTTGCTTTGTGTTCTTGATAACCTGAAGGAGGAAAACCAAAGCATTTGAATACAGGCAGATGATTACAAATCCACAAAATAAGCGTGGAAGGATTAAAGTATCTTGCTACATTAACCTTTATATAAACTCGGGCCTTAATTTAGTAATTGGGGGTATTTGCATATGAATACCTGTCGACTCCTCTGCATGCGTACATTACATTTTAGTAGTGCAATAGTTGGACCTCTAAGAGTTGTGAGAGTTAGGATTATTTCCTCTGCTTGTCTGACATTGCAGTGCAGCTTAGCAGCTTTCAACATAAAACGACAAGGAAACAAATTATATTTAATTGCTTTTTAGCCTTTTTTTTCTCCAAATTTAATTTGGAAGTATATTTAATAAACTACAGCTATTATTTAGGTCGTTAATCAGTAAGCAGTTTCCCATGCAATACAAGCTTATGGCCTGTGAAGCTGAATGGAAAGCCAAGTGCACGAACACCTGTATTATTCAGTGTAGTCCTATACATTATGTTGCAGTGTCCACATGCTATCTTGTAGCATGGAATTCAGCTGTTATTTCTGCTTATCTTCCTGCCAGGAGAGATCCTTCTAACAGTATGCATTCCTCTTTCTCATCATCATGCTGATTTTAATGCTCACTTAAAGGAGAGGTAGCGTTGCT
>NW_024884733.1:24600979-24722072 GCF_019232065.1 Centrocercus urophasianus | reverse complement strand
TCATGCTGATTTTAATGCTCACTTAAAGGAGAGGTAGCGTTGCTTTGCTTGTTTTGGTTTTTGGCTTGTATATGTCAGTAAATGTACATGGGGGGGGGGGGAAGAGCACAGCTGTTACAATTTTCCCCTAAATAATTATTTTCCAGTCTAATGATCTTTCCCATAACCACGTGAACGAAAGTTAGACTTCTTTTTTATTTAAAAATAACAGGCAGACTTCAGCCATGCTCCAAGACGTGTGTCAGCTCTGTACTTTGTATATGTTCTTCTTATGGCTGAGTGCAGTTTGCTGTGCATGTAAGAGTAGATCCATGGATGATTAAACACTTGACGTTTTCTCTAACCAGTAATGAACCCATTATGTTTGCATATGCTGATTTGGATTCTATTACATAATGTTAGAATCTGTTCTGCTTGGTTGATCAAAGAAAGGTTCATCTGTCGGTGTTCTTTGAAAATACCACAGCAACCAGATACATATCTTACCCATAAAAACATCTTTCCTTTGGTGAAGTAGCACAGCCAGTCTGAGTCCTCCTTCAGTGGTCCACACCACTGATCTTCAGGGGCATCTGGAGGTGATACAGGGGTTTGGAAGACAGCTGTTGTGAGCCGGCCCAATGCGTGCTCTGTGTGTTACATGTGAGACTTGACATAAGAACACACATGAACTCATTTCCACAAGGGCTCAAATGTTGGAATCATCAGGTTCGTGTTTTCCACACCGATTCCATTGTAAGTTACTACTTGTGATCTGTGCTGTTGGCATGAGCGTGCTCAACGAATTTGGAAATACAGATGGTTTTCATGTTTCCTTGTGCAGTTTTCCTGAAATCTTGGGAAGCTGATCTGTACGTTTGCATTTGGCTCAGTGTTCTGCCCTCTGCAGTGCTAAACCACTTTGACAGGCTCAGATCAGCTGCTTTCATAGAGGTAGCTTTGCCTGTTTGATACAACTTTTACGCTTGTGTCTGTTGGCTGAAGTAAATCTGATAAGTACGTTTTGGCAGGGATCTGAGCTTCTCTTATGTTTGTTCCGTAGGCAACACAAAGATTTGTACTGTGATCCTCTGGAGTAAAGGAGAGGGTTACGCTCATCTTCTCATGACTGACAGATAAGCTGTTATGTGAACTGCTGCTGAATCCATGGGGTTTATGATGAAACCATAAATGAATGTGATGACACTGTCTGTCAGTGTGTCCAGGAACTGCCGTGAGCGCCCTGGGCGCTGACTTTAGCAAGCCACAGAGAAACAGGATAGAGAAGAGCAGGACAAGCAAAAGCAGCGCTTGTGGGTCCAGATCTTAACATCTGAACAGCATTGTCCTTGAAATCAGTTGTTTGCAGATGTCTACACATCCTGCCAAAAAGCAGTGGCGTGGACGAGATGTGGTGGTGAAGCGAGGGATATTCCTCTCTCTCTTATAAAAGTCTTGTAAAGAGACGTGATCAGATTTCACTCTGAGTTGAATATCTGATTGCAGCTCTGTGTTCCATTTGATAATTCATGGGTGATGTGTTTGTGTCGACTGAAAACAGGGTCACAAAAACACCAAAAACAGATGACTTTTTTAAAATCTTGGAATCT
This sequence comes from Centrocercus urophasianus, assembly GCF_019232065.1. Lineage (NCBI taxonomy): Eukaryota > Metazoa > Chordata > Aves > Galliformes > Phasianidae > Centrocercus > Centrocercus urophasianus. Next base: position 24,720,483 of record NW_024884733.1, on the reverse strand, counting down.
GTTGCAAATTCCTCTCTCAGAACTGAAGGCAAGGCTGCATGCTGTTCACAGGACTGTGTTCAGCCAATGAATCAAAGCACTGAAAATTAAAGGATTTGTCAGCGCCACACAAGCATTCTGGGTACTTCTTCAGCAGTGAATGTATTCACTTATTAAATTATTTTATAAAATAACACAAACTCAAGTTTTCCTGCACTTCGGCTACAACAACCCCAGGCGACGCTACAGGCTTGGGGCGGTGTGGCTGGAGGACTGCGTAGAGGAAATGGACCTGGGGGTATTGATTGATGCTTGGCTGAACATGAGCTGACAGTGTGCCCAGGTGGCCAAGAAGGCCAATGGCATCCTGGCCTGCATCAGAAACAGTGTTGCAAGCAGGAGCAGAGAGGTGATTGTTCCCCTGTATTCAGCAGTAGTGAGGCCACACCTCGAGTACTGTGTCCAGTTTTGGGCCCCTCACTGCAAGGAAGACATTGAGGCCCTGGAACGTGTTCAAAGGAGGGCAACAAAGCTGGTGAGGGGTCTGGAACACAGGCCATATGAGGAGAGGCTGAAGGAGCTGGGAATGTTCAGCCTGGAGAAGAGGAGGCTCAGGGGAGACCTCATTGCTCTCTATAACTTCCTGAAGGGAGGTTGTAGTGAGCTGGGGGTCGGCCTCTTCTCTCGTGTCATTAGTGATAGGACCAGGGGGAATGGCTTCAAGCTACGGCAGGGGAGATTCAGGCTGGACGTGAGGAAGTATTACTTTTCAGAAAGGGTGGTCAGGCACTGGAACGGACTGCCCAGGGAGGTGGTGGAATCACCGAGCCTGGGGGTGTTCAAGGAAAGACTGGATGTTGTGTTGAGGGACATGGTTTAGTAGGAGCTATTGGGAATAGGTGAACGGTTGGACTGGGTGATCTTTTAGGTCTTTTCCAACCTTGGTGATTCTATGATTCTAAGTTTAATAAATGAGAAAACTTCCATGTTTGCTTAATAACAATAACTGCCTGTCTTCACAGGCGTGCATATGTGCAGGTGGGTGGAAAAATGATCAGCAGTCACCGTGTTGTACTCCTTGTATGGCACAGGCACATGTAATTCACATGGCTTCTGATCTGACCGTGTGTGTGGCTGATATGAGAGGCACAGCCAGCCCTGCACTGCACTCACCTCTGCCACATCCCGTTGCCACCTGCATGGTCCGTGCTCCAGCTGTGCACGACCTGCTTGTGGCAGATATCCTTAGAATCACGTAATGATGGCGAGAGTTCACAATCTCATGTCTGTCCTGGGCTGCACGCAGACTGCAGGTTGGACATGATTGCTATAAACCTTCCTGAAATGAGATCTTGATTTGTTTTTAAACTGCTTCTCAGAGTCATTACTGTGACCTTTTGGGTGAGTTGTTATTAGTGGATCGTCTAGCTATCTCTGTCTCCTTTAGCATGTACTCTTTATTTTAATTTTAGTTGAACTGGATCAAAAGCTCATATATACCAGATATAGTAGAATCATAGAATGGCCTGGGTTGAAAAGGACCACGATGATCATCGAGTTTCAACCCCCTGCTTTGTGCAGGATCGCCAACCAACAGACCAGGCTGCCCAGAGCCACATCAAGCCTGGCCCTGAATGCCTCCAGGGATGGGGCATCCACAACCTAGTAGGTAAGGTTTACAGAACAACTCATCCAAGAAGCTTTTAGAAGTGCTGTTGATGTTAAGAGGAACAGGTCAGCAACTGCAGTGAGTGCCAGCGCCAGGACCCATTTCTGACTCCCATTCTGTGTCTAAAACCCATTCCAGCTCAGCACGGAGGGCTGTGCTGCATCACAGAGGGTCTGCAACAGGACCTTGTAGCTGCTGGCTTGTACAACGAGGGTAATGGCTTGTGCTGACTGCAAATACCTTGGACGTTAAGCTTGTGGAGTGCTTTGGTCCTTGAATGGAAGGAGCTGTATTTACTTAAAGACAAAAAAAGCTATTTAGGAAATGCAATGGATTTCACAGTTTTGTAAATTTAAGTCGGTCTTCTGTCTTGTAAGCAGAGTGGAGCTTTGCAGAAGTGACTATTTCTGGCATTCTCAAGTGGAAGCTTTACAGTGTGGCTTGTCTAGAAATTGGCCTTGTAAAACAATTAAGCAATCAAATAAAGCTCTGTGGTGAATTCTGGCGGTGAGTTCCTGGCTGGGTGCCATGGGAATGTCAAGTGGAATTAGTACTTTAGCACTCTTGGTTTTCAGCATCTTTGTTCTCAAAAATTAAACCAGCTGTCCTGGTGTAGAACTTCATTTTAGGCTCTGTCTGCATCGGGGCTGCCTTGGATTTGGGAAGAGAATTCCCCATGCATCATCCTGGAGACACCACTAAGAGCAAGAAGGTAGGGAGGGTTGGGGTAATGCTGGAGGGGCAGTTTGCTAACGTGGAAAATAAGCCTTGTTTCGGAGAATTTGTTATTGTTAAGCCTGTTACTTTGTAAGGTTGTAAGGAGTAATCTTCACATTGAGACTGACACCTCTTAATTACTGCCAGGGCAGTGCCTGCAGAGGCAGCTCTGTGCAGGCATCCCTCAGCTGGGCAGGAAGCTGACACGGGGCTCTCTGGAGGCATTTGCTGGTCATCTTCCCAGCTTCAAGTGCTGCTCTGTGGCAGCTGTTTAACAAGGAAGTGAAATACTGAGGAAGAATGAGAATAAAAACAAATTAGCCAGTGTTAGAAGTTAATTCCAGCAAATCATTTGGCTTGCTTTTGGATTAAAGAACACTGGCTCTTTGTGTGAAGAGGGCAAGGATGGAAAGGAAGTGCCCCTTTCTTTTGTAAACTCTTAATTTGAAAAAAATCACGTATTTCTGCTGCCATGGAAATAGGCCCTGGTATGTATGGCTCAGTTAAACTTTGTGGGCCAAATTAAAAAGGAAAACTAAACCCCAGTGTACTGAGTGCTTCATGGCACCTGATCTTCCTGCTCACAGTGTAACAGCAGTTTTCACCTCTCATGCTCTGACACCCAGCAGAGCTGCCTTGGGAGATGTTTACAGATGGGTTTCCTTGGTGCTTGATCACAAATTTGTAACGATATGCTGTGGAACTGGAATTCAAACTCATTCTCGGCTTCTTTGTTGCTTCTGTCTCACTGTGCATCTCCATAAGTAGAACAGAAGTGTTAGGGGTGTGTTTAGCAGCATTGCTGACTAGTTTTCCCTTCCAGAGCTTGAATTTTGGCCACTGAAGTGTCAGAATAAATACTTTATCTACTGCTTCTGCAGCGCTTCTCTGTTCATGCCTGGTGCTTTGCCAAAGGGGAACAGACATATTGACTCAAGCATTTGCAATTTGTTGTTTTATTCTATTAAGATGTTAATCTGATTCCACTCAGTTACTTTGAGTTGTGTGGTGATAAGCAGTGCATTTTGTGCTTACACCAGCTGAAGGGATGGGAAGAGCAGTGCTATTGCTTTGGTCCGTTTTGCTGGGCACTGTGCTCCTCTCTGAGCCACTGGGCACAGTGGGGGTATTGCACTGCAGCATTGCACTGTCACCATGGAGATCAGGGGTACAGTTCAAGCAGTGTTTTAGAAAGCCCCAGTTGACCTGTAGTTCTTCCCCACCCACGTTCGTGTTGTGTTCTTAGTCCTAGGTTTATGTAGTTCTTGAGAGATGGGGGAAAGCCATATTTTTGGTGGCTGATTGGTTATAATCCTTCATGCATACTGAGGAGACTTCGTTCTAACCATGCATTCATGATAACCTGCTCGTGCTGTTTCCTGTTAAGGTCAGAGTCCAAATCTTTGCATGAAAGCATTCACCAAACAAATCACTTCTTTTCTTGGAAGGTATTTATGGTGGGAATCCAAGTTGGCTCCAGGTAAGAGCAGTCCTTAACACAGGGTTTATTTTCCTTTAGTGACAGACTAGGATGGGATCACTGCTTCACATTAACATTATTAAATCCTCATGTTTTTTTCCTCTTACAAGTCTCTTTGCATGTGTCAAGTAGTGCATAGCAAAAATATGAACTTAAAGGCTTTACTTCTATGGAAGAAAGAACAGAACAGTGACATATCTACCAACCAGCTTACTTAGGTTATAGAAAGCGTTCCTTTCTGTCAGCATGCTCAGGGTTTTTTGCATACAGGTATGTGTTTCCTTAGACAAGAAAGCAAGGGAATGATGCTGTATCTGCTTGAGTTGTACGACAGTTAGAAACAGTTACTACATTTTGAGATAAGTGGCTGTTGCTCAGTGAGTTGTTTATGGGTGGTTCTGCAGCCTGACCAGAGCTTCGCATTCTTTCAGCTTTATCAGAGCAAAGTGGGTTCCAAGTCAGAAGATGTAACCATGTGTTAAAACATTGCCTTCTCCTGCCTAAGTGTGGAGTGGTAGCTTTGATTTATTTGAAAAACTTTATGTTCTTATTCCAGTGAATCAATTGTGAGTAACAGGTATCTTCCCCCTAAGGGTTAATTAAAATGGGAAAGAAAAAAAGCAACAAAATGACACCCAGATGTGAAAGTAAAAGCTGCTTTAATCAGCAGTATGACAGATAGAGCTGCAAGTCATAACTGCAGGACTCATGGCTGCTCCCAGGAGCTGATGGACGTGATAGATGAGTGAGCAAAGAACTGCTCTTTCTGGTTGTATGGGGGTTTGATGCAGGGCCTCCACCTGAGTGCTGGGCGCTGCTTTGCACGCAGCAGTGAGTCACACAGCAGTGCTGTGCCAGGGGAAGTGCTGCTATTGGCACTTGGCAGCGAGGGCAGCTGGAGCACAGGGCAGCTGATCCTTATTGCTGGGTAGATCTGTGTTGAAAGGAAGAGGTGGGCCTCTCGTTTTTGTCTTCTAGTTCTGGCTTTAAGGGCATTGTGTTTCTTCATTACAGCTTTTCAGTGCAGTTAAACTGGATCATGTTTGTTGGGATATGGTAACAAAGAAGAGGTCTGTTTGTTAGCAATACAGCAGCACATCAAATTCTGTTTGCTTGGCTGTAAAATCACTTGTGGAAAGCACTTGGAGATGCATGAGGGTGAGGGACAGTTTGATTGTAAAAACTGCGATCCCATTCGTTTATTAAAAGAAACGCGACTTTCTGGTTCTGTTTCATTAATTATATAAGATTTAAGAGCATGTGGCATAACTTAGCTCTAGTGACACTGAACTGCATTGGTATCCTTCTCTCAAAATCAAATTAACAAGCTGAATTTATGATTTGACTGTAATTTCATTCCAAAGAGTGCCAACTAACATCAGATATTCTTGAGTTCCTTGTTGCTTTATGGGAAGTGACCAGCGTTGGGAAGTCAGTAGCTTTCACTGAACAGCTTGATAAGTCAATTAACAAAGAATGCTGCAGGAATGCATTTTGAAGCCTTGAACTGTGAACTTTTGGCAGTTAAAGTTAATTTCTATTTCACTTCTTATGCAATCTTTGTTCTGTGTTAGTCTTCATGGCGGGCTCTATGCAGAAGTCTCTCTTCAGACTGCAGACAGCCTGGGGAGATGTCGGATCTCCTGAGTGACAGCCCTGAATCAGCTCTTGAAACTGTTGAAGTGAGGATATTTTCTCACTACTCTTCTTCCCCAGGTGAAATAAAGGCCTGTGAAGTCTACCAGTAGATTCTCCAGTGACAGTTCCTAGCCCTTTAGTTCCAAAGCACTAATTAACCACCGTTATGTGCTCAGAGCTGTGGTGCGTTGTCTTTGTGAATGGCAGGAGAGCAAATAGGCCCCTCAGTGGGTGTTGGTTAGCAGGGAGCCAGCATAAAACATTGGAAGATCTTGTGTAGCACCTTGGTGTGGCAGCTGGGGCACTGCTGAACCCTCAGTGCAAACAGCAGTGCACTGATTGCAAGTTGGATGGTGAACAGTTTGGGTTTTGTGCACTACAGGTATGAAAGAGCAGCAGTGTGTTTTCAGAGTTGCTCATACTGGGTGAGCTGTGAGAGATGAGGTACAAACTGGTCATGGTGGCAATCTCCAAGAGTATGAAATCTGTTAATGATTGGGAATTTGACTTTGACATGGGCATTTCTCTGAGGCTGTTGCATGTTTCATGGCAGCTGTGAGGCTGCTTTTATGTGATGCGTTCTAAAATTAATGCAAGATAAAGCTTCACACTTTTTGGGCAGGATTTTAGTAGCATAAAATTGATGTTTAAGGATGACTTGTCACTTTTAGTGAGCAGAATGTGCCAAAGATGCACTCCTCCAATGCAAATAATTCCCTTTGTTGTCCGGGCAGTTTCCAGCACCGCACCCTCGTGCTGAATCACAGTGATCTTCTTGTCACCATTCTGTTGGGAGACTCAATACAGCAGTAGACCAGTTCTATTCTGAACATAGCTGCTATGGTAATGCCCTTATCTGTGAGCACACCATGAAGAAAATGTATGAATTCACTCATTATGAGTTTCTGTAATATGGCAGGTGCTGCTCATCGCTTGTGGGGGAAGAGGTGAGTAAAGAGCAGCTCCACTTATGGGGAAGTGGAGCAACAGGTGCAGCTTTTCAGCAACGTTGAAAGGTCTGCACTGCCGTGGGGCTGCACCTCTCAAATGCTGATGTTAGTAATGGATATGCAATGTGGATACTCTGCTCCAGGGAATGAAGAAAGCACAGCTCTGTTAATGCAATCATTTGTTGAGATGTTGTTTTGCCTGTGCTACAAGTCCAAGCTGAAATGGAATCTGGGAGCTAGCAATGGGATGTTTGCTCTACAGTCAGACTTCCTTTATTAAGCTAATTGTTGTATTCTATGCAGTTAGCATTAAGGACTTTCCTTATAAATTCACATTCATTTTCTGCAGGAAGTGAAATATGTTCTGGGTGGATATCATCTACAAAAGCTGTATCACTGCTGCAGGATATTTCCTAGACAGCATTTGCTTTTAAATACCTTCAGTATCTTTTTATTTGGACACGCAAACGTCCCTTCTCCAGAAGTTCACCAGGGGTGATTTACCAGACGTGAGCTATGTTAGACTTCCTTGCACAGTGCTGGATCAGAGAATTTCAGTTGCAGAAGCTGGAGAACCATACAGCTTTCCATAATGGCAAACTTGGGACTGAGTGTTTATAGGGCATTGTGGGAAGGTGGCACCTTCCCAAACACCGACTCGTTGTCTTGCCTGAGTGCTGTTTTGCATTACACTCCTATAAATTGCAGGGCTGCTGTCGAGAACCTACCATTAAGTGCAGCCACTGTGTGCAGTTGTCACCGTGCCTTTTAAGTTCGTAGGGTAAGCTCTGTACTGTTGCTGTTTCCTTTACATAATGTGACTTTCATAATGTTGTGAAAGTGAATAGGATCCATTTACATTTTAATACACAGGTCTGATCCTGCAACAAGTGAGTGCAGTGAGAGCTTGCAGTGCCCTTCTGCACAAACTGATTCCGTTCCTCATACGCCGTGTCCTCTCCAGTGCAGCCATTTCGTTCAGCTTACACCGTGTGTCCCTGGCTCCCCTCCGGCTGCGATCCTGTTACCCCATGACACTTGTGTTTTCCTTGGACAGTTGCTCCTGGCTGCTGCCATGCCCGACCCAGACATTCTGTCCTTTCTCCTGCTTCAGTTGTTCGCTGTTTTGAAGCCAGAGAAAGTCTCTGTGAACTCTGACACGCGGGCTAGATAGCGCTGATGCAGTGTGAAAAGAGTAAACAACATAGGAGAAATAGATAACTGTCCTAGAGTTGTGCTTGGCACTGCTGAGGCAGTTACCTCGTGTGGCACCTAACAAAGGACAGGGGCTCATTCTGAGTGCTGCCAGTGCACAGAAATAGCTGCTGCTCTGTGCCACGAGCAATGGGACATGGAAAGCTGAGCTGCAGCCTTCTGCTTGCTTTTTTCCGTTTGCATTCCACAATGCTTTCCAGTAACTTATTTGGACTTGAGGAGAAGTACCATTGTAGTTTCCTTGCTGGGCAACTGTAGCTGAATTTTTTTTTTCTTTGGCTAATCCAGCAGATTAGTCTTGTTTGTTTTCAGTGTGATTGGGTGAGGGGTGATGAAATTCACCTCTTGGACTAAACTATTTCATGTTGAAAACAGGATCAACATGCATGAGTCTCTGAAGATTGGTTTTGTGTTCTACAATCTCCCTTGGACTAGATGATCTTAGCATATCCCATCCCAGACAGAAGTGCTAAGGAAAAAGATTTGGTGCTTAAATTGCCAATCAGTTAGCAATTAGTTATGTAAACACAGCAGTTATCACCTAGATTGAGATATATGAAGGTATGTAATTGTGCCATATGAAATCCTACCTTGAAAAACAGAAGGCGTCTAAGAACTGTTAAGGATTTGACTGCTGCTTAAAGTACAGCCTTGAATGTGTCTAGGAGAGATAAAAATTGCTTCACTTGAGCTTCTTTTTATTTACAGAAAAATGATGAAAATGGGAATTGCTCTGGAGAAGGCATTGAGTTTCCAACAACCAACTTGTATGAGCTAGAGAGCAGAGTTCTAACAGATCACTGGTCCATACCCTATAAGCGGGAGGAATCTCTAGGCAAGTGCCTGATTGCATCCACATATCTAGCAAGACTGGGTAAGTTCTACAGTTACAAAGATTATCTGTTCATAAGATTTCAGAGGCATGTAGTGGGCAACTAAACCTCTTGTATTAGTTTTGCAGCTGTTTACTTAGCACTCTGCAGATTGGTCACGTCTCTGTGAAAGTGAATTATTACCAATGAATTATTCTAGCTAATGCTATAATAGGAGTGTTGTTCTCTTTTTTCTAAAGTAATTTGTTTACTTAAGCTCTTTTTCTTAAAAAAAAAAAAAAAAGAAACAAGAAAAGCACATGTTTCTTTATGTTCTAATGACTGTAGGAGTTGCTGTTTTTTCAGAGCCGAATTACTGACTCGTTTTTCATTGTGCTGGTTATTTTCCATTTGTGGAAAAACAAGCTGTCATCTAAATCCGTGCTGTACCAGCCTTGTGTAACTGGTTGTTTTTTGCTAGTGAAATGCTCAGACTGCTTTAGAATTAACAATTTGACTGTTCTGTGTTCAGGACTTGGGCTGTATTTAGTACTTGGGCCGTGGTTAAGCTTGTTGGAGAGGCATCGTGCCCAGCTCCTGGCAGAGTGAGAATGCAGGTAGTTTTTCCATCGTGCCCAATAGCAGCCAAAAGAGAGGTAATAAGATGTGGAGGCTGTTGGTGGTTCTGGTTTGTGTTTTTTTTAACTTGCATTAAAAGACCACGAGTAGGTTTGGTTTTGGTGGGGCAAGTGTAGCCCCAATAGGGATCTGAAGTTAGTTATAAATTTGGAAGGGAGAAATGCATGTTTTACTCATGTGCTTGAAGAAGTTGTAGAAGATGAACCAGTTGGAAGCATCATAGTTCTAAAAGGAAAGTTCTTTTGATACACTCTTCTGCGACTGAAAAAGCATAGTGTTTAATAATGCATGAATACCAGCACTTCTGCTGCTTTTCCTTGATGTACTCAAAAACTGAGACTGAGCTTCCTAAGGTAAACTTAAAGCATGTGCACTCTTTCCTTTCTGCGAAGGTCTTTCTGATTCTGATGAGAATTGCAAGAGATTTATGGACAGATGCATGCCTGAAGCATTTAAAAAGGTAAGTAGGTGCAGTGTGCTAATTCCTTGTTCACGTTTGAGTTGTTCATGGTAGAAGTATTGTCTTACAACCCAGACTTCAGAAACTGGAACCAGTGTGTGTTCTTAGGTTAAAATCATACTCTTAAGTTGCAGTTTTGCAACTCTTGAACATGTATTTATTGTTTTTTCCTCCTTTTCTACTGTAATGAAGAGCTCTATAGCAATTGGTGGAGCCTAAGGGCAGGTTTAAAGATAGTTACATACATCCTTTAGTTCAGGATCAGCTTTCCTTTACTCTATTCTTTTTGCTGCTTCTTTGAAGGATTGCAGCATTCTTACTTCTTTTCACCTCGATTCTTGCCTAACCTGCTTATCTGGCTTTTCTTCTCTTATTGTGAATGTTCTCTATGGAGCTTCCCAAACTACTTTCCTTCCTGCTGTTCTGTTTTGGATGCTACCTAAATTTCTTGCCTGGTTTTTAGTCCATATGTATACAAGTGTGTATACACCTTTAAATAAAACTACTTGGTCCTAATCTTAAAATACTGAAATCTAAGTGTATTCAAGGAAGATGAAGATGTAAGGGAAAAAGTATTTGGCTATGAGAGTAATAAACTTGCATTTTGTTCTTATTTACTCGACCCTGTGTGCACTTGAAATAAAAATGTAGACTGGTTCTCTAGAAGAAAATCCAAGTTCAGAATGTGCTAAGTTAAAATCTGCTGAGTTTTTTGCAAGCTATTTAACCTGATTCTATTGTTTCTTAAAATGGTACAGAACATCATTGTATTTGAAGTACAAAGCTCTTTAAGCAGAAATTAAATAACACATGCAAAGTGAATGCTTTCTGTCCTCTTTGAACAGCTAGATTAGACCACAAAGAGAATGTTTCATTAGAGAAAAGGCAGCAGTAATACCTCTCTGTGTGCTTTGTTTTCCTACAAAAAAGTGTGAGCTGATAAATGGTTATTAGGACTGAATCAGTGCAGCATCCTGGAACAAGCACTTGAAGACTTTAATAGTCACGTGTTCGTTTTGCAAACAGTTGCATATCAGTTATTCTTTGCAAAGGTTACAATCTTTCCAGTGAGTGGAAATAGAAAACAGTTTGCTTTGATAAGTATTTTTTGTCAGGGACTGACTTAAGGCATTCTTCAGTTGAATAACCAATGTAATTAACTCTTAAGCCATTAAGTACAGAAAGAGCATCTGAAGTAACACACCAGACAGTGATTATTACTATACTCTGGGGAAACATTTGCGCTGAAAATAATCGGGGTGGGGAAGGCTGAAGAATTTTACCTTTTCTATGTGATTTTGCTCGAACTGGAGAAGAAAAACAAACCAAAAGCCCTGCTGCTTTGTCTTGGTAGTTGCTGACATCCAGCGCTGTTCACAAATGGGGAACTGAAATCCACGAAGGAATATACAACATGCTTATGCTGCTGGTGGACCTGGTTGCAGAAAGAGTAAAGCAAGATCCTATTCCTGTGGGCCTGCTTGGTGTGCTTACAATGGTATTTGTCTTCTAATAACTGTGGTGTTTTAAACCCAGGGATCTGCTTAAGCAATAAGGAAAATGGCTTCAATGTAATTCACTGGCAAGTGTCATCAAAATGTAGAAGTCTTTACTGATGATTGTCTTAAATTGTGTCCTGTGTTTTGTATGCAACTTAGGGTATCTGGCATCTGATATTTATTCTCCTACTGCTTTTTCTCCTATTTAAGTTGTAGCATATTGTCTTACAATCTGCAGATAGTGTTTACTGCAGGTTTTTAACACCCAATGTGCAATTCAGTATGTGAATGCTATTCAAGTTTTCTGAAAAGCTGCTCTCAAAAATACTTAAAAGCTGCTGACACATGGCTGCTAATTTTTGAAAACTGATACTTTATCTCCCCCTTTATATGGATATCTGTCTCACATGGGTATTGTCTGTACTGAATTGAAACTTCAGAATGCTTTTGAAATCATAGCAAAAGTCATGCTGTTTGTTTCCATGGGTTTTCCTTTCAAGGCATTTAACCCTGACAATGAATATCATTTCAAGAATCGAATGAAGGTTTGCCAGAGAAACTGGGCAGAAGTCTTTGGGGAGGGGAACATGCACGCCGTGTCACCCATATCCACGTTTCAGAAGGTGAGCATGGCCCTAAAACCTGCTTTTAGGGTTGATGTTTCTCTTCCAGAAGAGACTGGTTAGTACGTATTTATAAAATAAGAACATTTAATTATCATCAAGAATTACAACAAACAGATGTTGAGTACATATTGGTCTGTAGAACTGGGTTTCCTGTTATCTCAGATTTCCCAGTTCTCTATTGGAGCCTGGATCTTGAAACTGGGGTACTTTCTGTGTAAACTATCACAGCAATCAAACGGGTAGGTTTGTTGTATCTAAGGACTGGCGTCTGCTGAGTATGGAATGACCAAGAGAACTCGAATTCGTGCTTTTCTGACACCCACCTTTAGGGTAACTTTGACAAACACACTGTTAAGGAGCTGGGTTTTTTGGGTTTGTGCTGATTTGTCACAGTTGTTCCAGACAGATGGGTCTTAAAAAGGAGCCTCAGTGTTGTAAATCTTTTCCCCAGGAAACATGTTAGTGGCTGTAGAAAGAAAATTCTGTTTGCTGCTTTAGGAAAGGTTATTTAGTAATGTTCCACACTGCTAATGTGCTATAAATATAGCTGCTTGTGAGTCAGCAGCCACAGTGTGTATTGTTACCACAACGCATGGTCAGTCATGTTAGGGAGGATCCAAAAATGGGTGATGCAAATGAGAAGCTCCAACTGCACACTTAGCAAAGGAGCTGTTATAAACACATTTCTGTTTTCCGGGAAATAACAGCATGCATTTCAGGTCTGGGTTTATTGGCTGAATGTATCTATCCAAATGTGTTTCAGAAGACAAATGTTTGGCATTGGTGTTGCATTTGCTAATTTGTTAATATTTTGATCATTTAAGGAACCTCATGGGTGGCTGGTGGATCTGGTAAACAGGGTAGGTAAATAAAAAGCAAGCAGAATTGTTACACAGAATCACAGAATGGCCAGGGTTGGAAGGGACCTCAAGGATCATGAATCTCCAACCCCCCTGCCACGTGCAGGGCCACCAACCTCCACATTTAATGCTAAACCAGGCTGCCCAGGGCCCCATCCAACCTGGCCTTGAACACCTCCAAGGACTGGGCATCCACAACCTTTCTGGGCAGCCTGTTCCAGTACCTCACCACTCTCTGGGTAAAGAATTTCCCCCTGATGTCCGACCTAAATCTCCCCTCCCTCAACTTAAAACCATTTCCCTTTGTCCTACACATATCAACCCTTTTAAAGAGTTGATTCCCCTCCCCTCTGTAGGCTCCCTTTAGGTACTGAAAGGCTGCAGTGAGGTCACCCACAGCCTTCTTTTCTCCAGGCTGAACAATCCCAGCTCCCTCAGCCTGTCCTCATAGGGGAGGTGCTCCAGTCCCCTAAATTGTCACTTGAATTCATTATTTCTCAGAGATAATAGTGTCCTCCTGTCTTCTCCTTGTTTTTTCCCTTTTTTCTTCAGAGGGTTATAAACACAAAAAAAGAGTTTAGGATTTTAATCCTGACTGAATCTAGGAAAGGGCCTTGCTGAACACATCTTGCTGAGTTGCTGCCTTCTCCCTTGAGCATCTTTATCACAGCATGATAACTATCCCTGGAAGAAATGACAGAACTCAGCTTAGATTGCAGTGACGTTTCCCAGTCAGATGTGTTAGCCATTTCTTTATGTGGTCTGGCTTTCTTCCCTATGTCAGTTTTTACCTGAGACAGTTTCTAGCTTGATGTTTAAGCTGGTACCACACATAAATTGCATTCCCCACTGCATCCCTGAATTCTCGTGAATACCTAAAGCTAGTGTTGGTATGTGATGTTGCATATTGAGGAATAATTGTTATCCCAGGAACTCTCAATGGAGTATTTTCTATAATAGCATACTTGGAAAATAAAATACTGATTATTTTATTTCAGTTTGCAGAGTTGGGTGGATTTTCAGCAATTCAGTCTAAACTCAATTCAGAAGACATTGAGCTTGGGGTAAGTTCATTATCTGTCAGCAGACTTCTCTCTTTCCATTACTCAACTCATGTAGAACCAATAACATTGCTTTTGGCAGCATTCTTGCCTTTGCTTTGGTACTGGAGCAATAGTGAGAGCCCTGGAGAAATGCTGTCAGACTGGAGATCAGATGAGGTTGTACGTGAGAGTCCTGACTGAAGAGATCTTTTGAGTCTTCAGAGAAAGAAGAGAATGACTAGTGTACCTTTCTGTCTGATTTTCAGCCTCGCAGACATCAGTCAGTCTAGTTTCACTGTATATTTACCAGTAGATCACTGGTTTTGTTTCCTTCAGATCTAGCTGCATTTAGCAGGAAGTGACTTAACTCCTGTCATTCATTATAGAAATTAAGAAAGAAGTTCCTAGGAAGACAATTACTGTTTAATCCTAAGTAGTCCTTCAACAGCTGTGTTCAAAAACTGACTGATTTAGCAGTTCTGAACTAATTTTTGGTGACCAAGCCAAACTTCTTTGGTTTTAGTTTCCTTACCTATATTCAGGAGACTTCGTATCTTCTTTCAAGCTGAGATCAAGGTAAAGCTATGTTGTTTAGAATTTTGTCCCCTAGTATAAAATTAGCCTGTTTTCAATAAACTGTCATTTGGAGAGAATTCAGCATTTCTTTGAGTATTGATACTTGCTGCTTGATGAAAAGACAAACCCACAAATGAGCATGGTAGAGGAATAAGGAAATTCAATTTCAATCCTATAGTGCAATAGAAACTTTGAGTGAAAATTGTTCAGTAACTACTATCTGCTTACTTACGAAAGAAGTCTGGTTCAGCATCACTAAATTCAGGCTTCTGATTGCTGTTGGACTTAACTTCATAATTTTTTGATCCGCTCTTGGAAGAAACTACTTTTGGTATTCTTTGCTGGCAAATAATTGGCACGTAATTTCTTGATGATGGAGTTTGCTTGAAAATCATAGAATATCTGTACTGGAAGGGACCCACAAGGATCATCAAGTCCAACCCTTGACTTCATACAAGACTGCCTAAAAATTAAAACATATCAAAGCAGAAACTGTGTTTACGTGATAGGTACCAAACTCAAGGCCAGATTCTTCACAAATGCAAGGGAGTGATTTTGGGTTGTAACAGTGAAAGAGAATATGACTGTACAGACTAACGCTTTGGTAGAAAATATCTCAAAAAAATTCTTTCTGAAGCATGCAACTGCCAAGGAGTTATTGTATGATGTATCTAAAATCACAAGGTAAATCCAGGGGAGCAGATAACTTCTCAAGACAGAACATTGCAGATGTTCTTCAATGTGTCGGGGTGGATGATCATCAACTCACACAGCTTTTCTGGCAACTGGAATGACTTTCTGCATTTTCCTTCTCAACTTTCAGTGGGGCTGAGGAGAGTAGAGTTATTTGAACTCTCTCTGATGTGTTCTGTCTTAATCCTGGACCTGTTTGCAGAGTATAGATGTAACAAAACCTTCCTGTTTCAGATCAGGAAGGATCTCCTCCCCACAAGATAATATTTATTCACCTTCATCTGTCTCTTAAGGTATAGATTGCTAACTCTGAAAAAGCCTTGTAAATATGCACCCAAATATGTGCTGGTTTTTGTTGTTGTTTTTTTCTAGGCAATCTCTGCATTAGTTCAACCATTTGGAGTTTGTGCAGAATATCTTAACTCTTCTGTAGTACAGGTAAGACATCTTTGTTATGATTTCTTTTCAGCAGAAAGTAAAGCCTTATGAAATGTGACTGTAGTCATTTGCTCAAATTTAGATGGGTCTCTTCATGTTACAATAAAAACTTGAGCAGTTCAGTATCAAGAAAATATCTACAGAACCTGCTTTTTTCGTCATAGCAATTTGAAAAATAAGAGGAATGAAAGCTGGTTTATAGCTGTGTTACTGTGAACGGGTGACTGATTCTAAAAGCCTTCACAACTCGCACTGCGAGTACAGGAACCATTCTGAGTATCTTGGAGGTGATGAATAGAGGGTTCAGATAATGATCAGGCTCATTTTCCATCCTTAGCTGCTAATCTGCATCTGCAGTGGTGTGAAGCACAGGAACTGCTGCTAGTAAGCTTCCACACTACAAAGCATGCAGAGAAGAGATTTCACTTGATATATGGATTTTTGTTTGTAATTTCTGTTTGTGACAGAGGAGTTCATGGTAATGAGAGTTTAGACCGGAAAAACTGTGGTACAAGGTGGGGGGGGTGGGTGGGAGAACACAGCATGATCTGTGAATTTGCAAATGTGCTGCAGGGTTCACACCTGCATTCACTAACAAAAAGTACCAGTTTAATAAGGGGCTGAAAGTCTTCATATGAAGAGGAGGTTGTCAAGGGGGTCAAAGAGGTACATGCATCTAAAAACCAATGCATTTTGGAACGGGTGTGGGGTAGCCATTGTGAACCTGTGTTGTGGTGGTCTGAAGTGGCTTCTTTGTCTAACTGCTTCTATTTCTGGACTTATGTAGCAGGGTAGTTTTATGTATGTTACAGATGCTGCATTATAGCTGAGATAATTGTGAGCTGTCAGCTAAGTATTTTCGTTTTGCTGTAGCCAGATCTTCTGAGTAATGTAGTTGATTTCAGGAAACATCAAATGATTGGCATGCTTCTTTCTCGTATTTTTTAGCCCATGCTGGATCCAGTCATTCATAAAATGATTAAATATGTGCAGAATGTAGAAGAGAAGGACTTGAAAGACAAGGTAATGTTTTATAAGTATCTAAGGAGAATTTACTGTGTGTCTTGGAAATGCTGGAATACAGACAACAAAATCTTGCTTTCATTGACAACGGATACAGCCTGTTCTGAATTCTGTCTGAAATTCTTAGCCCAAAATACGAGAAGTGGCTACCCTGCATTTACCCAATTCTATGTGAAACTGTTCTCAGTAGATTTCTGATGCTATGGCCCTTTTAAAACTATTTTCTCATTTTCTGTGAAAATTTCCATGTAACTTGTGACTACCTCTTACACTGCACTGAATTTGGCATTCAGTTCTGATAAATTTGACTGTTCACTTTTTACTTAGATGTACCTTTGTGAATCATATGCAGGAAGGTACACATAGGTTACGTATCAACAAAGAAGCATTTTAATGTACCATATTTGTAGTAGGAGAGTTCACTTTTTAAACCATAGGTTTTGTTGTACGCTAGAAATTCTGAGACAAGCAATGCTTTCAGCCACCCATCAATTAAACTGTCTGTAACGGTCACTAAACCTCCACTTTGTGCATCGTTGGAGTCTGAAACAGAACACCAGAACCAGCAGTGCCTTTATTTGTCCTTTTGTTGTTGTTGTTTGTGCTGTTTTCAACAGAGACTAGTCAGTATCCCCGAGCTGCTGTCTGGTATTAAGCTGCTGTGTATGCGCTTCCAACCTGATTTAGTAACTGCAGTCGATGACTTACGGCTGGACATTCTGCTGCGCATGCTAAAATCGCCTCACTTCAGTGCAAAAATGAATTCCCTCAAAGAAGTAGGTTTGCATCGTGTGGGTGTGTTTGTGGGTGCACACGTGTGTAGCTGGGGTGGACTGTTTGTAAGCTACTGAAACCACAGCCTTAAAATGTTGCCTAACAAATTCTGTTGCCATGGCAAAAGCTCACGTTAAATGCAGAGAAAAAAAGACAAGAGATATTTGTGATATTAGTAGTCATTGCCAAGACTGTGGTCACCCAGTTGGAAAACTAGACAATATTTGAATGTTTTCTAGGAGCTATAATTCCAGGTTCATTTATAAGCAACAGCGTATGCTATTCCTTCGTTGTTCTGTCTGAGATCACCCTGATAATTCTGAGCATGTGTGGCATGTTGCTTTTCTCTTTCCTTCCCAATGTAAGGGGAAAAAAAATAAAAGGAGGGCTGGGAGGGGGAGACTTAATCCTAGATTGTTATTATTCCAGCTATATCAGAGTATTATACTAAGTATTTTTACTTTTTACTATGAATATTCATTGTACTGATGTTTAGGAGCTGGACCAGGGCTAAACTCTTAGATGTAAATGGAAGGAAAGATTTTTCTGGGACTTGTGATTTAAGTATAGAGTTTTTCATTCCTCTCTTCTTTCCAGAGCTTATGTTAATTAAATGTCTCTAGAAAAGGGTTTTTTTGTTCTGCAAACATTGTAAAGTATTCTAGAGTCCCTCTTCTGGGCTTTTTGCTTGTCTGCTTAAGGGAAGATTGAGGTGCTAAACCTGATTACTCTGTGGTTCTTAATTATAAGTGTGTTTCTTTGGTGAAGTTACATAAGTACTGCTTTTGAAGGCCCTAGCAGAAGTGTATGCTTTCTACAACTTCTCCCTGGAGAGAGAAGGCTGTATCAGTTCTGTGTTGGATAAAAATAGGGCACTTTATTTGAGCATCACAGGCAGAAGCCTGAGATAACCCACTTCTGCTATATCTCTAGAAATACACAGCGCAGGCAAGCTTTTCTGTGTCAGACTGGGTATGAGAATCCACTGCATCAGACCAGTGCCTGGGAGATTTTGCCTTCGGGCAGATTATTTTTAAGATAAACAAACTACTAATTACTAAAAAAAAAAAAACCAAAGAAACCTCCTGTGCTTAAAATATTTCAGGATTCACACTTTCAAGCTTCATAGGAAGCATTTTGAATAGATTACATTATGTGCATGTATATTGCATGTGGAAAGCATCCTTGAAATGTCAACGTTTTGCAATTTCTAGGTAACCAAATTAATAGAAGACAGTACTGTGTCCAAGTCAGTGAAGAATGCAATAGATACAGACAGATTACTAAACTGGCTGGTAGAAAATTCTGTCCTGTCCATTGCTCTAGAAGGTAAGTGCTTTCACAAAGACTA
The DNA here is from genome assembly GCF_019232065.1 of Centrocercus urophasianus. NCBI lineage: Eukaryota > Metazoa > Chordata > Aves > Galliformes > Phasianidae > Centrocercus > Centrocercus urophasianus. The sequence continues at coordinate 24,702,041 of NW_024884733.1, read as the reverse complement.
TTGAACATCTTGAATGTAGAATGTGATCTGTTCTTTTCAATGCATTTTAATTGGACACTGCTAACAAAGGAGTTAAAGGATTTTGTCGTCATCAAAAGAGAGACAGGAAAACTGCAGCTTTGCCTGCTGTCGCCTGGTCCTCTGACACTTGTGCAAACATCTTTTGCTGTACCTGAGGTTTTTACTCTCAGCTTAATTATGTATATTTTTATGCCTGTAGAAGTGAAGGAAATTGTGTTTTTCTTTATCCGTCGATCATAGAATCACAAGGTTAGAAACGACCTCTAAGCTCATCCAGTCCTCATCACCATTGCCACCACTAGCACTAAACCGTATCACGCAGCACGTCGTCCAGGCGCCTCTTGAACACTGCCAGGGACGGCGACTCCACCACCTACCTCTCTGGGCAGGCCGTGGCAGTGCCCGACCACCCTCTGAGAGAAAAAGTTCTCTCAGATGAAGATAAAGAACTTTTAAAGATAAAGATTAAAACAACTTTGTCCTCGATCCTTTTAACGTGGTTTGTATCTAAAGATTGAAATAAATTAATTCAGTTGCTACTTTTTGTTTCATAGGTAATATAGACCAAGCACAGTACTGTGATCGTATAAAGGGAATTATTGAACTGTTGGGCAGTAAATTGTCTTTAGATGAACTCACTAAAATTTGGAGAATTCAGGTAAGGAATCAAGACAAGGTGGCTGCTTTTAGACTGTCCTGTGAAAATAACTACTTCTTATTACCAGGTTCATTAGCTGGTGGAATGTTAGCTATTCGTTGTCTGCTTTGTCGTATTTGCTTGGCTTTTTCCCTGGGAGACTCAGGATATTGTCATACGCTTTTGTATCGGTATAAACTCTATTAAAGTTAGCAAAGGTGAGAATGAAATTTGTCTAACTCAGAAGCACTTTCTGGGCAATAACTTCCTCACAAGACTTCTGTCAACAAAGAACTTTTCACCATCCCACAGCCTGAATTATTAAAGAATCTGCAAAACTGAGTTTTCTCAAGGCAGAGTTGATGATTCCAGATAGTATCACTAGGTTCCTGTTGAAATCTTAGTCCTTGCATGCATCGTGTTTTAGGTTCATCAGCTGATAAAAGACAGTGTACATCTGACTGAGTGCTGTGTATTCCTCATTCTACCTCAATACCACAATAATTTATTCAGAAATATGGTAAATATTTTGCACAGTGTTCTCTTAAGCTTGTTTACATCTGTTTGAAAGCACAGACTCAGCACTTCCTTGATGGACCTTCCTTTCCTTTGGTGAGGAAGCTATTTTTTGCTCCTGTGGCTGAACCACGGGCAAAACTGATGTGCCCTTTCCTGCCTTAGAATTGTTTCTGGAGACTTCTAAACCAGTGGAGCAAGGAGCAGAGTCAGTTGTTCCTAACTTGTAGTTCTGGCTTGTCCAAAGCACTTTTCTCCTTGATAGGAGTAGTAGAATAATGCTTACATTAAAGATTTTTTTTGATATCTCATTTGTGATTAAGACCTACCTCCTTCTGTTTTCCCTTCCTCTTTCCAGTCAGGACAATCTTCCACTGTGATTGAGAACATACATACCATTATTGCTGCTGCAGCTGTGAAATTTAGCTCTGATCAGCTCAACCATTTATTTGTTCTAATTCAAAAGGTAGGTTTTATCTTGAATTTGCATTCTTAAGGGAGAGAATTAGTTAAAAAATGCTTGTGCATCCAGCCTGTTGAAAGACAAGTGCCTTACATGTGCTTGTATTTTCAATATAAAAATGTATTTGTCAGTTAGGAAAAAAGTTGGGCGTAGAACACTTGCAATATTAATTTTTCACTAACCCAGAAGCATGATTGTTACCATACTGCTTGTTGACTATATGTTAATTATAGGTCCACTATATATGCAGTGATTAGGTACTTATAAGAGACCTCACATTTTATATTTGAAGGAGTTGGGCAAACTAATGCTGTGTCAGTAACAAAAATGAGGAAATAGGCACAAGCGAACGTATTTGATTTGCATTTCAGTTGTCCTGCAGTAAAACAATTGTAAATTATATTGTTGTATATTTTGTATATTCTGAGGCTTAACAGACAGAGTGCCTGCTGCTGTAATAGTGAACGTTATTTCTTTGCTGTACAGAGCTGGGAAACAGAGAGTGACAGAGTGCGACAGAAGCTGCTGAGCCTGATAGGGCGCATTGGTCGAGAAGCACGGGTGGAGACAACCACTGGAAAGGCATGTGAATGCAATTCTTTTCTCTTTAGTAGAAGCAGGGTTTCTAGTCTTTGCGCTTCCTAGGTCTCAATTTTTTATTTCCTCCACCAGGTTCTGGAGGTGCTCTGGGAGCTGGCTCATCTTCCAACATTACCCTGCAGTCTTATTCAGCAGGCCTTGGAGGAACACCTGACAATCCTCAGCGATGCCTATGCAGTGAAAGAGGCAATCAAAAGAAGCTACATCATCAAATGCATAGAGGATATTAAGAGGGTTGGTTTATTGTTTTATCTTCTGCAAAGTGAAGCGTTGTCTAGGCTTGATGTTGGCATTATTTAGCTTTCTTTTAAGATACCCAGACTGTCCCATCTGTAAGTTCTTACCTTGAGGAGTCCACAAAAGGCTGTGTGCCACGTTGTTGACCTTGAGACTTGTACTAAGTTCTCTTGCCTTTGTTTTAAATAAATTTTCAGTATGAGGAATGATCAGTTTATAACAATCTACCAGGATGGGCCCAAGGTTAGAATTTGCAAATAGAACAATTATAAATGTATGTCAGTATTTTAATTGTCTCTTTGATGTGAAAGGCTAGATTAGTTTTCTTAAACACCTGCTTTAGCATAGCCATTAAGTCTCAAAATGCAAATCAATATTTAAATCACAGCAATTTTGTATTTTAATAATAATAGAAAACCCTCTTTTCACCTAATATGGAAGAAGCCATTCTCAGACCTGTCTATGCTTTTCCTGGCAGCAGCAGACATGTGCATGAATTAACAGACTATGTACTCTATCTTGCACTGTTCACATAATAAGCAGTCTTCCTAGAAGATAGGAGAATTCCTTCAAATGTATTTCCTTAGTCAGAAATACATTCAAATAAAGGGGCTTGTGCTCTTTCTCATACATCTCATTTCATGGTAAATTAGGCTTTGTCTGTCCTTAGTATTTGTAGGGGATTTTAGTTGTTTAGGAAACATAGCGTGTTACTTCTTGATACTGATTATTCTTTTTTCTTTTTCTCCTTTCGTGTGTGTTTAAGAATATGGATGCTGGAGTTTGAGTTCTTTAGGTCTCTAAAATTTGCAGCATTTTCTAATCTAATGCTTTCCAACTCTTGCATTCTTTTTAATTATGTCCTGGCAAGGACCTTTACTGAGGTGCTGCTGGGGAGCACGAACGGAAAGCTGTAATTATAGGCTGGAAGTGATTGGGGCAAACATGCAGCACATCTCTTAAAAAGTACATAGTTTGCTTATTTCCCTGCATTAGAGGAAATGAAAACATGAACTGGGTATGAATGTAAGACTGAGGCAGCATTCTCAAGTACATGAGGAGGCCTTCAGTAAGAGCACTGTTATTGCCAGTTAGCTTAGTTTTTCTTAGTGAGCAGGTGGTGTTGGTTGTTGTCAATATGTAAACCAGATATCCCATCTCTGAATGAAAACCCTCAGTACTGGTTTGTGTGGTCAAACTTTACAGAAAATGAAGCCTGCCAGAAAAGCGATGAGCAGTTCTAACAATGAGGTAGGATCCTTTGTAGGGTCTCTTTCAAAATGCAGCCTAAATAGCCTTTGCTTCCTATCAGAGGGCTCCTTGCAACACCAATCAGACATTTCTTCTCATCTTTTAACACAACCCTTGGTAGTACTTAAGATTTTTTTCTTCTATTATTTTGCCTTAACAATATGTCATCTCATTTTACTGTGTTGGCCCCTTTAAGCCTTCCAGGCCTGCTTTTCTCCCATAATTGAAGAAGGTGGTGGTTGCCATTATCTCTCTGGTGCAGTTTAATTTGCATGTTCTCTAGCTAGAAGGTACTTTGGGCTTGATAGTGCTAGCAAAATGGCATACAGGTGTATCAAAGGACTCCTTGGAGAAAGTGAAGAAGGGTACCTCCTATGTGTTTGGCAAGGGACCAGCAAGAAGTACTGAAGTTTTCTGCGATAGTAGTGGCTGTTTTGAGACAGGGGTGTTAATGGAAAGCATTATGCTTTAGGAGTCTAAGAGGAGAGTTAATCCAATGTTGGGCATGTACACATTGTAATTCTTCTACTTTTCTTATCACTAGTCATCCCAGCACAGTAATCCTCAGTTTGTTTGGGTGGTACCAGCATTACGTCAGCTCCATGAAATCACACGTTCTTTTATTAAACAAACTTACCAGAAACAAGACAAGGTAAGAATGGATGCTGAGATGATTTTGAAGCCCTTGTTAGGCTTGTATGACTCTGCTTCTCTAGAATGTGAAAGTGTGACTTTAGAAAAAGGAGAGAAAAGTTGCTCATAATGACAGTGTGGTACAAGTAGAGATACAGTGTTGTGTGCTGTCCATTTGTGTGTCTGTGTGCATCTGTGTCTGTTTGCTGTGTCAGGTCTAGTTTATTCTATTTGCAGTTTTATGTAAAATAGTTAACAAGCTCTGATAAGAAACTGCCAGCTAGTTTGTACTTGTATTGACATAGACTTGTAGGAAACAGACTGAAATATCAGCAACTTATGTATGCTGTTCTGTGGCTAAGTAGGGGTGTGGGACTTTTTATGTGCAATCTACAGCATGCCTAGTTCAGCACATGCTGAAAGTGGTTAGGGTTTGGATGCTTGGAAGGAATACAGCTGACTTCTTCCTATGAAAGGTACATTACTGTAGAAGACCAGACTGCTGCATGTCTCTGTTCATGTATTTTCTTGAAAACCATTCTTGTGTTTATTTTCTGCCAAGAGCATTATTCAGGATCTGAAGAAAAACTTTGAAATAGTGAAGTTGGTGACGGGAAGCTTAATATCGTGCCACCGTTTGGCTGCATCTGTGGCAGGTCCTGGGGGGCTTGTTGGAGCAACGCTGGTGGATGGCCGATACACTTACCGGGAGGTACTGAGCCCTCAGTTTGTGCTACTTTGTGTTTGGAAACACAGTGTAGTGTCATATAAGATGAGGTGATGCTTTTTTTGTTTGTTTAATTTACTGGTGTTCTGTTTGGAGAACAGTTACACTGTTTTATTTATAATTCTCACACTTACCATTAGGAATTATTGTAGCCTTGTTTGTTACAGTATGTATCAAGGCTGGAAAACTTGTAGACGCTGTACAAGTTTCTTTGCAAATTCTCTAGTTGATTGGGAATGAGATCTCCTCATCTCAGGAGCTCATGTCTCCAAGCTTATGCAGCGTTCAGCTTCTCTGCTTCAGTTTGATGCCTTTTTGGAGTGGTAATAAAAAATAAATAATGTTAAAATATGTGTGAAATAAAGCAATGCTCATTGGAAAAAGACTTCTGAGTTTGCGAGGCTTCGTGAATTATGCTGTTATTTGACAACTAAGTTTGTTTAAAAAATAATAATAATAACAAGAATCCTTACAGTTCTTATTTTGGAAAGAAAAAACTGAAACTGGAGTTTTTGTTTCCTCTTTCTCAGTATTTGGAAGCACACCTAAAATTTTTGGCATTTTTTCTGCAAGAAGCCACTCTTTATTTGGGCTGGAATCGTGCCAGGGAGATCTGGGAGTGCCTCGTGACTGGGCAGGACGTCTGTGAGTTAGATCGAGAGGTAAGGAGTCGTCAAAGTTACTGTCTGCAGTTGCAGAGGGAATCTGAAAGGGTCATGAACAGCACATTCGTTTGCTGAAACGTGAAACTTAAGTAGTGAAGTGCATTGTGTGAGTTGTTGAAGCTAACGTAACCACTGTTAGGTGTTCTCTTACAACTAGAATGCTCTCTTAGCTTTAAGCTCAAGTAGAAGATAAATGTTGGTGAGAAGATTAGTTGCAGGTTTATGGATGCTGGCTTGAAAAATGTTGCCTGAAAGCTTGACTGTAAGTAGTAGAAAACATTTATTTTTGGGGTCAAGATGACTTTCAAGCTTAAGTACCCCAGTGCTCCAGTACAGCTCGCATAGTATGTTCATAATCTCCTGGTGACCTTCGCTCTTGCTGCAGATCAAACCTGTGTGTGATGTGTTCCTGTAATATCTGATGTTGCCATCTATATCTGACATAGGATCTAGTAAGATTCTAGCAATGACAATGGAGTAAAAATGTCTTTTGTTCACAGATGTGCTTTGAGTGGTTTACCAAAGGACAGCATGATCTAGAGAGTGATGTACAGCAACAGCTCTTCAAAGAGAAAATTCTTAAACTGGAATCATATGAAATTACTATGAATGGTATGAAATTTGTTGGACATGTTTGGTTTTGACACGTGTACCAGCAGTTTGCTTTCTAAGCCTTCAAATTAAACATCAGCCAGCTCTGTAAATCATTAAAATAACAAGGTCTTTTTCTATCATTCTTAGTTTTAATAATTGTAGAAGAAAAGGATCATCGCTTGCATTCGATATCTTTATTTAAGTAAAATAAAAAGCCTGGAAATTTGGCCTGACCTGAATAAAAAGCTTGCACTGCTTTTCGTTTTCAGGTTTTAGTTTATTTAAGACTTTCTTTGAAAATGTGAACCTGTGTGACCATCGACTGAAGAGGCAAGGAACTCAGCTGGTGAGTGTTCTGGCAAGTTCATTCTTGTGTACTATGTGTGGCATCTTGAGGGTGGGGGGAGGTGAGAGAGATTCTTTAGCAGCCGTTTGATGTGATCATGTTTGTATTAACATGGAGGTGGGCTTTTGAATGTTATTGTTGTTAAATTCTGAAGCTAAAACATGAGAATTAGTATAGGAGGAAGTCAGTCATTGGTTGCTGGCAGCTGGTATGCAGCTTCTAAAGCTTTTCAGAATATACGAGCAGACAACTCATCTACTAATAAACCTAAATTCTGGGGTTTTTTTGCTTCTCCTTGACAGGAAGATATTCTTTCTTAATTTTTCTTCTTTACAGGGGGGGTTTAGGCATATCATTCAAGTTCTTATTTTTTTTCTTTTCAACAATTCTTCTTAACTTTGTGATGCTTGATTCTTGTATGTCGTGCTAATGGTTATATTCAGTGATATATTCAGTAATTTTCCAAAGGCATTTTAGATCTTTACCAAAGAGAGATAATGCAGGTTGTGTTGGTGGGGTTTTTGTTGGTTTTTTTGTTGTTTTGGTTTTTTTTGCTTAATACCATAGCAGGCTTTGTGATGTTTTATAATGTGGTTAGTTACCATGTTGACCTTTGTGAAACAAATTCCATTCCTGATAACATTTCTCAGTGCTTTTGAAGTCTTTAATTTTCTGGTAGACTTAATTGATAGTGTTCTTTGGAACTTACTTAATCACCTTTAAAAAAGAAAAGAGTTCTAGTAAGGAAATGCAAGCATGCAGTTATTGATTTCTTTTTCCAAGGTGCAAAAACTTAACAGCATGCTGGTGAAAAAAATTATTGAGGTTAACACAAAAGATACTTTTCCAGCAGAGGGAAAACTTTTGTTTACATGTTTTACTGTTGTTCTTCCTTACATAGAGTGTAGAAAAACTGGAATTAATAGGAATGGATTTCATTTGGAAGATTGCAATGGAGTCACCTGATGAAGAAATTGCCAATGAAGCCATTCAACTGATAATTAACTACAGCTATATTAACCTCACTCCCAGACTGAAGAAGGTAGCCATAATATTAGTGTGAAATCTTTGACATTCGTAGAAGTTGGGTACTCTGACTATTGAAATGTATGACTTACTGAGTTCTGTCAGTTGTCAGTAATTGCTGTGGCATTGGTTTAAGTTGTAATTCATTTGTCCTCTGTATCTTTAGGATTCGGTGTCACTGCACAAGAAATTCATTGCTGATTGCTACACGCGATTGGAGGTAAGAGACAAATATGAATTGTTCTCTTTTTTTTAGCTTTTTATCTTAGGGTTAAAGTAACTGACTAAATGAAAAATCATTCCATGGATATTTCCTATGCTCTTGGCTCTCTGGGATGTATTGATTGTGTATTGAAGCAAGCACTTAAGTACTCTGTGTTGTATTCTAGGCAGCCAGTTCAGCACTTGGTGGTCCAACGTTAACTCACGCTGTTACAAGAGCTACGAAAATGCTTACAGCAACTGCTATGCCTACAGTAGCAACATCAGTTCAGTCTCCTTACAGGTAAGCCTGTTTTCAAAATGGTAAATTTGGTAGTAAATGCCAGCTACTTTCCCCTTGATTCCAATTGGTGATTGAGGTGGCCAAGCTGACTTCGTGTTAGCCAAACGCCTCTTCTTCCATGGTCACTTACTGGTGATTCTGTATTCTGTTACAATGTAATTTGAGTTTTGAAAAGATTTTGGCAGTGCCTGAAATTTAAAAAGTAGCAATTAAAAAATATCAAAAAAAAAAAACTGAGTTTTTTAAAAAAAAAAAAAAAAAGGTCTTCTTAAGTATTGGCTTACTAGTCTTATTTCTTGAGCAGTGGGATTTCTTGCTTTTTGTTTGTTTGGTGATGGTACTTTTGGCTTTTTTTAATTAGAAGAGATATGCATCTTCATCCTTTCTCTTAATTTATGCATACTTAATGTGTACAGCTTAAATATATGAACACGGGGCTGGAGACCTGTAGAAGCATGAAGCTTCTGCAGTTCCATGTGATGCAAAATTCTTGACCTGTTTTCCTCGTCCATTTTGACTGAAACACTCCTGGTTTTAAGGAGCTGCATTTAAAAACAGTTGATTCACGTCTGCTATGCATGAGCTTGGAAAAATTCACCTCTGAGAACAAGCAACTGACTGTGGATTTTTATCCCTAGGTCTACTAAACTTGTAATAATTGAGAGACTGCTGTTGTTGGCAGAGCGTTATGTAATAACAATAGAGGTAAGATGATGATGTGTTCTTAGCCTTGCCTAGTAAGAAATTCCTTAAAAACAGTAGAAGCAATTTAAACCCATGTAGCTCTAATAACTTTGCTCTGTGCCATCATAAATGGTATTTATGGCATTAATGGCATTTACCACTGTCCTCTCTCCTGGCAGGACCTTTACTCTGTGCCCCGAACTATTCTACCTCACGGTGCCTCTTTTCATGGACATCTTTTAACTCTCAATGTTACGTATGAATCTACCAAAGATACCTTCACCATAGAGGTATGTATGCACAGGTTGGGTTGGGCCATGTTGATTACATAGGTAGATGAGGGTCTTTCTGATGCCTGATTTTTACAGAAGAAGCTGTTTTTAAGGACTACAGTCAGCTTGAAAAATCTATTTGAAAATGCTCAGTGTGTGCAGAAGGCTACTGTAAGAAATGTCTGTAGCATAAATGGATTTGAATAATCATTGCAGTGTGAGAAAAACTGTTTGCTTGCTGTCAGTGAGCATTTCTTGTACTGTCCTACATCATCAGTCTTTTTTTTGTACTGTAATACCTTTAGCACTCTATGCAGGGAAGCAGGAAAATTTTAAAGGAAGATTTTTTTATTTTTTTTTTTCCTCTTGGGATTCAGTACTTGAGCAGGCTCACTAAACCAATGTCTTTTACTTTTACAGGCTCATAGCAATGAAACTGTAGGGAGCATCAGATGGAAGATAGCAAAGATGTTGAATTCTCCTGTGGATAACATACAGATATTCGCCAATGACAGCCTGGTATGTTGATTAGAGTTTTCATTCTTTATAAAATTGAATCTTTCTTTCAGAACTTAATTATGAATATATTCTTGCAGCTAACAGTAAATAAAGATCAGAAATTACTCCACCAATTGGGCTTCTCTGATGAACAAGTCCTTACAGTGAAAACGTCAGGCAGTGGGACACCTTCAGGGAGCTCGGCTGATTCCTCAACCAGTTCCAGCAACAGCAGCAGTGTATTTAGTTCATCCTATGCAATGGAACAGGTACAGCATAGTAGCCTGAAAACATCCCTTGAATTTGAGAGGAGTGGGGAGCAGAACAGCAGTGGGTGCAGTACACAGCTGGGGTGGTGGAATGAGTACAGTGAGCTGGGGCAGCAGCTGTTCATATCAGCTTGAGCATCCAGTCCTTGGCAGCCTGGGTTTCCTCTCAAAAATTGGAACAAACCATTTAAATACACTTGTGCTCTTAAGCATGTGAATTGGTCTTCAGGAAAACAGTTTTGTCATTCAGTGTAGCCTGTTGGTGCTTGTTATCTCTACAGGTCTTTTGTTAAATCTTTAAACAAATGACTCTCTTGATGTAATTTTGAGGCTACGTAGTTGGCTGGAGCAGAGATTTCCAGACTCACACTGTTAATAATGCTGTAGTGTGAAAGTAGACTCAAAAGTACTAACTAGCATGCAGTCTGCTTCATGTGCATGTTAAATAATACTTGACATCAAAACTTAGTTATTATAAGGGAAGTGATATAATGGCAAAATTCAGTTGTCTCAATCAAGAAAGTAGATGGAACTTCACTTAACCAGGTTGGCGTTTACGTTGGTTGCCTCAATTAAGAGTTCTATTAAATTATATAAAACAGAGTTGGGACAAAAAAAACAAATTGTATTTCTTATTTATTCTCAGGAGAAATCCCTCCCTGGCGTGGTCATGGCTCTCGTGTGTAATGTGTTTGATATGCTTTACCAGCTTGCCAATCTAGAGGAGCCAAGGTAAGCAAGCTAAGTAGTTATTAAATATTGCAGAAATGCTTATGTTGCAAATTTCTAATAGTTGGTTATTTCACAGTGTTTGGGCACCTACCTGCCCACAGTGTGGCTTTGCCTTCCTTTGCCTAAATAACTTCTGGTAACTTTTCAGAATAACACTGCGAGTGAGAAAACTTCTGCTCTTAATTCCCACTGACCCAGCTATTCAGGAGGCACTTGATCAGCTCGATTCCCTGGGAAGGAAGGTACATGTTGAACAGTAACTAGTATTGGAAAGCTTAACTAAAAGGGTTTTGCTACTAGTTTTCTTAAACTGTGTTTAAAATGACAATCTGTGACAGATTAGAAACTCTGCAAAACAATGCTCATCTAGGATTAGTGCTGTATTTCTGAGCAGTAGAGGCAAGCAGGTTACAGGGGTTATGTGAGGTGTATTGGCAATCACAACAAAATGCAGTAGTCTGAAAATATATCCTCTGTGGCAAATTCCTCCTAGAAAACGCTGCTATCAGAATCAAGTTCTCAGTCTTCAAAATCCCCATCCTTGTCTTCAAAACACCAACATCAGCCCAGTGCTAGTTCAATACTGGAAAGTCTGTTCAGATCTTTTGCTCCGGGCATGTCTACCTTCAGAGTACTCTACAATTTAGAGGTAAGAAATCAAATCTACTACTTTAACTTGTGTTTCCAAGTGCTAAGGCTTTAGTTGGAATATTTTTCTCTTTGCAAGAAGCCTCAAATCCACCATGATAAAGGCTTTATGCAGAAATGCAGAAGTCGTGTCACAGTCTGCTTTTCTGTATGAGGTAAATTCCCAACAGAGGAAGTGAAACAGTTCCCCTTTAGAGGAGACTTTACTGTGAAGCCAGGCTCCTGTTGTTGTGATTTGCCAGGTAGAAGGAATATTCTAATTTGTGTGAAGAGAAGCAAAGAAATATCAGGTTCCTTTCTGTTTAGGTACAATTCCCTGCCTGAATCTCCAGAAATTGAGTGTGAATTTTCTTATCATAAAAAAAATGTTGGCACTTCTGAAGATGAATGGGAGCTGTTATTGTTCTTACTCAACCTCATTTGAAAGTTGAATTATTTTAAGGGAGAGTAATACTAGCAATTCAGAGGGAGCTGGCAAAAGAAAAAAGCTAACTTCTATATAAGTATACCATATACTGTCTGTAAGGCTAAGGAGGAATATTTCTTGAGAAGCATTCAGCTATGAAGAATTTTCACTATCCAGATGTGCAGGGCTTTTACCCAGGAGCTTCTGGTCTGTTTTAACTGTGCATGCAAAGTGAGTGGAATGCCCAAAGTATTCTGAGTAAGTTCTTTATTAGAACTCAAGAGACTGGCATGGAACCTGTGAAAAAGACTCTTCCTAAGTGCTCAGTGCGTGGATTTTAAGGAGTGTAAGAGAGTTCAGGTGGTGGTGGTGTTACAACACATCGAAGCATGCTCTAGGAAACTGGACACTTGCTAGTTCTGCTCACAGATGCCACTCTTAATAAGGACTCATTCCAAATACTGTCTGAACAATATGAAGTTGCAGGACTGGTTGCCTGCAGCTTCAAATACAGGAAACAAGTTACTGTTCTGTCACTTTCGGTGTATTCTAAGATGGTTGTAGGAATCTTTTTGTGGTCGCTTTCCTTTGTATTTCTGCAGTCTTAGCATCCACTTCTCACCTTCCCACATTCTGGTATCCCCTTGCAGTGCTAGTATTTCTCCTTTTTCTGTCCAACTGGACAGGGAAGATATTGTAAGATATTAGTATCTCTGAAATACACTGACAAGTTTTACAACTGAAAGCAAACGTCTTAACATATCCCAGCAAGGATACCTTGTTGAACTGTAGTTTGTATTACAGTATGACAACATGGCTGTCTACTTCTTTTATTACTTTCTTTCATTATTTTATCTGATAGAAATTGCCTGGTTTTCTGGCAAAGGGTAAGTAGTAGTAAATTGGATTAGGTGTGTCAATTCTTACAAATGGACTTAAGCCTCAAATCTGATCAAGCCAACTAGAAGCTGAGTTCTGACAGGAAAAGGTGGCATAATGTTTTATCCTCCCCCCACCTGCTTATCTGTCAAAATGTTGGGAACCAGTCTGGAAAATGTGCACCACAAACTTTAAAGCATGTGAAAGAGGTGAAAATGTTAAAGATGTTCAGGTTTGTATTATGCTGTGTTGTAATAAGATTTCATAACTGGAACTGTGTAAACCATGTTTGTCCAGTGAGCACAGAAAGGATCTGTCATGTTTTTCTGTGTGGAGCATTGTTGGCTGCACATGTCAAAGGCTCTTCTCAAGAAAGTCAATAACACCTGGTTATTTATTTATTTTAGTAAAAAGTGAAGTGAAATGGATTATAAATGTGCATGAAGTCTGACCCACAGAGACTGCAGAATTCCTTGTGGCCATATTTCTGAGTGTAATGGTGTTTTGTAGAGTTTAGTGTTGGTGGACTGTAGAATTACCTGGACTATTAAAGAAAAAAAAAAAAAAGAATTATAGTACAGTTCTATTTCAGGAGACATGAGATAAAACATCCTACAGGTGGATTACTTATGGGATGCTGAAAGTCTAAAAAGGAGAAGGATTTCTGTTCTTAAGGGGATACTTCTGTGCCTGAAGACACATTTCATGTGCTAGAGTATGCACTTCATCTTTTTAGTCAGTAAACAGCAGTGAAGGAAAAATGCTCTTTGGTACAGGATGAATATCTATAATAGATATCATTGTCCTGGATATTTTTAAACTGGTTTATCTTGGCAAAGTAGAGCTCCATGTAGCTATGTTGCTAATTTCTTCTCTTTTTTTATAGAATTTTTCTATTTTACTTTTGATCTTCACAGTAAAAGAATACTAAGACTTGTGTGTGGATACTTTATTTTAGGTACTGAGCTCCAAGCTGATGCCAACTGCAGATGATGAAATGGCAAGAAACTGTGCAAAGTCCTTCTGTGAAAATTTTCTCAGAGCAGGAGGTTTGAGGTTAGATTTCAAAATCTTGGCTCCATTTGTAACACTTCATGCAGATAGCATTTCTGTGTGGTTCTGCTTTCTGTGATGCAGCACAATAGTAAAGCTTTAAACTTCTTTTCCAGAGGAAAAATCCATCCAAAGCTATTCTCTCATTAGTGAGCATCTGGAAAGGTAGCTGTAGCTGCCACTGTAATGTAATGGAGTGTATGTTGTTAAACCCCAAAATGAAGGTAGGCACGGATAAGCTTGTAAATCATAGCTTATGCTGAAGTAGTGGATGTTTGGATAGTTATTTGATTATTTCAGTTCAAATTTGCAAGTGTGTTCTTTACACACACTGTGTCCTTCATAGACACCAGCAGACAGTTTTTAGCTGTCAAGGCATAGATTGTGCATTGAGAACAATTGAATTTGACCATCTCCAGAATCCAGGCCCTTCAGATGGATTAAGATACAGTGTGAGTAGTTTGGAAGACTTAGCATTACTACTTACTCTTGATAAATTTGACACAAGTACATGTTGTTCTGAAGTTGTTTTTGCACCCCAGCCCCTACAGGTCCTGAACTTCGCCATCAGGAACAGAAATCTCCAATCTGTAAATGCTGGAGGGGAAAATGGGGATGTTAGTCTCCAAAGGTGCCCGAGTGGCAGTCATAATTGGCATTCAGCTGATGAATAGGAGGAAGGAAGGATGGAGATAAATTAATTGCAGCGCTCTCCTAATGTAAAATACTTTAAAACAGACCCTGTGTTATTGATTTCTTTTTAAGTTTGGTGGTGAATGTGATGCAGAGGGATTCCATTCCATCAGAAGTAGACTATGAAACCAGACAGGGAGTCTATTCCATCTGCCTGCAACTTGCAAGGTATGTGATTTCTTTTCATTAGAGAGAGTGCTGCTTTCTTGGCTTTTGGAGGGTGGCTTGCCACGTTTAAGATAAACTGATGCTTTGAGTTCTTTTTCACTTGTTTGCTTTAAGCACTGAAAAATAAACTGGGTGTTTCTGCTCTGTAAATGCAGGTTCTTGCTTGTTGGCCAGACAATGCCTACCTTACTGGATGAAGATCTTATTAAAGATGGAGTAGAAGCACTGTCCTCACGCCCCTTCCGTAATGTCAGCCGACAAGCAAGTAGGCAGATGTCCATTTGTGGGACACCTGAGAAGTCATCCTACCGACAGCTCTCTGTGTCTGATAGATCCTCCATTAGGGTAGAAGAGATCATACCAGCAGCAAGAGTTGCCATACAAGTAAGGAAGTGTTTGATAATTTATGGTAATGTAGCATTGGTGAGTTCTTTGGTGACAGCTCTGTGGCTCCTGCATTTTTAGTCAAAAGTCTGCCTTCTATACTGGTTCTTTGCCAGCCTCCATTTAAAAGTCTTGGAAAATCCATGCCATCAGTCTCTCATCCTAACATTCATCTGAATGTCAACATTTTACTTAGTAGTTGGAATTATTTTTGAACTACGAAGGGAAGCAGTGCTCCAGAGCTGCCTGCAAGAAATAAAGGTGCAAGAAATCTTACTTGCAATTTATTTTCAGTCATGCTTCTCAGCTCTGAAGACCTTATTCTCGTTTGCTTTGAGGGAACAGAGGGTGTTCTTGCTTGAACTTGTGTTTGATGGTTTTGTGTGTTAAATAGCTCAATGAGAAATTGCTTGTTTGATTGGGGGCAAAAGAGGAAACTCTTTCATGTATTTTCAAAAAACAGCTGTTTTTCCCTCTATAGGAGGGAGATTATATCAGTATAATTTGTCTGAGGCTGATTATTTACTGAAGCATCGTAAGCTGACAGAGCTCAAACCATTTGAAAGTCACATCCGATTGAACCAACTTCATAGTTATTGCAGTGGTTATACTATCTTAGTTTCTTAGCCAGTGCTTTCTGATTTGATTGATATGAATGAAATTAGCATGGTTAAATTAATAATTGCAGATATGGTAAAGTGAGTGGTCTATGAAGTGGAGAACTTAGAAACAAATTACTCCCTATACAGTGGGCAATAGTAATCTCCCTGTCTCTGGAATAAAAAAGATAGAAGTATCTTTGAGCCTATTTTAGAGGAGAGGAAAAGAAAATCAAATGGGTATTTGACCTGATCCAAAAGATACATTCCTCTTATATCCCAGTGATTAACTAAGGCTGCAGAAGATCACAGAAGTAACTGTTGCTTCTTGTTCCTTCAGACTATGGAGGTGAATGACTTCACTTCCACTGTGGCTTGCTTCATGCGACTCTCTTGGGCTGCTGCTGCAGGACGACTGGACCTCGTAGGAAGTAGTCAGCCAATAAAAGAAAACAACTCTTTATTTCCTGCAGGGATTCGAAACAGACTTAGCAGCTCAGGTAGGTTGCTCTGCTTCTGAGCCATCTTTCTGAAGAAAGTTGTTGGCTTACTTGTAATTGAACTTTAGAGAAACTTGGTGTTGAATTCATTCAGTTATGGAAATCTGAGAAAAATGCTGTACATTCATCTAGCATTTAGGGAATATTCTTAAGTTGCTGAGAACTGACCATAAGCTGAAAATACCTGAAAAACGCAATGGATTTGAGTGTTTCACCATTTCTCAATGCAGGAAGTAATTGCAGCTCAGGAAGTGAAGGAGAGCCAACTGCACTGCACGCTGGTATCTGTGTGAGACAGCAGTCTGTATCTACCAAAGATGCTCTGATTGCTGGAGAAGCCTTGTCTCTGTTAGTAACCTGCCTTCAGCTACGCAGTCAGCAGCTAGGTATGAAATAGAATTGGATTACTCGCTACTTGGAGTGTAAAAAGTGATTGAAAGCTTTTGAAAGCAGTAAAGAAAAAAAAAAATATGAAAAATTTGTTGAGGCAACCAAGTGAGAAGTACACAATTTCATTTTTAAAAAGCAGTTGTGTTTTTTGGTATTGTTTTTGTTTGTTTCTTTTTTCCAAACGAATAAACAGTAGGTGGGTATGAAACAAGGCATGTAGTGCTGTGCCTTAGTGAAATTCATTGGGTAAGCTAACATAGTGCCAGTATATAAATATTTGTACTGGCCTTGGAGTAGGGAATAGCACGTGCTGCTGTTTGCATAGCTAATGTTCAGTACTTGAACCTTTGTGTACAAGAGCTGTAAATCCTGGAGATGGGAGAAAGAAAATGCTGTTATGAGGTAGTGCCACTCTATGGTGAGGGAAGGAAATAAAGAAACGTACAAATACCTGCTGCTGCTTTTTGGTGTGACAGGAGGGGAAGTACTGTGGTCATTTTAACATAAGACTGTAAGTAACGGATTTTAAACCATTATTTTAGAAAAAATGGCCTGGTATTGTTCTGTTCTAGGATCTTTTTACAATTTGCCTTGTGTTGCTGATTTCATTATTGACATACTGCTTGGATCACCAAGTGCTGAGGTGAGCCTCCTTTGTCTGAAAACTCCTTAAATGTTTCAGTGTCATTTGTGTACTTTGTTCATTTAATGTGGTCTAGAGATAATATTACATTACAACTACTTGAACATTTTTTGCATACAAATAAATGACCTGTCTATAATTTTAGGGATTCCAGTATTTTGTACTGTGTTGATAGCAAATGCTGAAGTACTGCATTCTTTAGATTTGTTCAATCCAAGGGGCATGAGGCTGTGCTGTGAGCAGTGTAACGGCAGTAGTCTCATTTGGGTTAGACAGATTCTATAATACTGTTACTTCTACCTTCACAGCAAGGGGAAGTTACAGGGAACTTGCATCTCAGAAGATTGGGTAACATCTAATGCACTCCTCTGAGCTTTTGGAAAATTCTTCCCAGTGTCTGAACCCTCTTAAAATATGTATATATATTTTAAGTAGATTTGTAACCAAGGGAAAGTGTGCATTTTTAGCAATCTTTGAGTGAGGTCTAGTGCTTGACAACAGTGCTGTTTCAGATTCGTCGTGTTGCTTGTGACCAGTTGTACACCCTCAGTCAAACTGACACATCAACTCATCCAGATGTACAAAAGCCAAACCAGTTTCTCCTCAGCGTTATCCTTGGTGCCCAGCTGCCTCTTTGGTCACCAACCAGCATCATGAGAGGAATTAACCAGAGGTGAGTCATATGCATGTTGGCTGAGGAAGGAAATCTATTGTGTTTTTACATTAGTAATGCTATGGAATCTCTAAGCTGTAACTGAACTAAACTGTCTTTTTGTAATTCTGTGGAAAGCAGACATCCCTGTCATGCTCCAGGAAGTTTGAGAAATAGGAAAATTCAGCTTTATTTTCCTCCAGTTTATAAGGTACAACTGTTCCTCTGTGAACTCTTAAAGTCTGGCTTATTTGACTTCTAGGAAGATCTAATTGCTTAATAGGCCTGCTCTTGCCAGGATGTTCTCACAGTAGTCAAAACCAGACTGGAGTTCCACAATAAGGTGTAGAGGTGATGGGGTGTATGACAGAAACACTGAATTTATGTCATAGTATTTCACAGATCCTAAGCAGAAATTGAACCAGAATGCCCCAGCCCTTTTAGTGATGTCTGAAGCAAGGATCTCACCTGTTTTCTTGCTGCTTATGTTAATCATTACAGTTGTAAAGACTATAAGTGTCAGTTGTGTTGACTTGTCTCTGACTGGACAAACATTGAATTTAACAGTAACTTTGAACACTAATTTCTAGAGGAATCTGAGTGAATGAGAATCTAAAATTTGATGTTATTTGATATGTTGTGAAGTGTGGGATGAAAGCAAGACTAAAAAGTTCAGAAGCAATTTGTTAAAGCTGTAGTGGGCATGCCAAAAAGCATACCTAAATAGCTGCAGTATATTAGGTTAGAAGAACAGAGCATGAGGGCCTCAAAGTTAACTGCCTAGAAAAAGCAGTTTCTAATTTGAATTTTAAAACCTTTTTTCTACTTGTAACTTGTCTAGACTTTTGTCCCAGTGTACCGAATATTTTGATCTGAGATGTCAGTTATTGGATGACCTCACTTGTAAGTATGTTTAGGTTACATGCATGTTATTCTGCTCACAACTTCCAAATGTTCCCTCCTTCTGTTGATGAGATGTAGAATGTAGCCTTCATGAGGTTGTTTCACCATTAACTTGATGTGCTAGCCATTCTGTGTTGTTAATGCCTGACATGGACACCATTCTTGTGTTTTAACTGCAAGGCATCTGAACTCCAGGTCTCGTTGTTCGTACTGTGCCTAGGTAGGAGTTTGTGCATGAAGTTACCTGTCTGTGTTTGAAGTTGCTGATCGTGATGATGTGTAAGACAGTCCAACACACACGACTAGATGCTGTTCCTGCTCAAAGTATCTGTCTTCTAAGCTTCTGTATTCTGTTTTTTTCTCTAAAGTAATGCAGTCTGTGTCAGTGACAGATAGTAAGCTCCAATGCTGAGATCTTTCCTATAAACTGCTTTGTGTAGTGCCTCCTATTAAAGTGGCATGTGGCATTGTCATAACATACATTAATTACTGAACTGTTTGAAGTTCTTTGTATTTAAATTCTACAGACTCAGCACAGGGGGGTTCTTTTGTCTTGTAGCATCAGAAATGGAACAGCTAAAGATAAGCCCAGCTGCCATGTTAGAAGATGAGATTACCTGGCTAGAAAACTTTGAACCCAACCGCACAGCTGAGTGTGAGACCAGTGAAGCTGATAACATCCTATTAGCTGGACATTTGAGGCTCATCAAGACTCTCCTTTCACTCTGTGGGGCAGAGAAGGAAATGGTTGGTAAGTATTCCTTTTTATTCTAAAGTTTGTTGGACCAATGTGAATTTATACAGCACTGAAAAATGACTTAAGAAATGTTTTAATCAGTAGAAAATACCTATGAAGGCATGATAATAAATCAACAGAAGTGACAGAGCTGAAGAAGTAGTGTTGAGTGTATCTTAATTGTACTTGTGACTTGTGGTAAGCCATTTGGATGCAGTTTTGTTGGTGTGGTGATATTCAGTGACCTTACTGTTACAGAGGACCTTTTGACATTTGCAGTAATGTGTTTAACAGTAGATACGGGTTTGTGTTACAGGTTCATCTTTGATTAAGCCATTGTTGGATGACTTCCTCTTCCGAGCATCCAGGATTATTCTGAACAGCCATTCTCCAGCAGGCAGTGCTGCAATCAGTCAGCAAGACTTTCATCCAAAGTAAAAATTGCTTTTTCATTAATGTTGGATTTTGTCCAAGTGGTGTTCAGGAATGCACATGTCAGCCACACTGGGGCTACAGATACAAGAAGTTCATACTGATGTTGGAATATTTCTTCTGAGTGTAACTTTCCAATTTATACATTTCCCATATCATTGTCCGAATAGTGTCTTTGTAAGTTCTTTTTTTATAAGTTCTTTTTGAAGAATTTTTGTATGTTCCTTTGTTTGTCTTTGCTGTTCTGTACTTCCAAAGGCTGTGTTTTGCTTGTTAGATCAGTGAAGAGCTGCAAGCACAACTGAGTGCTGATTTCATGAGGCCAAAGAGTACTCCTTTTGTTCATCCTCACGTGGGAATTTGGTTGAGTTGGAGCACAAGCAGGGAACTTTACAAGCCCCTTTTAAATGAGGATATCAAAAATGCATTTAACTCCTTTTTTTTTTCTTTTGGAATAACTATTTTTTATAAAAAGCTAATGCTGAGCAAGTCTCCTTGTACCTGAGATATTCTGAGCCACTATGAGTTTGTATTAGCTGATTGCTTTCCTTCCTGTCTCCCCAAGAAAGAAAAGATACCACTCTACAGTATCTCAGTTTGGTGGGGGTTTTTTTAGCATTTAAACTAGTTCTTCTGAGCAGTTGCCACTTGTTCCAAGTAATGTGGCTTTCTAGAATTAGAAATAATTGAGTCATCTTCAAAATAATTCTCAATTGTGGTTTCCTTTTCAGGTGCAGTACAGCAGATAGCCGATTAGCTGCCTATGAAGTGTTAGTAATGCTGGCTGATAGCTCACCTTCCAATCTTCAGCTTATTACGAAAGAGCTGCTTTCTATGCATCATCAATGTGACCCAGCTCTTACCAAGGAGTTTGATGTAAGCCTTTTCTTCATTTGTTTTCCCGTGGTTCGGAGCACTGTGATTTGGTTAACTGCTTCGTTCGTTAGATTTCCATAGTCTTCAAATTGAAATGACAAGAAAGCAGATAAGTAAATTAAAATCCATTTTAAGCAAATGCTCTGAGTCGATTACCTGGATAAGGAAAAAGCATAGCCTAACTAGCAATTTAGAAATGTTTTAGGCTGTTGCTTAAGTTTTCTGCTAAATATTAATTGTGTAAGTGAACAAATACAGCTCTTGTGACGTTTCAGATTTGGTATTCCTGGTTTTCCATGAAATCGCGTTTGACAGCTCGTGTAGGGGTGATTATAAAAGCTGTAGTGTTTGTTGGAATCTCATGCATTCCATGATTTACTGGGACAAAAAAATGTTTCTCATTTCAGTATCTTCCACCAGTGGATAGTCGCTCCATTTCAGGATTTGTAGGACTGAAGAATGGCGGTGCTACTTGTTACATGAATGCTGTCTTCCAGCAGCTGTATATGCAGCCTGGTCTCCCAGAGGTAATTGGTTCAATGTCCTCAAGGTCATCGTCTCAGAATCTTCAGCATCTTTATCAGTGATGTAGAGGATGGCATCGAGTGCACTCTCAGCAAGTTTGCAGATGACACCAAGCTGAGCGGTGCAATCGATACATTAGAGGGAAGGGAAGCCATCCAGAGGGACCTGGACAGCCTGAAGAGGTGGACCCGTGAGATTCTAATGAGGTTCAGCAAGGTCAAGTGCAAGGTGTTGCTGGGGCAATCCCAGGTATTTATATGGACTGGGGGAAGAACTCCTTGAGAGCAGCCCTGCAGAGTCCTGGCGGGTCCTGGTGGACGAGAAGCTGGACTTGAGCCAGCAGTGTGCACTTGCAGCCCAGAAGGCCAACTGTGTTCTGGGCTGCATTAAAAAAGGGCCAGCGGGGAGGGGGAGGTGATTGTCCCCCTCTACTCGACTCTTGAGAGGCCCCATCTGGAGTACTGTGTCCAGGCCTGGGGCTCTCAGCACAAGAAAGATGTAGAGCTCTTGGAATGGGTCCAGAGGAGGGCCACGAAGATGATGGAGGGCTGGAGCAGCTCTCCTATGAAGAAAAACTGGGGGAACTGGGCTTGTTTAGCTTGGAGAAAAGAAGGTTCCAGGGAGACCTCGTTGCGGCCTTCCAGTACTTGAAGGGAGAGTATTAGCAGGAGGGGGACGACTGTTTACGTGGGTGGACAGTGATAGGACAAGGGGGACTGGTTTTAAACTGAGGCAGGGGAGGTTTAGGTTAGATATGAGGAGGAGGTTTTTCACACAGAGGGTGGTGAGGCACTGGAGCAGGTTGCCCAGGGAGGTTGTGGATGCCCCATCCCTGGAGGCATCCAAGGCCAGGCTGGATGTGGCTCTGGGCAGCCTGGTCTGCTGGTTGATTACCCTGCACATAGCAGGAGGGTTGAAACGAGATGATCATTGTGATCCTTTTCAACCCAGGCCATCCTGTGATTCTCTGAATTACCATTGTCTGAGATGCAAGTTCATTTTAGCACCATTGATCAATTAATCAAGAATTGTTCTGAAAAATAAGAACAGAAATGTGTGTATATATGAATAGTGCTCTCTCTATATAAATACATACTAAAAATATATACAGGCTCCAATAAATCATTTCTGTAAGTTGTCAGACAAACAAATAATGTTTGTTGTGAACACTTAACCTTATTAAATTAGTTCTTATCAAAATGATTGCATTTGTTTTTTCCTAGGCTCTGCTTTCCATTGATGATGATACCGACAATCCAGATGACAATGTGTTCTATCAAGTTCAGTCTCTTTTTGGTCACCTGATGGAGAGCAAACTACAGTATTATGTACCTGAGAACTTTTGGAAGGTATTATTTCTTTTTGCTGTCCTACTTAGCATGAAGTCATTTATTCACTGTTTTCTCATTGCAGAAATTCTAGGGATTAAGTTTTACCTCAAAAATTCAGAATGTGTAAATATAACATTTATTTAAAAAAAAAAAAAAGATTTTAGTGATATTTATGTGGAACAATTATCTCTTTAAATATGTTTATACTTTGTGTAGATCTTCAAGATGTGGAATAAGGAACTTTATGTTCGAGAGCAACAGGATGCTTACGAGTTCTTTACCAGTCTTATAGATCAGATGGATGAGTACCTCAAGGTAAAATCTTCAGGGATTTTTTTTCCTCATATACGTGCATCTTTTTGATACCTTTCCTCTGTTCTCTTCTTTTTTTTTCTTTTTTTTTCTTTTTCTTGGAAGGGAAGGCAAAGAACCACTTCAATTATTTTACAATCTAAGTAACATTCAGGAGTTTAAAATTCGTGTTGTATGCTTGGTCTTTCACTCTGCCAGTATATACAACTGATGTCTAATTTTACATCTCTGACAGAAAATAGGAAGAGACCAAATATTTAAGAATACTTTTCAAGGTATCTTTTCTGATCAGAAGATCTGCAAGGACTGTCCTCACAGGTAATGTTACATTTAGTGTGTTAGATATCAGCTGCCATAACTTAAAATATGCAGGTCAAAGCAGCACTAAAAGGTGGGATAATATGCCATTGATTGTAAGTATCATAGATGTTGATAGTTATGGGGCAAACTTAATGTTAATTCATAAGCATGTGTCTTGTTAATGCAAGTTGGATAGGTTCTGTTCTGTCGATGTATTTACCATTTTTCCTCTTGGATTTAGATATGAGCGAGAGGAAGCCTTCATGGCTCTCAACTTAGGTGTGACTTCGTGTCAAAGTTTGGAAATATCATTGGATCAATTTGTTAGGGGAGAAGTTCTGGAAGGAAGTAATGCATACTACTGTGAAAAATGCAAAGAAAAGGTATTGTTCTTAATGTCTGTGAAAGAATATTCAGCCGTGGTTTGTTTTCGTAAGCGTTACATGCTCACATGAAACCATACTTAAATTTTGCTTACTTTTTTCGTAATCAAAAAGCTAAATCCCTAAACAAATGCAGGTGGTGTTCTGCATTTCCTGTAACTTGTGTTGTGAAATGGACATTTAGAAGGATGGCAGAACAGTCGAATGTTTTGAAACATACCAGTCTACTGCACAAACTCTGTAATGGTAATAGCACCCTGTCTGTCAGCATTAGAGTTATCCTACCTTCAGTAGGGTGCATCAGGTGGCTAGAATCAAACATCTGTAGAAAAACTAGAGCATGTTTTTGAGGTACACAGATGAAGACAATACTTTCTTCTCCTTTCTAAGAGAACTACAGTGAAGCGCACGTGCATTAAGGTCTTACCAAACCTGCTGGTGATACACCTGATGAGATTTGGCTTTGACTGGGAGAGCGGACGTTCTATTAAATATGATGAACAAATAAGGGTAAGAATACTTTCCAGTATGCTTCCTATTCCCACTCCTCTCCTTTCTCTCCATTCAATGAAAAATGAAAGCATTCACGCTTCCTATTCGTTCTCCCTTCTTTCCCTCACATCTTGATACTGGGCTTTTGAACATGTGGTACAATACGATCATGTTAAAGAAAAGTATTTTTCCTTTGATCTGTCTTTGTCTGCAGCATTCTCAGACTCCTTTCAGAAAGCCTGAGCAAAAGCCTCTGTAAAGATATTTTATTAAAATTCTGCGTCAGGAGAACGAAAAGTCGA
The DNA here is from genome assembly GCF_019232065.1 of Centrocercus urophasianus. Lineage (NCBI taxonomy): Eukaryota > Metazoa > Chordata > Aves > Galliformes > Phasianidae > Centrocercus > Centrocercus urophasianus. The sequence continues at coordinate 24,677,758 of NW_024884733.1, read as the reverse complement.
AGCACCGTGCTTTCTTGTAGCATTTACGGTGTGGGAAGTATTAATACAACTTACAAAATTACACACAGTGAGTGCATGACATAATCTCTGTTTAATCTAAAATCTCTCTTCAAACAGTTCCCCTGGATGCTGAACATGGAGCCTTACACTGTGTCAGGGATGGCTCGCCAGGACTCGTCCTCAGAAGTGGGGGACAATGGTAGAAACATGGATCAAGGAGGCGGAGGGTCCCCAAGGAAGAAAGTTGCACCTACAGAGAACTATGAGCTTGTTGGTGTGATTGTTCACAGTGGCCAGGCTCATGCAGGGCATTACTACTCCTTTATAAAGGACAGGAGGTAACAACCAAGAAGGCTCACGTAGTGAGTCTAAAGACTGCATGTTATAGGAAGGTATAATGAGCCATTCAGAGCTGCTTTGGAAGCACCATTTCTTTCTTAACACCCAGTACTGCTGTCAACATTATCAGAGTCTCATGAATTGTTATGTATCTTGTGTTGCATTCTGAGTGCTTTTTGGGACACGCAGTTGCAAATTATAGGCTTCGCTAATTAAGTTTTTAATCAAGCATGATTTTTTTTAATCAAGTTTTGTCATTGAGATGGATTTTCTATTTCCTGTCAAAACAAACGAGTGTTAAGGGCCTTCCTTTCTCTGATATTCCTTGGTGATTGTTTTTGTTGCTGTTTTTGGCTGAACAGTCAAATAACATGGTTTCTGTTCTGACAACAGGGGATGTGGAAAGGGAAAGTGGTATAAATTTAATGACACTGTTGTTGAAGAATTTGAGTTAACTGATGAAACCTTGGAGTATGAATGTTTTGGTGGAGAGTACAGACCTAAAGTCTATGATCAATGTAAGTAGAATTGAAGATTAATTTACAGTAGCTTTATATCTTATACCAGTTCTCAGTAGTGTTGGAGCTGAGTCTGTTATATCTTCTTTGCTTGATTTGGTCTAATAGGAAATGGTCCTTCCCAAACATTTTCTAGCCAAAGCATTCTGTTTTACTGAAGGACATAAGCATTTGTACATGACCTAATATTAGCTAAACTGTGCTCACTGTTCAACTCTTTGTGGACTTAATAACAGGAGATTCAGAAGTAAAATGGCACACTGTTAGAATGGTTTGAAGAAAATACAAACTAGATCTTATCTCAGGCTAATCAGAATATGTATAAAATGTGGTTTGGGATCACAGTTAAATTTTTCAGTGCTCTAAGGAATTAATTCCAAATACATTGATACTATTATTCACATGCTGAGTAATTTGATGATTATCACCTTAATATACGTATGTTCTTCACTTTGGAGCTGTTTTTCTTCTCTAACATGGACTGATTTTTTTGATCCAAGAAGTAACTGTTCTGCAGTCTTCAGTGCTTGCACACTCGGTTTTACTCTACTCTAGGAATGAAAAGAGTTCTAAATCTCCAAAGGTCCATCAAATGCCTCTTCTCTCATCAGCTAACCCTTACCCTGATGTGCGGCGGCGATACTGGAATGCCTACATGCTGTTTTATCAGAGAGTGTCTGATCAGAACTCTCCAGTCTTACCAAAGAAAAGTCGAGTGAGTGTCGTGCGTCAGGAAGCTGAGGACCTCTCACTGTAAGTTTCTCTTGTATCCATAAAGGCTTCTCCTGTTTTGGTATACAGATTCATCTCCAGAATGAAGGCATGAATAATTCCTGTTTCACACAAAAGTATGCTTATCCCCCTGCTTTTCTTTAAGCTGCTTAATGAATGGCCTTTTATTGCTTTTGTAACTTACTCTTCCATACTCCTGTCACTGTTGGAATAAGAAATTCAAGCTGACTGACAGCTTCAGAAATAGTTTAGACTGTCATCTGAATTTGCCTTACGGTGATACTGGCTCTATTGGTATTTTAAGACTTGAACTGCAGATTTGTCACAGTTACATTATTGCCTTTGATATTCTTATGTTTTAGATCTGCTCCATCTTCACCAGAAATTTCACCCCAGTCATCACCACGACCCCACAGACCCAACAGCGATCGCCTGTCCATCTTAACTAAACTGGTCCGAAAAGGTGAAAAAAAGGGACTTTTTGTTGAGAAGATGCCTGTACGGATATACCAGGTAGGGCACTCAAAGTTCCACTTGGATGCTGTTCATACAAAGCTTAAGCTCACAATAAGAGAAACTTTGAAGGTGACCTCGAGGCAATTCCATTACTGAACACAAAGCCAGAAAGTGACTGGGTTCAAATGTAAAGGTAACAGGCTGTTCAATGATGCATTATTGTATGTTTTATTATTACTTCTCCCGAAACTGACTCATCAGTTCTTGGGTTTACATCAGTCTTCTAAGTTTCCCATATATTTTTCCCCTCCACTGAAGTAGTCATTCAGAGTATGAACAGAATAGGTCTGACTCTGGTTTTTCAACTCCATACATGTTTATGTGTGAGATCAAATGTCACTTCAATGCTTTTTTAGCAGTTTTAATTTTTTGCCTTCTTTTAAAAAAAAAAAAAAATCTGCAGATGGTGAGAGATGAAAACCTGAAATTTATGAAGAACAGAGATGTATACAGTAGTGACTACTTCAGTTTTGTTCTGTCACTGGCTTCACTAAATGCTGTAAGTAATGAGACTTTTAATATTTGAGTACTCTGGAAATACTGACTAGCAATAGTTAGAGAAGCCCCAGAACAGGAAGTTTAGAAGATAATTGTTTGGTATGATTTTGCTTTTCAAACTGAGCTATTCTTGGGCTCCAGTAATTTGTCACACTGATAGCATCCATCTCAAAGCTGACTCCAGCCTTCTGCTGCAGCAGAGGGGGAAAATGTCATTGTGCCATAATAATTAAAAAAAAATAATAAATTAACTGATGCAAACAGAGCTCTGCAGGGGCAGAAATTCCCCTGTGTATGGAAGGTACAAAAATTGGCATTAGCCATCTTGAAGTTGATAGACCTTCATTTGAATATAGTTTAATTAGTTTTTCCGAGTGTAGTTATGGATTAATAAACAAACCAGTATTTATTACATCCACAGACATAGTGGGCCTTCCAGCAAGTTTGTTCCTGTTTTAGCATATATGTTGAACTAGCATAGTCGTTACTGGAAACAGATTTCAGCACAGACAAGTGTGGTTTGTCTTGTTTTCTAGAAGAAGTAAATAACTTGAATAGAGCATTATGACTTATTTAGGAGACAGATTGTGTGCTGCAGGTATAGGTCTGCTCTGGAGTAAATGTTGTGTTTCTTTCAGACGAAGGTAAAACATCCTTTCTATCCGTGTATGGCAAAGGTGAGCTTACAGTTGGCAGTCCAGTTCCTTTTCCAAACTTATCTCAGAACCAAGAAGAAACTCAGGTAAGGTCTGACTGTGGGAAAGCCACTTCTGACCCAGCAGAAAAGGAAGAAGTGAAATGGCACACTGTTTGGGTTTTGCAGCTGTTTTTCATTACTGACTGTTTCCCCTGGTTTGGTTTTAAAGGGCTGATACAGAAGAGTGGATTGCAACCATAGATGCACTGCTCTCCAAAAGTATTGATGCTTGTCAGTGGTTAGTTGAATATTTTGTTGGACCAGAGGGCCGGGAGCTTGTAAAGTAAGTGCCTATTTCTGTCTTCAGTGTTTTGTGTCTTGCCTGTGGATTGGGCTTTGAAATAATGTGATCTGGCATACCTGTACTGATAGATTGCCAAGAAGTTGACTGTGCATGTTCTTTAAACAGGTGCTCTAAATTGTCTGCTAAAAAAATGTTAGAAATTCAGAAATACTGTTCAGATTTTTCAGTAATTCTGAAAATATGACAATAGTGCAGTGTAGATGAAGGATGTAAACTAATTTAATTCAGAGGGATGCCTTGGAATGTGTTTGTCAAGTCACTCCTGCAAGTGGAGGGAAAGAGAATGTGGTGAAAATGTTTAGGGTAAGGTAAGTTAAATGCTTACCTGACAGTGATCACAAATGAATTGCATTGTATTTCACTCACCAACTCAAGATAAGCTTAAGGCAATTCTTGGAGAACTGATAACAGAGGGATTTGCCAACCTAAAGAGGAGGTTATCTTACAAGTTGTGTTGGAGGACAGGATCCTGTGGTAGCTTTTAGTTTTAGATTTTTGTTCTTTGAATGAATAAAGCATTGTTATAGGCTTTTGTAGTGAGAAGCAGGAGTGCAGGAAAACAAGTTAAAGCTTATCCACAGAAGTGTAATATAAGAGGTGTTTTTGAACTGTTACCCTTATTAAAATGATAAGTACCACACTTAATCATAGTAGATATATGTACACTTTGATTCCAGTTCTTCTTGCAGCTTTTCCTTTTATCTTCCAGGACTTTCCTCCTGGAATGCAGTGTAAGAGAGGTGCGAGTTGCTGTAGCTACTATTCTTGAAAAAACCCTCGACAGTGCCTTGCTTTACCAAGAGAAGGTTGGTGACACCTCGTCAGCCATGGTCCTGCTGATTGTCTCTACCCAGTATCTCTTGTTTCGCTTGCAGGCAATGCAGTGTGATTTGCATATGACAAAGTGGAAGGTTCTCATCTTCAGCAGGCTTGTAGCTCTTTCTTGAATAGGTTAATGCTTGTCTGCTCCTTCCTGGGAAGTAATGTGCTGCTGTAATTCTTAGAAGTTTGAAGTATTAAACAGTTCTATCTCATTTCAACATGAATGTGTGGCATCTCACGAAAATGCGGTTTCCAAATATTGAAAGAATGTAAGATTTATTCTCTTTCTCTGTAACAGAGAGAGCCCAGAAACCAGCTTAGTTTTTAACTGGGATCCTTCCTCGCTCAGAGTCAGAAGCCCACAGCAATACAGCAGTAACTGAGCTGTCACGTTCCAGGGAGAGACTGGAACTATGGTTGTTGTTCAGTGGTTTAACTTCTTACTAAAAAATCTGGGCAAGTAAGTTTGGGAAGTGCAGGTTTGTTATATTTGGCTCATTTTAATATCGTAAGAAAACTCAGCAGAAATTACGTGAAAATGCCTGAGGCTCACCTGTTTCTTATGGGATATCTGAACCAAGTCATTTGTATTAAAGAACTCTGTCAGAAATACTTTGTCATCTGTCATATTTCTATAAGCTGTCAGTGGAGATGGTAGGGACTTTCAGGTGCCCAAATCATGTTTAGTCTGAAGTGATTTTCTTGCATCCAATTCTAATATTTTGTTTTAAAGCAGTGTTATGGCTGGAAGGCACAACTGTTGTGTGTGAAGAAAATTCCTTGTTTAAAGCTTTGAGGAAAGATTGCTGTGAAGTTTTCTAAACTTATAGAGTAGTAGGAAGATGGGCATTTAAAATATAGCTTAAGAGCTTCTGATTACTTACTGTAAGCTGTTCATGTTAACAAAGATGCAGTAGGCATTATACCAAGACCCTTAGTGTGCTCAGTGTATTACTGTAATGACTGGAACATTTGAACATCAGTTACATTGTGACTAATTTGAATTGCTTTAAAAAATATTGCAAACCTGTGGAACTGCTGAGTTTCACTTCTATAAGCAAGTTACCCATGTGAAAGCAAGTTACTGATGCTTTCACTGCACTCCTGTTTAATATATGCACATTAATTCAGAGTTGGAAATGGTCAGTTTGTAGTCCTACATTAGCTATTTATGTTAATCACAGCAAGTGTAGCTGACCATACATACTGTTCTGTTAATCAAACTTGAAAATGTAGAAATGCCTGTATTTTAAGCAGGAGAGAAGCATTTAAATGCAGGTTAATAATTGTTTTTGCAGTTAAAAAGTCTACATCAGTTATTGGAGGTGCTACTTGCTTTGCTGGATAAAGATGTTCCTGAAAACTGTAAAAACTGTGCTCAGTACTTCTTACTATTCAACAATTTTGTGCAGAAGGTAAGCAACCATGTATCATCTTTTCACATTACTTCAATTTTAAAGGACAGTAGTAAAACAGTAAAACAATCTTCATGGAAGGTTTAAGCAGCACAGTGAAGCTCTTCCAGAAATGTATTTGTTCCTTGTTTTAGGGTGGTTCTTTTTCTTTTGTGTGTGCTGAGTGACTTTGAACACTGATTAGGGATAAAATCATACAAAAACATTCAAGCAAGTTATACCTAGTGAGGATGTCATTTCCAAAGTCTGAGTGTTGAGGTTTTGTTCACTGGGGACTTTTTGACTGTTTAAAAAAAAAATAAAAAAAATACTAAGGAGTTGGGGGAGGGGATTTTGTCCTGTAAAAAGTAGAAACATTGAAACATTGACAGCACAGTACTGTGCTGTTCACCTTATTGTGGGTTCTGTCTATCCCTTAATTCTTTTGTTTGCTTCTTTTATAGTTATTTTGCCTGTACTGATCCTGGCCTCGTTTCTCTAGTGTGCTGTATGCAGTGAGGTGTCTTTTAAAGCATAGCTTTGTCAAGTTCACAACTTTTTAAAGATGTTTAGCAAAGTTTTACTTCTGTCCCTTAGAGCACGAATTCTTTACCTAGATAGGTCTGTAATGCGTTATTATTGTCTAAACAGCAGGGTATAAGGGCTAGCAGTCTTCTTCTCAGACATTCTGCTTTGAGGCACATGATCAACTTTCTCCTTGGTCCCAACCGTCAGAGTAATCAGGTAAAGCTTATGTACCCGTTCCTGTGTTTAAGATTCTTACATTATGGGCAAAAACCTTGTTGGTTGGTTGATTTAAAGTAGGTCACTCCTTAAATTATTCTGCACGTTTCATGCGAGTCTTAGCATTCCTCTGTGCTGCCATGAAGAAGTAGCGGTGTTGGCAGAAGTTGAGGCATTCTGGTGTTAATAAACTGTGAACCAAATTTGAAGTCTTAGAACGTGGTGGCGGGCTGTTAAGGATATTGTTCTGTTTTGACTTAACAGAATTTGATTAATTAGTCAATCAGACCTCATTTGAATCTCCCCTTTGTCTGAAACAGAACCGCAGGTGGAGTTCAGCACAAGCTCGTGAGTTTGGATACCTTCACAATACTGTCGCATTACTTGTTCTGCACTCTGATGTCTCTTCACAAAGAAATGTTGGTAAGAATTGCCTTTTTGGCTTTTGGTAACATTGCATTTCAGTTATTTTGATTGGGAGTAATTTCAGCATCAGTAAGGCCTTACCTCATGTGAACAATTCAGCTTGTGTTGTTGGCTGTGAGAGACTCACATCTGTTATGTCTCTTATATCTCTCATAATGGGAGTCTCTAGACTGAGCTACTGCAGAATAATCAATGAAACACTGTGTTGGATATTTTTTACAGGAGGCAGAGTTTTCCAAGTAAACATAATAAAAGAATGAGTTTGGACTTCCAGTGCCCTAAAGAAGGAATTTAAAGTTGTTCTTTGTGAAAAGAAAACTTGATTTTTGTCTGAGGTTTATAGTTTCTGGAGTTGGAGGCAGTCGAAACTTGTAACAGAAGAATGATAAATGCTTTGAGCATGATGAATGTGCAGTAGTGGGAGTGAAATTAAATACCAAAGTGATATGAACATTCTGCTTTTGCTTTCTTGCAGTTCTTCATTTCCCTGTATTGTCAATAATGTAAATGATACATTAGCATAAAGTTTGTTATTTGGGCTGGCACCATAAAAGCTAGTCAAGGTGAATGACTTGAGAAATGACAAGGTAGCAAATGTCAGCAGTGACTTCAAGGTGTGTAGAACAATGTCATTTATTAGTGGATTGTTTTTCTGTTTGCTATTATAGCTCCTGGTCTCTTTAAGCAACGTCCACCTCTAAGCATCACTACTTCAGGTCCACTTTTGACACTCCATGAAGAAGTGGAAGCCTTGTTGTTCTTGTCCGAGGGAAAACCTTACCTAATAGAGGTATCTATCTGTTCTAAATTCTACCTTACTTGAGCGTGTATCTGGTCTGATAGTGCTAACTTGAGTTGTTCTCACTGAATGGGCCATGCTTGACCCAGGCCCCCGGAGCTGGGCAGCAGGAGCTGAGTGAAGTGCTGTGAGAAAAGGGAGAAAAAAAATACACCCTTCCTGAAGAAGACTAATATTTTATCATAAACTTGATCCATCTCTTGAAAATAATTGTATGGCTACATACAGAATTATTTGCATCTTTCCTTTAGGTGATGTATGCATTACGAGAGCTAACTGGATCTCTGTCGGTTCTCATTGAGATGGTGGTGTACTGCTGCTTTTGTAATGAGCACTTTTCCTTTACTGTGCTACACTTCATCAAGGTATGGGTGTTAAGATGTTGTATTTACATAAGTGTTTGTTCTGAGCTTTGGTTATGCTGTCTTATGTTAGAATGGCACTGGGATCTGCAGCAGAGCAGTCGGTACAGTTTGCTGGATTTTGGGAGGGTTTTCTTGTTTTTTAACTTCTGCAGTTTAAAATAACTAATTTTCAAAAGGCTGTGAAGCACTCTGTCAGTTCTCTGCACCATCAACCTATTTTACCGTGTGAATAATTTTATATTTCTTAATGCAGACTCAACTGGAAACTGCTCCACCTCATGAATTGAAAAACATATTCCAGTTACTCCATGAGATTCTGGTAGGTGAATGGCAAAGACCTGCACATTAAGTACAGGATGGATTTTCTGTCAGTGCATAATAAGGAAGGCAGAGATGCACAAATAATCTCAACTAATCTTTGATCCTTCCGTTCAGGAGTTTATAACTTTTCACAATTCCATTAACACCAGATCATCAGCACAGTAACTTCATAAGTCTCATTTGTTTTTCACGTTGAGGTGGTTAAAACCATTTTGTAGTGCAGATGCAGGCCTCAAGCATGACTTCTGTTGACCTTTTCCTTTTTTGCCAGGTCATCGAAGACCCCTTACAGGTAGAGCGCATCAAATTTGCCTTTGAAACTGAAAATGGATTAATAGGCAAGTAAGCCAGTGTGTGAATGCTCCTATCTTCTGCTAACCCTTGTACTGATAATTCTTATAATCCTCTGGTTTCTTAATCCTTCTGTTTTATTTCTGATGGAAAACAGCTTGGCATTATCTGATTTAACAACCACCACTGAAGTGAAGTTACTAAAGCAACTAAAGACCCAGAATGATGAGAGCTTGCTTCGTATGAATCAGGAGAAATGGCTTTTTGTGTAACAGAGATGCAGATGAGCCACACAGTGCTCAAAGAGCATATCTAACCAGCAAGTGCTGCTTGGGTATCTCTTTCAGAACTGTTTGGTTGAGAAGCTGTTTCAGATTATGGCTTTCACCTGATTTTTTTGTTTCAGATTCTGTTAGTGAGAAAGAAATTAAAAAAAAAAAAAATTCTCTCTTATGCTTCACTGCTCTCCTGGTTACTGATTTCCATGTATGACTAACAGAAGAGAAGATAACAGGAAGTAATGTAAGGGAATAGAGGTTATTTTAGTTCCAGATATGTTGGTCCCACTTGGACCAATCCAGTTCTGTAGTTTAAACAGTACATGGCACTTTATTTCTGCAGAGGAGAGATGCAATTATTCAATTTAATCTTTATGTTGTAGGCTTATTGTGTTTATTGTTGAATAGCACACTTTCTGAGAACTGCTGTGAGTTTTGGCAATTAGTGTTGTGGGTTTACCTTGGAGTTCCCTAGCAACAGCACTAAACAACTTTCAGTTTCTCTGCATGTGGTCCATGACCTGTCAGTCACATTGGCTGCTTTTACTCCAAGAAAAGAAAGTAGCAAATAATAGTTGTCTGTGGTCCTTACCAGGATTTTACTATCTTGTTTGTGTAACGAAGCTTCAGACATTATCCTAGTTTTGCAATTATAATCCAGGAGGAAGCTGGTGGTTTCCTCCTTTTTTACTGTGGCTTCAAACTTTATTTCTTTCAAATCTGTAAATGTAGCAATTATCTAACATAAAATGGAATATAGGGAAAAAAAACTGTGTTAGGAGAGGGCTGTTTAAAGTTCAGGTACTATGTTTGAAAGAATTACTGCCTTCTGACTTGGATCTGCTTTTAATCCAATAGTTCTGTAAATACTCAAAACTGCCAGTGATGCAGCAGTGTGTTGAGCACAAGTGCTCATGCTCACATCTGTAGCAAAACCTTTTCCCACGTAAGCTAAAATTCAAGCTTCAAGCTTGTTGCATTTTCGACCTGGTTGGTACACAGCAGTCTGATTTGTGGTTTTTAATCCAAGTGTTTCTTCCCACAGCCTTGATGCACCACAGCAACCATGTGGACAGCAGTCGCTGTTACCAGTGTGTCAAGTTCCTTGTTACTTTGGCTCAGAAGTGAGTAGTGTGGGTTGCATTGTTTAATTTATTCTTGCATTAGACCCCACTGTGACTGTTCAGGCTGCTGCTCTTTCTACTTCTGATCAGCTTTAGCTTCTGTTACTGTAATATAAGTGGTGCTTATAGTAGTAGCTGCCTAGCATTAAGACCAAGATAAAGATAAGAAAACTGCCCCAGACATATGAAATATTGTGATTACTAAATTCTGTTTGCTTGGAAGTTGGCAGATGTTTTGATAAAGCATAGTTCTGAAATAAGTGTATCTGTACAGAGGTACTACTTTGTGTAAACTTTATGGTTCTTGCTAACTTGGTTAATGATAGAATTATTCAGCTGAAGTCAGCATACAGAGGGCAGCAACATAAAGAAATATATGTGGATTATTATTTTTTTCCCTTGGCAAGAGTGCCTTGTTCATTAATAATGAAACTCATTTCGATTTCCAAGGTGCCCTACTGCAAAAGATTATTTCAAGGAGAATTCCCACCACTGGAGTTGGGCTGTGCAGTGGCTACAGAAAAAGGTAGTTTGGCTGTAACTGTATGGAGAAACATCACTTTATTTACAGCAAGAGTTATAAAACCTCCGTTCTCTATTTGAATCTTAAGTTGATTTAAGACAAAAATACAAACTACTTTATTTTTTTTTTACCATGAGAGCTTGGATGAAGTTAAACCTGGTACATTCAAGAACTTTGGTAAGCCACCATATGTTTTAGGCTTAGCTGTTTGTGCAATAAATGTAACTGAGTGGAAATGGTCATAATGATTATTGTTCTTTGTCATGTGGGAAGCTTTCAGTGCCACTATATTCCTGTTAGGTTTCTTTTCATTGGAGGAGTGGATTTCTTGCAGAATCTTCTAAGCTTTGCACAGAACACAGCTTTTGACCTGTCCGGCTTTTTGTTTCTACATAATCTGGTCAGTAGGATGTTTGCAGTGCAGCTGGCACTTGTTGCCACTCTTCTCTTGAACGGACAGCTCTGGATAGTTCTGTGCCTATTTTTACCATCTACTGGCTTCTGAAAGTGTTTGTTGAATGTCTGGATCTACTGCTCTTGAGCTGCATAACCTGCAGTCATGTTGTTGGCAGACAGAAGGAGCTGATGACTAGGCTTCAGTTGAGGGGCAGTAATCTCTGAAACTGTTCTTGGCTGCATCAGAAGGCTGTATCTCAGCTCTCCAGCTTGTTGATGGATTCAGGAAGCTTATTCCAGACTTGTTAGTCTACCTGTCATCACAAGTGTATAAGATCTTACACATGTAGAGCTCATACTGCAATTCTGTAGCTTTCCTGGGTTTTTTTTTATGCTTTTTTTAATGCACCTTTTAATGCAGATGTCTGAACATTACTGGGCACCTCAGAGCAACGTTTCCAATGAGACATCAACTGCAAAAACCTTCCAGCGCACTATTTCAGCACAGGTATGTGTGTGTCAGTCCTGGGAGATGGCATGAAGCTTGGTTTATTTCCCCTCTCACTTTTCAGTTAGCAGCTATAGTTTTAGCAGCTTTACCATATTCCACTGTACTTCATGCCATTCCTACCTGGCAAACCTGTATCTTGTGGCTGTTTCTGTAGAAATTAATCCATACAATTATCTTGTCTCTTCCTTACAGGACACACTTGCCTATGCCACAGCACTGCTGAATGAAAAAGATCAGTCTGGAAGCAGTAATGGGTCAGAAAGCAGTCCAGCCAATGAGAACGGAGACAGACATCTACAGCAGGTAATTAACAATTAAATGAGGGCATGTTCATTGTCAGTTGCATTGCTCAACTTGTGTGTGGAGTTTGGGTCAGAACCATCACTGAATGTAATCACGATAATTGTGTGCCTGATGAAAAATAAGTAATGTGCCATATCTTTCTCTCCCCACCCCTTGTGTGTGTTGAAAGGGCTCAGAGTCTCCTATGATGATTGGTGAGACTAAAAGTGACCTTGATGATGTTGACCCGTAAAAGGATACCCGTGAACCCAAGAACAGATCAACTCTAACATTTAATGCCTGGTACCTGTTGAAACCTAGAGTCCTATTGCTTATGCTATTACAAGAGTCTGGAAGAGAAGGATCTATGGCAATGCTGAAGAAGGTTGTTTCCCTGAAAGCTAAAAGCATTTCTTAGCCACGAAGGCTTCAGATTGACAAATGCTCTAGAAAACTGCATCTTCACCTGCAGTAGCTTATGACAGTCCAGACACCAACAACATTTTTGTCAAGAAGATTTTATCAAATACACAAACGCTAGTGGTTGAATTTTTATGTGAACATTAAATGAGTGAATGTAAAACTGTTGCTTTTCTGTGATGCTGCAAAAAAAAATTCTTTTGGTTTTTATACAGAGAAAAACCAGACTGCCCTTATGTATGGAGGGCAAATTTTTAATCTTTCTGATAATATTGAATAGGAATATTCAAATTTCTGTATAAAGATGTGTGATGACTTACATTTCATTGTAAAATATTAGTTAAAGAATCAGTTTACATAAGGACTTCTGTATTTAATATGTCTCCCTGCTCATTTGTAAAGCTCTTCAATGGAAGGATCAGTAAGATTGCTCTGCAAGGAGAGCAGCTCCTTACAGAAAGGTTTGGTCATGGAGCTTCTCGCGTGGCTTGTCTTTTGGGTACCCTTCCAAAAACCACAGGCAGTCAGGAAGGGCCGCAAGAGAAAAAGGTTCTCAAGGTATGCAAGTGTTTATGAAAGGATGTTGGTGGATTTAAAGAAATAATAATTAAAAAAAAAAAAAAAAAAGTAGTTTAAAAGAAAAGAAGCACTTTAAAATGGATTTCTGTTGCAGTTTTAGTCATGAATTTTTTTACTTTTGGAGACATATTGAATCGAACGTAGTCTCGATCCTGTGACCTGCAATCACTTGCTTGTGCTTTCAAATTACTGAGAAAGTTAGTATTGGTTGTACATGATGAATAATTCCTTGATTGAGTTTGGGGACACTGTCGTGCAGATTTTATTAAGCAATTTTAACACAGGGAAAGAGTGATTTGGCTTTGTTTATATTTTCACTTGACCAGGCAACATTTAAAATATCACAGCTCTTTTGATTTGCTCGTAAACAACTGGAAGGCAGTTGGGATGATGGGAGCATGGTTTTGTTTTCCATATCAAGCTTAGTTCAGTGACTTCTGGTTCTGGATGCTAGCTTCTTTTGTGCCAACTAACTTCTTACTTTGTACATTTGCGTTTGTCACATTTTCTGCACTGCTTTTTGCCTTTATTTATGGATTCTGCCTTACTTTAGAAATTATGTAAACAAACATGCACAGAAATGGGAGGGCATCTCAAGGAGTGCCTGGGCACCTCCAGAATAGACAAATTTGCCAAGTTAAAGGCACAACCAGCCAAGAAGTGCCTTTTTTTCTTTCTACGGACTGTTGCTGAACCAAGAAGCAGCAGACAGCTTTTCACTGTTGTGCACTAATATTGAAATTAACCAGTCATTTCACTGTTGGAAGCAAACATCTGATATGATTTCAGCTGTACAGCTTTATAACTTATTGCGGGTTAAGAGAAACGTGTCGTAAATGGCGTGTGCAAAGATGCAAGGGTGGCATTGTAGTGAATAGCTCACCTTTTGTTGCTTGATGTTTCTTTTTTCCAAACAATGTCTTCATGGACACGTGGCAAAGTTAGCATTTTATAAATGTTTCTGATAATGTGCTGGGACATTTTAAATGTGTGACGTTTTAAATTAATTTTGAATAAATCGTTTCTTACAGATGCCCTTTCTTCCTTCCCCCACCCCCAATCCTTTGTAATGGGCCCTAAGTCTTCACAGATAGTCAGTACACAGCGGTGATGGTGATGGAGGAAGCTGGTAACGTTGCTGTGGGTTGGCACCACTTGTCACTTCAGGTTCCTGTTATTTCCTATGGAAACAACGTCCTCGATTACTGCATGCCCAGAGAAGCACTGATGGGAGAACTGCATCAGGATGGCTCATCACCACTGTATACTTGAAACCAATACAAACTTTTTCATGGTTCTGCTCACGCTTGTACAAAGTCGATGGTTTTAATTTGCAATGAGGTGATACTCGGTCAGTTATTTTGGTTTCCAGCTGCTGTCATTTGAACCTGCTGAAGATTATTTTTTTGGAAAAATAGAGTTCAACAAAACTAGTTTTTGTGTAAATTGTGATGCATTTCTATGTTGTACTTTTTACTGCCGATCTTTTTGGATGAAAATGTTTTTATACAGCTTACATGATGTTCGGTGAGGAGCAGCCTCAGCCTGCCTGTGAGCATTTGGGGAGATACTGTCCAATTAATACATGAACATGTGGCACTGGAAAAATAGGCAGTCTTGATAAACAGTCTTGGGATTCCTGGTCAATGGAATAAAGTTATTCCTTTCACAGAAAACTAGTGTAGTCTTTAGACTGTGCAACACAGTGTCTTGTGGATCCTCTTGAAAGTTCTTCATCTGGTCCTCTGGATAATGAGCTCTGAGAGGTTACCCTGCTTACTGGACCTGCCAGGAGCAAAGCAAAGCAACTGCACAGCCTCACACTGGGCATGTTGTGGTGCCTGTCAGACTGTATCTGTCTGCAGTTCCTTTTCCTGACCTTATCTGAATGATTTACCCTAGCTCTGCTTGCCGTCGTGGATTAGACTGGCTTCTGTGTGCCTCACAGAAAGATGAGCAGATGTGTTGGTGCCCAGTGCAGAGAGCTGTGCTGCTATCCCCATCACCTTTCTGCTTTCCTTTGCAAGCAAAGGTAGAGGCCTCAGGGCATGTCAGCACAAGGACTTTGTGTTTCGAGCATCACCCAGCCTGCAGCCTCTCCTGGCAGTGCCTGCCCTGGAGGAGGACGGGGTATCAAGTACACTGCTGCTTCTCTGGCTGATAAAACTGCCTCAGGTGCCCTTAGGTAACAGGATCCCTCAGGTTTACCTTGCTGGGTTTTTTGGCTTTTTTTTTCTTCAGTGTGATCCCCAGAACAAACAAGATTAGTTTTTCTGCTTACCTGCACACAGATACTGAGCAAGGGCTGATCTCGTTCCCGTATCATTGCCCTTCACTGATCTCATGTGTGTGAACTGAGCCGTGAGAGCTGTGCGGGACTCTGCTGTGTGAGCATCCCCATGACTTCTGCCTGCAGCAGTGGAGAAGTGCTTATGGCCCCTGAGTGCCTTCAGTCTGCTGGAAATTGCCAGCTGTGCCAGGGCTTTCTGTAAGCTCTCAGCTAACAGCCCTCTTTTTTTCCCTCTGTGTGAAGATTGAAGCTGATAAAGCTATGGGTTGTGATTATCTACATGTGTTATGTAATTACATAGGTTGGGGTTGGGCTTTTGCCATCTTTACCTAAAGAGTTAGAAATGGTTCTAACCTCTCCAAGCAGTGCTTCCTACCTGGGGTCCTGGTGCAGTTAAAGCTGGAGCAGTCTCGTGTCTGTACCAGGCATTCCAGTGGGGGAAAATGCACCTAAAGCTTGACAGATCCACCTGTACCCGTGTTGTCAAGCTTCATTTTTAAAGCTGTCCTCAACACAGCACCAAGCAAATTCTATTCCAGTAACAGTGAGCTGCTGCTTCCTGAGCCCTGCGCTCACCTGCTGGGCTCGGACCTTGCCGCCTGCCTCCTGGAGTCGATGGCAACAGCACCAAGGACGTTTCCTGAAGCTGGGGGATGTTTCCACAACTTGAAGCTCTTGCATTCCGATGCTGTTTGACAAACAAACGGCTGTGTCCCAAACAGAGCAGAGCTCAGAGACCGCGTCCCAGCTCCTCCCTGGAGCCTTTCCCCCTGGCCATGGACAGAAACCAGAGCGTGGGTCCCATCTGTTAAGTGCTGCTCTAGGAATTTTATTTTTAGAAGACATTTATAAAAAGGTTTATTTATAAAATTCCAAATAAATATTGAAAGTACAGACATACAAACTGAAGTGCCACAGAAGACGGTTCTTTTTTTTTGATAAGGAAGCGCAGCTGGGTCTGTTTGGAGCTGCGGAACAGAGCAGTGTGGAACTCCAGCAACAAAAACCACACTAATGGAGCAGCAGCTGATTCTGTAGCATTGCAAGCTAAAATCTAATCAAACAAGCAGAATTAAAATTAGGAGCTTTGCAGTGGCTGGAAAGTAAAGAAATCTTCCAGGTACCTGAGTCGGCAATTTTCAAACCCCCTGGAAATGACTCAACTGTTAGCTGAAATTAAGGACAGGAGGAGCTTTGTTGGTACAGAGGTAGGAGCTGTGTGGTGTCACGAACGGCCGCTACAGTCACTGTACGAACAGGAAAGGGGTTGGGAAATGGCGGCAGGGCAGCAAGCTGCCTGTGCTGGGGGTGAGGGCTGGGGCTCAGGCAGGCTGTGGTGGGCTCCGTGGCGCTGCCCTGCCCTGCCATCAGCCAGGCCTGCTGCGACACTGCCATCAGCCCATCCCTACTGCTGGCTCCGGCAACAAACGGCGACAGCCCCTGGCGCGTGGCTGCCAGCAGTGCTGGCTGCAACACAGGTGTCATCCACAGCGTAGGACCCCAAGGTGCCGGGGCCCCGCGAGCGAGCGCTGCAGCCTGTCAGCGTCCAGCCAGCATCGCAGGACACCGTCACCTGCAAGGAGAAGGACGGATGGGCACCGTCACCTGGACGAGGTGCAGCCACACAGCATCGCTCCGTACCTTGTCTGCAGAGCCCTGCAGTGTGAGCTCCTTCACGCGGCACTGCAGCGTGGCAGCAGGGCAGCAGGATGCACGCGCTGTGCCCTCCAGCCTTGTCCTACAGCCACCAAGCCTGCTGCCCAGCCCCGGCACGGGCCTGCCGCCGTCACCCAGCACAGCCACAGGGGACTGGAAGCTGCAGCCTGCACAGAGACGGGATGTGGGAGCAGCACTCAAGGATGCCTCCACCGAGCTCCGGGCCCTAAGGGCCCGTAGCTGTGTTACAAAGTGTTACCAGTCGGCACGTGGTCCTGCAAGGAGCAGCCAGCCGTGTCATCGCCCTGGGAGCTGGCGCTGAGCCGGCACTGGGTGTGGGGCCACGTGCAGCACCTGGCGATGGCGTAGACCCCCCAGCCCCCAAAGGCGCTGTGGGCCACGCACTGCTTCTGCCCTTCCTTGTCCTGCGACCGAGAGCATGGCATCACTGGCACGCACCTCACAGACAACGCTTTTGGGCCACATTGTGCCTCACCTCCATGTGCTCGCCCAGCCACCAGCCGCTGTGTGAGAAGCTGGAGCAGCCCAGCAGCTCCTCGGTGCCGGCACAGCAAGCCACAGCTGTGGCGTGCCAGGTGGGCGCTGAGCGTGCCGACCACACCGAGCGGCACAGCAGCTCCTTATCTGCAATGGGGTGAGAGGTGTCAGTGCAGGGCCCGCAGCACGTTTCAGGCACTGCCATCCCCCAGCCCTCACCTGGGCCCAGCTGGGCAGGCAGCCCCACCACACTGCTGGGTGTCTGCAGCCGCTGCTCCTCTGGGATCCAGGCCTTGCTGACAACATTCTTGGTGGCCAAGCTCAGGAGGCGCTGCCGCAGCTCAGCCACACCGAGGTGGGACTCAGCACTGAGCAGCATGGCTGCAATGCCTGCGGGAGCCGAGGGGATGCAGTGAGAACTGGGGAAAGCCAAAGAGACGCAGATGCACCGTGATGGTGGGCTGGGGTCCCTAAGGCTGCCCGCTGTGATGGGACTGAGAGGCAACAACAGGATCAAGGGAAGCAACAGGCAAGAGGAACTTACTGCGACCCATCGTCTACACGCACCCAAATGATCTGATCCCTTCTCCTGGGTAACAGTGATAGGATGAGAGGTAATGGCCTTAAGTCGTGCCAGAGGAGCTTCAGGCTGAGTATTGGGAAAAATTTATTCTCCAAAAGAGCAGTGATGCAGTGGCACAGGCTGCCCGGGGGGCGGAGGAGTGACCATTCCTACAGGTATTCCAGATCCATGGAGATGTGGTACTGAGGGATGTGGGCAGTGGGCGTGGTATACTGGGATTGGCTTGGGGATCTTAGAAGTCTTTTCCAGCCTTAATGATTCTATGGTTCTATGAGTTGGAAAGGGTCGAAGGTGCTATACTCGAAATACAACTTCCACTCAGTTTTGGTGCAAACACATCCCACCCTGAGCCACAAGAGATCCTGGAACCCGCTCACCTGCCACATGTGCAGCCGCCTGCGATGTGCCGCTCTGCGCGGTGAAGCAGGTGCTGCAGTCACTGGAGGCACCAATGATGTCGTCCCCTGGGGCAAACAGGTCGACACAGCGGCCAAAGTTGGTGCCCAGCGTGCCAATGGAGGCTGGCTGGTCCTCACGGTTCGTGGCCCCGACCGTGATCACCTGGAGGGGCAATAACAAAGGGGGTGCGGATGGCTCAGTGTGTTCCAGCATGTTCCCATGTGTGCCCACAGCCTGGGAACCCCCCTGCCCGTACCTCCGGCTCAGATGCAGGTGAATACAGGCAGGCATCATCCTTGTAGTTCCCAGCAGCCACAACAACCACCGCCCCCATCTGCACCATCCGCCGGCAGCCGGCGTTCAGCACACGGCTGTGGGCACCGGTGAAGGGCAGCAGCACCACCAGCAGCGGGCTGGGCTGAGCTTCCAGCAATGCCCCAACAAATTCCAGGCCTGCGGTACGGGCCAAGGGCTGGGGTTGATGGTAGGGCAGGGCTGAGGTGAGCAGGGCGGGCTGCTCCCTCTCCCAGTTGGGCACTCACCGATGAGCGTCCCGCTGATGGTTCCCTTCCCCTGGCAGTTCAGCACACGGAGGCTGTGGATGTGTGTCCCTCTGGCCACGCCGGCATCGCGCCCACTCAGCACCCCGGCCATGTGGGTCCCGTGGCTGTCACATTTGCTGGCCTGGAGCAGGGATGATTTTATGCCCTGATGCGTCGCAGAAAGGAGGGGGGTTAAGCACCAGGCTTGCCACACAAACATAGGCTCACCTGTCTGTGGAAGTGGCTGCTGTCCTCCTCAGGGACATTCTGGAAGTCGGTGATGAACACCCTGCCTGCAATCTCCCGGTGGGTGCTCTGCACGCTGGTGTCCAGCAGGTAGATCTGCACCTTGTCACCTTTATCTGCCCAGGGAAAAGGCAACAAATCAGCACGGTGCTCCCAAAATGGGGATAGGGGCCTCAGAGCTGCCACACTAAGGGATGGGAACACCCTGTGCTCACTGGGAGGGCTGTAGGTGTCTGTGCCGGGCAGTGGTGGTACGATCCTGCCCAGGTTCCAGGGGATGCTCTGTGCGAAGACGTACGCATCCTCCTCTACGTAGTCCACATGTGGAAGCCTCAGTGCCTGTGGGGAAGTGCAACACATCCTTCTCAGCTCCCCACAGCCTGGATTGCACTCAAAGGTAGCCAAAGGCTGGGCAAAGCCTTTGGCCAGTCTCCAGGGGATGGAGATGCCAAGACGCAACACACAACGGCTGGGCAGGATGACCTTAGTGCTCCTTTCCAACCCGACACTGCTCACACCGTTATCTCCACGCTCGTACCACGTCCAGGACGTCGCTGCTCATCTTCACCAGGAAGGCGGGCAGCAGGCTGAAGACGTGCAGCAGCTCACTCGGGTACCCGCGCCGTGCCGCCCGCACCCGCAGCGCCCGCGCCGTGCCGCGCACCTCGGCCTCACCGCTGCCCGCCCGCAGCAGCACCACGTAGCGCCCGGGCAGCCGCCACGCCGCCTGCAGGGAGAGAGACACGCACGAGCGCTCGCCCGGTAGCGGGGAGCCGCACAATCCTCCCTTTTCCCTCCCCCGCCCCGCTGCTCACCTTGGCGGCCCGATGGAAAGCGGCGGGCCGCGACGGGGCGGCCCCTAAAGCGGTCGCCGCATCGTCGGCCGCGCGCTGGGTCAGCGCCGGCTCCGCCACCGCCAGCAGCAGCAGCAGCAGCGCCCGGGGGTCCATGGCACCGCCGCACCGACGGCACCGACGGAGCTGAGAACGGCGGAACGGTTCTGCCAGGCGCGGATCACGCCGTCGTGACCACCGGGACGCGTTAACCATTAACGGGGAGCCCCGAGGCGGGCAGCGAGCAGCCGGACCCCCCTCGCCGTGCAGCGTGCAGCCCCCCCCGGCCCTGCCCGGACCGCGAGCAAATATGACCGCCTTTACCCTTGCGAACCCAAATGCCCCCGAGAGCCCCCTCTCCTCCGTGCCTCTCGCTGCCTTCGTTCGGCGCTGTGTCGTGAAATCCTCTAATCCCATTCGGGCATTCCTCGCTGAGCCGTCACACGCCGCCAATACGGAGATCTCTCCTCTTTCTGGCGCTCCTCTCATCCTTCTGTCCCCACCTCCCTCCCGCGCTGCCCCGGGTCCCCCCCCCCCTCCCCGGCTCTGGGGAAAACCGGAAATGGAACCCCCCGTGGGGACCGCGATCTGCGGGGACATCCCCAGAGCTCTGCGGGAGGAGGGGAGATGGGGTTGGCAATGGGAAAAATAATCATAGTAATGTAGTAATTCGAAAAATAAATAAGGGAAGGTGGGGGGAGGAGGAACTCTTGCAGAAGACAGATCTGATTCATAGGAGAAAAAAAGAAGAAAAAAGAAGTACTGCATTTAAACTGAATCCTTTCCTTCGAAGGACTCTGTTCTCACGAGAGCCGTGATGTTTTAGTAAGGGTTTATGAAAAGAAACCGCAGCAGGCTGTGCACCAGCCGGGAATCGAACCCGGGTCGCAAGAATGGGAATCTTGCATGATACCACTACACCACTGGTGCTGTGCGAGCTGCAGGATGGACCCCCACCAGTACCTGCATAGAGGGTGGTGGAGGTTTTCACTTTGAACATCAGGAAAAGTATCTACCCAGGAAGGGAGTGATGCAGTGGCACAGGGAGCAGGGTGGTCACCATCCCTGGAGGTTCCAGAGCCCTGGAGATGAGGCACTGAGGGATGTGGGCAGTGAGCATGGCTGGGCTGGGTTTGGGGATCTCAGAGCTCTTTTCCAGCCTGAAAGGTTCTGTGATGCTATGAATGTCCCTGCCATGTGAGATGGGAAAAGTGCTCTACGGGATCCACGGGCTGAAGGTGAGCTGTGGCAGCCAGGCTCCAGGAAGGATGTGGGCCCACGCTGGGCAGTTCTCCCCAGCCCTGCTGCTGCTGCACTGTTTAGCCAACAGCTCGGCGCTCCCCGCCCTGCCAGTGGCACAAACACTGAGTTTGTGGAGCTGCCACCCGGCTCTTGTCACCTTGCAGAGGTGTGAGTGAAGGGCAGGGCAGTGCTGGGATGGGTGCTGGGGGCACAAGGGTCCCGGGAGGGGATGTTTTTTTGTGCTGAGAGCAGCCAGCATCCTTGGTCCACTGTATATGGGCTGCAGGAAGCCAATGGGCCAGAGTCACCTCCAGCAAAATGACTCAAAACACGTGCCCAAAGTTGGCAACACACAGCCCAGGGCTTTGGGCTCTGCCAGACCCCCCCACCAACCCCCAGGAGCCATTCCCTATGCAGGAGGTGGGGAGCACCCCATTGTCCATCGACAAATGGAACATTCCAGGGCACAAACAAGGAAGATCTCAGCTGCGGGAGTCTCAGAATCCAGCTTTAATTCCAGGGAGGCTTTGATAAATGGGAAAACTGCCGACATCTCCTCCCTACACAACCCATGGGATTGGAGCACTGCTGCTTACCTACACAGCCCGGCACAGCCCGGCTGCTTCCCAGCATGTCCTTCTCGCTGGCATTTGGGCTTCCCTGTGCCCATCCCAGTGCTTCCATGGTGCCAGGGCTGCACTTTGGGTGTCCCCTCCATGCAGCACCAGTCCCCTAGGGGACATCATTTTTCAGGCTCAAAGAGGTGGTCGCTGTCCTCGAGCAGAATGTCTGACCCCTCTCCCAGCCCATAGTAGAGATCATTCACCTTCCTGCTGGCTTTTTGTGGGGAGCCGGGGTGCTCACCCTGTCCAGAGCAGCCTTGGGGTGATGAGGGGCTGTCGGGCACAGAGCTCTCCAGCGAGGCCGTGTCCATGTCCTCCAGGAGGGACACCAGTGGTGCAGAGCCCAGGGGCGGCTGGGAGGGGCTGCAGGGACAGATTGGGGTGACAGTGACAGTGGGGTTAGCAGGATGCTCCCCTGGGCTGGCTGCTCGCCCAGCTCTGATATCAGCAGGGTAAATAATTTGGCACCGAGGTTCAACCCCCCCCAGCATGCATCTGACCCCATGCCCATGTGTACCACGTACCAGCTGCCAGGCTCCAGCTGTGGGGCTGCCTCCTGGGGGTGTTCTTGGGGTCCCCCCGATTCCTGGTGCACCTCTGCCTTTGCCTGCAGCAGTGCCTGTGAGCAGCTGCGGGGCCGGGGCTGTGCTGATGTCTGGACCTGCTCGTAGGAGGGCAGGCTCTTCTCGTAGGCACTGCTGTAGGGATCCTGCAGGCTGTGGGGTATGGGGTGTCAGGCAGCTCCCCATGCTGCTGGGAGATACGGGGGGATGCACACACCACATGGCTGCCAGGACATGTGTCCCAGGAGTGGGAGGCACGTAGGGACCCACTAAGAGCCCCCCGGCACCTACCTGAGTGTCTCCAGGTTGCCCTTCTCCGGCAGCAGCGTGGCTTTGTGGTCTGGAAACTTCTCAGCCTCAGGCTGCACAGGGACAAATGTCACCTGGGGGGAAGAAACGCAGAATCCAGTGGCTGCCATCTGCTTGAGAAAAAGTCTGCCTGGAAAAAAGCCCTCTGTGCCAGAGCCACGAACACGGGAGGGACGCTACTGCCCTGCCGTGCCCTCCGCCAAGGAGACTGGAGGGTCACAGCCATGCTCAGGCTTTCCCAGGCTCCCACACCTTGCAGATCCCACTCTGAGCTTCCAAAATCCTCCCCCAGAGCACCTGGATCCCATCGAGCCCCAACACCAGGACAAAGCCCCCATCCCTCGTGCCCTACCCTGGGGTAGCACTGGCACATGCTCCACGTGATGCCCACGGCGATGAGCAGGATGCCCCCAGCACAGAAGGTGGCGTAGATCTGGGGCTTCTCCACGCTCATGATGAACATCCCTGTCATCACCAGGAAGAAGCCCAGCATGATGAACCCGTAGCGAAACGTCTTCTCCTCGGCCATGGGCAGGCAGTGGGAGGGCTGACGCCGGGAGCTCTGTGCCGAGCACACCTCCAGGGACAGCAGGAGTGGTTTCTCACTGCGGAGGCTGCCGGGGGCTGGGGATCGGCTGCGAGTGGGGCTGGTCCTGCCCAGGGCTGAGCCAGCCAGTTTTTATGGCTTTGTAATGAATGCAAACAGCAGCTCGCGTTCACACTCCAGTGAAGCTGCCCGGCACGTGCCCAGCCAACCTTCCCTGCGGGCACAAGGGAGGGGATGGGGACAGCGAGGTGATGGGACAGGAACAGCAAGATGCTGGCAATATGGGGACTGGGCCACCACAGGTGTTTCCACAGCCTGGGATAAGAAACAGGGTTGTTGAGTGAGGTCGGCCGTTGCAGACTCAGCACTGGGCAAATCCTCAGCCCCCAGGTATTAAATTACATAGATGTGTATATTATATAGGCACAGTGGTGCATAGATGTATAGGTATACATGTGTATAGGTGTACAGAGACATTGGTGTGTAGGAGCAGAGCTACATCTGTATGTTTGGCTGTGGCTCTGCAGACACCCTGCAGCCCTGCAGGGGTTCCCTGGGCACTGCTGAGCTCCCTGGGATGCAGCCACCCACCCCAGCTGTGGGTTTATCCACTGCACTGCACACAAATGGGGGCTGAGCAACACTAGATGTCTTCTCTGTGTGAAATGACAAATGCACACGGACACCATGAGCACACGTGTGAGCAGCTGAGCATTTCTGAGCAACGTGAAGCCAGGCGTGGGAAGTCAGTGAGCGTTGGGAGCAAGGCGGGAGAGACAGGTGAGAGTGGGGGGCATGGAGGAGGCAGAGGATGTGTGGAGGGCATGGGGAAGACACAGAACAGAGGCAGCACACACCGTGCTGCACTGCCCACTGCCCCCGCTCTCCTTGGCACAGCCCAGACCTCTGCTCCCAACCTGCCTGCAGTCCCAGCTGGGATCTGCCTGCTTTCCCCCAGCTCTGTACCATGCTCCTTGCTGCAGGTGTATTTTCCAGCTCCTGCTTGGAGTGGCTGAGTGCTGGTGGGACCTTGGGGGTGGCCGTGCTCCATCATGGCACAATGGGCGATCGCTCACCGCTGTCATTCCTTCCCACTTTGGGGCAGAACCCAGTGTGGGTTGGGCAGGGCAGCCAGTGAGGGTTTCCGTACTGAAACACCAAACATTTGCAACCAGAGGTGGTTTTATTAAAAACACGAAGGCTTCCAACATGCCAGCTGCGAACATTGTCCCAGATGCATTGCTCAGAATGCAGGCAGCCCCGTGCCACCCGCTCTCTCCCCTTGCTGAAGGACGGGGCTCAGTCAGACACCCCGAACACTGATGTTCTCGTAGCTGGGGGGCGGCGTTTCCTGTGGCCCAGCAGGGCTCTGGGTGTCCAACCATGAGGGGCTGGGGCGGAACAAGGCGCTGTCGGAGGAGCTGAGGCGGCGGCCGCTCTGCCAACGCTCATCCTCTTCCTCCTCCTCCTCCTCCAAGTCATGATATGGCGGTGGTGTCAGCTCCTCCTTGCTCACTGCGGGGTGGAGGTACGTGCCATGAGCAGGTCTGCAGGTCAGGGCTTCTTCGTAGGTGGGGATGGCAGTGGCGTCCCAGGAGCTGCAAGGGAAGAAGGCACCCAGCAGTGCACACCATCAGTGGGAGCTTCTCAGGGCCCATCAATGGGAGCACCTCAATGCCAGTTGATTGGATCTTCCCAGTGGCCTCAACTGGACTATCTCTGTGCTCAACAATGGGAGCATTCCAGTGCCCATCAACCAGACCATCCCAGTGCCCACCAAAAGGATCATCCAGCTCCCTGACAACTGGAGCTTCCTACTGCCCCATCAGCCAGAGCATCCTTGAGCATGGGGACACACGCATGCTAGTGGTGGTACTTGGGTAGGTTTTGCACACCTGGAGACAAGGAGAGACTATGTCAGCTGCTGCCTGGCACCAGGAGGGCTAGGAGCTATGCAGGACGATGGACACCATCATCTGTTCCTTCTGAGTTGACTGACCTCACCTTGAGGAAGAGGAGATGCAGCCCCACGAGGTGCCACCTCTGGCACCAAGGGCCACATGCATGTGTCTGGCTGCAGAGCAGTAGAGGTGGTGCCTCTCAGTCCTGTTCTGTGCCACAGTGCTTCTTGTAGGCAGAAGAGCATCCTCTTAACAACCAAACCCCTTCCAGGGCCCCACAGCCACCCCTAAAGCACAGGAGCTGCTGGGAGCTGAGCAGGCGGTTTGCACGAGCAGCCAGGTGAGAGCTGGGCTTTCTTGTTCAGTGCAGTCCCAGTCCACCCCACGCTCACCTGGGCCTTCCATGTGCCAGCCCTGCTGCTGCTGCTTCCAGCTGCACTTTGCTGAGCAAACACAACTTGTGTACAGGGAAAACCTCCGCCCAACCTTTGCCCTCCCCATGCAGGATGCCAATGCTCAGCGATGGCCTCCTGCTGCAGTGCCAGGGTGATGTCAAAGTGATGCTATTCCATCGCTATGGGCGCCATGCTGGGGACACTGCTCCACTGATGTGAAGCCTACCAGAGCCTCAGACAAGCTCACAGAGCCCCAGATACTTGGATGAGCACCAAAAGCCCTGCAGAGCCAGGGACCAACCCCCTGGGTCAGTAATACGTCTTAGTGCTGCAGTCCCATCCCACTTAATGCCAACCTGAGAATTGGGTTTTTTTCCTTTTTTAGTTTTGACCCCATTTTGGTATAGATAACACAAATCCAGCCATTCTATAGAGCAGCATAAATTCATCCCGTTCACTAAAGACCATCAAAAACAATGCAGCACACTCCCTGTGCACACCAAAGAATGAGTGGCACTGGCCAAGGAGCCACAGGACGTCACACAGCTCCCACACTGTGCATGGGGATGGGGTTGGCCAACACCACTGCCCAGAAAATCACTGCAGCCTTCTGCTTTCTGGCTCTGCACAGGCACCCAATGCCCCGCAGGGCTGAAGTGCTGCTGGAGGATGAGCACAGTGCAGGAGCAGCCGGCGTGTGCACGGAAGCACGGGTTGATGCTAACGCACAACGGCATCCGCTCAGGAGCAGAGGGTTCGAGCAGCCGAGCACGCAGCAGCACCCACACCCACCTGCAGTTCCACTTCTCCGGGGGCTCAGCGGTGAAGTACTGCAGGTCGCGGGGGAAGCGGTACTGATAGCGCCGTGACACCACGCTGGCGTTGGCTTTGACGGACCAGAGCAGCCCAAAGAGGAGCAGGATGCCGCCGATGCCGCAGCAGAAGAAGCTGACGGAGCGCAGCAGCGCGTTGGAGGAGCTGGGCACGGCCTGGGCCTCGCTGGGGGGCAGGAGGTGAGCCCCGCTGCCCACTGCTGTGCCCACCTCCCCGTCGCTCCACCAGGCGAAGCACAGCGTCCCCGTCACCAACAGCACGACCCCGGTGATGGTGACGCCGTAGCGGAACGAGGCGGCCACCATCCTTCGGACGTTAGCACGGCTGGCAGAGGAAATGCATGGGAGCTCACGGCCTGCAACACAGGAGAGGGGTGGGAGGGACGAAGGTGCGGAAGAAACCTCCAGGACCAGAGCAGGGACTTTTCCAAGGGTTGCGCGCTTCAGTGTCCTCTTCCTACTCGATACCCACCGCCTACATAGAATCAAAGAACAGCAGAATGGCTGAGGTTGGAAGGGACCTACAGCCCCACCCCAGCTGCGGGCTGGCTGCCCCCAGCTCCAACTGCCCCGGGCCCAGCCGTGGCTGTGGGCACCTCCAGGAATGGGGCACCGCAGCTCTGGGCACTGCTGGGGCCTCCCCACCTCTGAGGAAAGAACTTCTCCCAGACCCCAGTGTGGACATCAACAGCCCCCATATAAAGCCATGATTATGTCACTGGTCACTTAAACGCACTCAAATGCACATAAACGTGCAAAAGAGATGACACAACACTCCCACCCCAAATGAGAACCACGGGCAGTCGAGTTACGGGGCGGCTCCAGGGATTGTATGGTTCTTGTCTCTGGGGTCTGCTGCAGACTGCCTCCCCACCTCAGAGGAATGCCAGCTGGGGTTCTGATCAAAGCAAGGCTTATTAGAGGAGGCAGGGAGGGGATGTAAATCTCAGATGTCATCACTCAGCATTGTCAGTGCACATTTTTCTCATCTGAAGCCAGATACAAATTAGCCTCATGGTGACAGTAGGTGCCTGGTGCTGCTACTCAAAACCAGGACCTGCCAGGACCAGGAGCTGCACCACTTCTTGCTTTCTCAGGGGCAATGGCCAAGGACACCCCCACAAGCCACAGGGATGCTGGTGTGAAACAGGGAAACAGCCAGGAGGCTACGTGAACTTGCCCAGGACAGGTCTTAAGACACCATGTGAGCAGCTGCTCCGCTGTGCCACACAGCTCAGGTCAGAGTGGGAATCCATCCCCACCTCCAATAAAAGCCAGGAACCTGCTGGACACGGGGCTGGGGCCACCAGTCCTGCACTGTGTGTGCAACCAAGGGCAGGAGGAGCTGGGTTATGTTGAGCCACTATTTATCAGATGGGCTCACTGCATGGAAAGTGAAATTAATTTGTAGTGAAAGAAGAATGGTCTGATCTTATCTACTTCTAATGAAGAAATCCGAGGAGAAAGGAGAGCTGGGAAGTCCACAGGACAGGGAGCACAGATGGTGTGCATGGTTCTCATCCCACGGCCACAAGCCCAAATTGCTGCCAGCAGCAGCCAGGGGCACCCAGCGGCAGCCAGAGGTCACATCTGGGCCCAACATGAGTCAGAGCTTCACCTCAGAATGAGGGGATGCCTTTTGAACAGAAAGGAACCGAGCTGACATGGAGAAAAAGTGCTCTCTCCGTGTTCGGAGCTGGGAGGTTTGGGAGATGCTGCCGGGGGGAAGGGGAATTTCAGCCCCCGCATTGCACGTACCTGGGAGCAGGGGGAGGAGGAGGAGAGCTTCTGGGAGGTGGCAGATTGACAGCACAAGAATGAGCCCTTCTCTCCTGACAAAACCCGCGGGGCTGAACGCTCCCCCAGCGCGGGGGCGGCCGCTCACGCTGTCACCACCGCCGCGATCCCCTCGGCAAAACCTCCCCGTCCGCCCTCGACCTGGCACGGCTCTCCCCGAGCATCCTTCTAAGCCCTTTGAACGCACCCCGTTAGAAAAGAACAAGGAAGCATCCGGAGGTGCCCTCATCCCGGCTGCTGTCGGCACATCGGACCGTTGGACCCATGGGACCCCCAGCGCAGCACCCACAAGGGAGGCTGCCGGATGCCCTTTCCGAGCTCCCATCTCCAGCATCCGAGGCACGCTTGGCTCTGCCCCATCTCCCTCGACCCGCCCTGAACCACGCGTAGCCGGGAGAAAGATTTGCATGTTGCATGTCCAAACAGACACAGAGGTTAATAGTTTACATAGTTCCAGCGAGATGCTGAGAATAGCAGCCCCCATATAAAGTTATGCAGATGGTGATTCATAGGGACTACTGAGCGTTGCTCGGAGAAACACTCTTTTCCAGAAAAACGAGAAACGAGAAGCGCTCCGAACCCCTTCGGACAGCAGGACCCGCCTCCCACCCATCCTTCCACCGCACGATGGAGGACTTGGAGCGCACCGACGTGCCAAGAGGAACGGAGACGCACCAATGCGTCAGCGCCAAGTTAAGAAGATTCCTTTCTGCCTCGGACTGAACTTGTCGGCGTTGGTGGTGTTGCGCTGTCAGCAATCAGGGGGTGGCACAGTCCGGACGCACGGCTCTCACCAACTTTCCAGCCGCATCCTATCGCCGTGCTGCCGGCGGGACCCGCGGCGCGCACAGCCCGTCCCGTCCCCGCAGCACGTCGGGGCTCCTCCGGCACAAGCCGCCGTTCCCCCCCCAACCCGGGGAAGAGCCCCGCGGTCCCCGTGCCGTACTCACCCGCCGTCTTCGACCCCGTTCCGCCCGGCGGCTCCCGGAGCTCGGCCCGAGGGGCGGGCGGGGCCGGGCGGGGCGGGGGGCGGGCGGCGGCGGCGGGGCCCCGCGGAGCTCCTGGGAGCTGCATCGTGGGCTTCGGGGTCCGCGATCTCCTAGGAGAGGGGGGGGTGGAGGTCGGGGAGGGGGAGCGGCATTCTCATCCTCGGGGGGTGGCTGGGGGGTGTGCTCGATGGGCCGGGTTTGTGGCTGCGTCTGAGGATGGTGAGGGCACAGCCCTCGGGGGTGCTTGGGGTGCAGGAGATGGGGAGAGGGCTGCGAGATGAGGAAAGCACAGACAGTGGGACACACACATCACTGCTGTGTGGCTGGGGCTGCAGTACCCTAAGAACCAGTACCAGGAACCTACGGGCGAGATACTGGTACCCTGTGGGTGGGACACCAGGAACTTCTGCATGGGTCCCCCCTGCCCTATAGATGGGGACACCAGTAACTTCTGTGTGGGTCCCCACTGCCCTGTAGGTGGTACACCAACACCCTGCAGGTAGGACATCAGCACCCCATGGGTGAGACACTGGTACCTTACTGCATATCCTCCTGGGACACCAGTACCCTATGGTGTGTAAGTGGATCCCCACCGCTCTGTGATTTCTGTGCTTCTCCTCTCTTTGTGGAGCCCTCCGTTCCCTCATTCCAGTTGGATCTCCTTGCTGCACAGCAGCCGTGGGCATAGCTGGATTTTAAACAAGCCGAGGGCGTTCTGATCTGAGATTTGGGATGAGCTGTGTGAGTGGCAGCTGGATCAACGCATGCTCCTGTTCCCACAGGTGCAGGCAGATCTCACCAGCAGCTGTCACACCACGCTGTGGTTGCCGAGCAGCTCCACAAACCGTGAGCTCCAGCTGCTTTCAACACAGACATCTTGTGGACACACTTGTGCTGCTGCTGAGCCCCGGGCTGCAGCTCCTCACAGCCTCACAAAGCTGCTGCTCAGCCTCACAGCCATGGGGGCTGCACCACAGCGTGGGCTGCAACAAAGGCAATTGAAAGGGACGAGCAACTGAGCAACATTTATCCCTGATAAGACTAATAGAGTTTCTTCTGGTTGGAACAATGGGGTATTTTTATAGCTGTGCAGTCTTTACATAACCAACACCTTTGAGCACTTGTTTCAGCTCCCCTTTTCCACTTTTTTTTTTTCTTTGTTTTGCACACAGCATTTCTGTTTTCCCTTGGCCTAGGTAACCAAACCCTGAGGTCTGGATGCTGCACTGAGCTGAGGTTTGATGCTTTTGGAGCACAGCCTGGAGTTTTAGCGCTTTACATCATCCGGGTGTGGGGCCATAAAATGCTTGAAATGTTGAAATAAATGAAAGCAGACAGGTGACTGAGTGACAGCAGGATGGCGACGGCCAAGGCAGCAAAAGTCTGAGCTTTATTTGGAGGGAAAGGGGCTGTGAGTACATCTGCTACCAGGAGGCCAAACACACATGCAGACTTGCTGGGAGCTGAAAACAGGAGAAAAATTTGGCCTGCAGAAAAAGACATCCTCCTGTATTTGCTTCTGGGGACATCAGCAAGCCCTCAGCATCACATCAGCCCCAAATGGGTTGTGTGTGTTCCCCAGCTGCCTTTGCAGCAGTTCACCTTGGGCATCCTGGAGGCCACGGGCACACGTGTGTGTTACAACTCCAAACTATTTATTGCATGGGGGGCCTCTCAGGGACTGCAGCTCCTTTCTGATTCCCAGCACAGTCAGTGTCTCCTGGATCTCACTGATGGAAGGAGCCGGGGACCACCATCACCTGAAGGTTCAGGTTGGATAGCAGGAAAACATTCCTCTCCAAAAGAGCGGTGATGCAGTGGCACAGCTGCACAGGACTCACAGCTGGACTCCCCATCCCTGGAGGTGCTCCAGAGCTGTGGGATGTGGCACCGAGGGATGTGGTCAGTGGGTATGTTGGGATGGGTTGGGCTTGGGGATCTTCTCCAGCCTTTGTGGCTCTCTGATAGCACAGTCACTTCTCAGCCCACTGCCCCAGCACAGTGGCTGTGTTGGGCCATGAAGGCTCATCAGCACTGCCCAGCTGCTGCCTCTCCTACACAGCCAGCCCTACCCCAGCCTGTAAGCCCAGTGCTGGCCCCCAGCTGCTCCAGCACCCAGCTCCTCCACCACAGCCACACTGCAGGGGCTGCTGAGGACACCGGCCCTGTGACAATGCCTTCCTCTCCCAGCTCTGCTCTGTTTTGACAAGTGATTGTTCTTATAAATCCCAGTGGTTGTAAAGCTGGGTTTAGTGAATACACCACAGCTCTCGGCACGTTTTTTTGGCAGAATGTGCTGACCTTGCTTCCCAACACAGCAAACAGGCTCTGAATGCTGGGCCCCATCCCACAGATATTCCAGACTTTATCTCACACCCCACATCTGCTTTGTCCAAAGGTGATCACTGGGGTCCCAACCCCAACCCTCCCGTATTTTTTCCTTAAACCTCTAAAGCTGCAATGTAACACCTCTCTTCAGTCACAGGATGTATTCCTCAGTATCAGCACAAACACTTGCCAACCCCCAGGTGCCACACAGAGCCATGCTGCAGCCTGTGTCCTTCCACACTGTTTGTTCAAGGTGCTGAAATGTGCTTTGGTTTCTCAGCAGAGGGAGCTTCTCACGTACCAGTTTGAGCACCAACACGGGCAAACCCTCTGAAATCACATCCTGTTTACAGGTGGGACTCCTGACCCCCCCATAACCATGAGCTCAGCTACTTGCTGGACAAAGAAGGCTTGCAGCCTTTCCAAAATTCCTGATTAATTTTCATCACTAGTGCTACTGCCCATCCTTCTGACATCCCAGTGCCACCCGACAGCACTCTGGCAGTCAGTACCAGGGCTAAGGGAGCTTGCATGAAAAGAAGAGCTTTCTCACTCTCTCAGTGCCTTCCTTTGGTCCCTCTGAATGCCTCTTGTCGCTCTTCTCACAGACACCCAAGTTTTCAGCCTACTTTTGTCTGCAGCTCGCATGCTCTGCGCAACATCATGTACCTTTACAGCTTCATCTTTCCATTCTTTGTCCAAAAGCTGCAGCACAGCCATTGCTAAGTCCAGCTTTAAACCAACAAAGTGCTGCCGGTGTTGGCAGAGCAATGTGATAAGCACTCACCAAGGAGGTGATCCATGTGCTTAAGAAGCCCCTGCCCTATGCCTACACAGAGATGTGTGGGGCACGAACTCAGCAGAGAGCTGATCAGGGCAGGAGGACAAGAATATTTAAAAAGTATTCCTCACTTAGATCAGCTCTCCAACCTGTTGTACGGTGACAGCAGAAGCATTTGTACTGCACAGCATGCCCAGAACAGCACGAGTGGGTGGAAGGGATGGCAGGAAGGAAGAAGACTGCTTTTTTAAGCACCCTTGAAAGGATAATTTAATTGAGGAGAACTGGGATTTCAGTCTTACAGAAGACTGATCTCAGCTTTTCGCACCACAGTTGAAAATGATGCTTTGCTAAGCCCGCACTGTTTGCTGGATGAAGTTTTGCTCACACCCAACATAACTAAAATTGAAACAATTCAGCCTTAAAAAAACCTGCCTCCCCTTCCCTCACCCCCTCAGATTCCTGTACCTGGCACCACTACGCATGCAGCTGATTCCACTGCAATCTGAACAGTCATTCATTTCTGTTCCTTCCAAGCAGTTTCACATTGCAGTCTTTGAGCTCACCTGCTCCCTCCTTGTTGCGCAGGGCCTTACAAAAACAAGAGCAGAGCATGAGAAATGTTATAAACACTGTTAATGGATCTTCATAATAAAATACAAATAAATAAACAGTTTCAAAGCATTCTTTACACCGAGGGTGCAAATATCCCCTTGTGAATAAATGATGCTGTCATACTATAAAGCCTGCATTCAGTCACCCTTAGATGAAGAATAATTATTTAGCTCCTTTAGAGAGGTTAAAATAACCTCATGTAGGGCATGGGAAACTTCTCTTCTGTGCATAATTCCAGCCAGCAGGCAAATTGGTAAGCAAAGGCAGATAACATCGGCTTAAATACAAGAAGGAAAAGAGCTAGCAGACAGCCTAGGCACAAGTGCAGTGAATACAATCTGGCCGTGAATAAAGTTAGAGTGAAAATCAGAACATTTCCAAACGTCAGAGCAGCAACATTGCAGAGCAGTCTTCTGATACGAGCAATGAGACGAAAAAAAATGAACCAGGTTCAAAGCAGAGTCTCTGGGTTTCCTGAAGGAGACTACAAGGTGTGACTGAGCTTTGAACCGTGATGCAGCAATCCTTCCCAGTCCAGCACTCCTGAGTCTCTGCTGTGGCAGTCAAAGGTGCAGATCCTGCTTCCAAAGAGGAAGAGGCACTATCTGACATGTCAGCATGCCATGTCACGACGTGACAACATCGGCGTCCTCATGAAATACCCTCATACCACATTCCCGTGGCACAGGGCCAGCCAGCAACTCCTTGGTGGACTCTCTGAACTCAGTGATGCTGTGACTGGGTCTCTGTGCCCCCAGAGCAGCAACCTGAGGCTGATGGAGCAGGGCTCAGGCCGCCTGCTGGCACTGTGTGAGCACGTTCCTGGAGCTGCCTGCAGGACACCGCTGTCACCATACTCCTCTCTAACACTGCACCTCTTGAGGGACTCTAGCTGCAGAAATGCCTCATTTTCCTCAAGGACGTGCTGTACGTCTGTCTGCTGTCACGCTGTGGAGAGTAGGAGGAATTTTCCATCAGGGTTTTAGAGAACAAGCTCCAGAAAGAGTCTGCCTCTTTCTCCTTTCTACAAAGCGGATGGCAAGCATCTTGGAGTTTCTGTGGGGCACCAAAACCACCACAAGGCTGCATGAGAGGCATGTGACAGGGTTCTGCCCCCCAGCCTAAAGGCACCAGCATAATTCCCTTTGACTGAGTGACCCTGGGCACAAAGCAGCTTCTCCACAGAGCTGCCAATGCCCTATGACAAGACCCATTCCCCTATAAGCCCTGACTGGGGGGGTCCCTAATACCTCAGGCCCTGTTCCCATCCCCACACCCTCGCTCTGATCCCAATACCTCAGCTCTAGCCCCATACTCTCACCCAACCAAGGGGTATCCAATACCCCATCCCCAACAGAAGGCCTCAAATACCTCAGACCCCATCCCCAACAGAGGGTCCCCAATACCTCAGATCCCATCCCAGCACCTCAACCCCGATTGCAGGGACCCCAATGCTTCTGTCCCCGTCCCCATCCCCATCACTTCAGTCCCCACCACGAGGTCTCCCGTACCTCAGTCCCCAGGGGCATGGATCCCCAGTCCTTCAGCCCAGCCCGGGGATCCCCAGCCCCCAGCCCCGCACCCACCCCTCGTCCAGGTGCCGCCCCCGCCCCAACCCCGGCGGCCGCGATGAGGGGAGAGCCGGGCCGACCTCGCTCAGCCAATCAGCGCTCTCAGCGCCTGGTCCGATCTCCCCGCAGCTCTCTGATTGGTCTCTCCCCTCCCCTCGCCTCAGGGCGGAGACCGGCGGAGACCAATGAGACGCGAGCTAGAGGGAAGGGAGGCGGGGCCGGGCTGCGAGCGCGCGAGCAGCGGGTGCGGTGCAGCGGGGGTCCGGCGGTGCGGTGCGGTGCGGTGCGGTGCGGTCGCCATGTCGGCTGTGTGGTCGCTGGGAGCGGGGCTGCTCCTGCTGTTGTTGTGGGTGCGGCACCGGGGGCTGGAGGCCGTGCTGGTGCATCACCGTTGGATCTTCGTCTGCTTCTTCCTGATGCCTCTCTCCATCCTTTTCGACGTGTACTACCAGCTCCGCGCGTGGGCCGTGCGGCGGATGCACAGCGCTCCGCGGCTGCACGGACAGCGCGTCCGGCACATCCAGGAGCAGGTGAGACCGGGGGGAGCTGGGAGACGGAGCTGGGGGCCGGCACTGGCCG
Organism: Centrocercus urophasianus; assembly: GCF_019232065.1. Lineage (NCBI taxonomy): Eukaryota > Metazoa > Chordata > Aves > Galliformes > Phasianidae > Centrocercus > Centrocercus urophasianus. Next base: position 24,642,759 of record NW_024884733.1, on the reverse strand, counting down.
CTGGGCTTCTGCTCGTGGCTCTCCCGTCCGGGAAGGGGAGGCTGTGGGAGACCCTCGGCAGAGGTTGGGGCTGCTGGGCTGCACGGTCCCCTCCAACACGGGGCGGCCCGCGGTTCTGTGCTAACGTGGCCCCTGTGGTGGTGTTTCTGAGGTGTAGTTTTGGTTGTTTCCTCTTGCAGGTGCGGCAGTGGAAGGATGAAGGTGGTAGGAGATACATGTGCACCGGTCGGCCCGGCTGGCTGACTGTGTCACTGCGTGTTGGGAAGTATAAGAAGACCCATAAGAACATCATGATCAACCTGATGGATGTTCTGGAAGTAGACAGTGAGAGACAGGTAGCACAACCTCTCATAATACTGAAATATACAGCTTTTGTTTTACTATATTTGTAGCTGAAGTGGAGCTAGGCTCCATCAAGAACAAAGGATTTTTGTAGCAGTAAACCCACCAAATTTTAGTTTTTACAGTGTGGGCTTGGAACATTCTATCCAAAAACCCAGCATATGGAATCACTTAGCTCTGTGTGCCGAAGCCTAGAAGACCAGAAGGATTGATGGCTCTGGGCACTGAGCAACAAGACGTTGAGGCAGAGGAGGAATCACTTAGCAGTTACAACTATTTTTAGGACTGCTTTTGGGAAAGCAGGGCTCTGAATTCTGATAACAGATGGAAGTGCGATCCAGTTATTTGTCATCACTCATTCCAAACACTTAATTTGTGACTGAGTCTTCTCTCTTTGTAGGTTGTTCGCGTGGAACCTTTGGTCACCATGGGCCAGCTGACTGCACATCTGAATCCTATGGGATGGACTATTCCTGTGGTGCCAGAGCTTGATGACCTTACTGTAGGTAAGGGTTGTTGTGATGAGAAGAAATGGACTCATTTCCTGCATTTCATTTACTTTTTTGCACTGACTCATTGCTTTGTGTGAACCTTTCCTAAAATACACTGTTGAACTTTGTTCTGGTAAAAATCACCTCCGTTCTGAAGTATGTTTCATTGGAACTGTTATGTGCTCCCTCAATCAGGTGGTCTGATCATGGGAACGGGCATTGAGTCTTCATCCCATATCTATGGGCTTTTCCAACATACCTGCGTGGCCTACGAACTGGTCCTTGCTGATGGAAGCCTTGTGAGATGTTCACCAGTAAGACAAAATGTTATTTTGCTATTTTTTGTTATGTCATTGGCAGTTATCAGTGTGGATAGATGATTTCGTATGACGTGCTTTTTGCAGACTGAAAACTCAGACCTATTTTACGCAGTGCCTTGGTCTTGTGGTACTCTGGGTTTCCTGGTTGCAGCAGAAATAAAAATGATTCCTGCCAAGAAATACATCAAATTACACTATGAGCCTGTACGAGGACTGAGGAATATTTGTGAGAAGTTTACTGAGGAATCTAAGAAAAAGGAGAACAGTTTTGTGGAAGGACTCGTGTATTCTTTGGAGGAAGCTGTCATCATGACAGGAGTCTTGACTGATGAAGCTGAGCCAAGCAAGGTAACTAAAGTTGTTCCCAATGAAAGCAGTACCCCAAAGTTTAACTGACACCTTACAGCCATATGACGATATAGAACTAGGACCATAAGAATTGAAAACACTCTTAATGTGGGATGAAAAGTGCAATCTGTCTGTCAGAATGCTTTAAATCGCAGCTCTTTGTAATGACAACAGAGCCTGTACTCTTCAATTAGGGAGAAGCGACCCATTAATTTCCATTAGTATAGCAAATAATTTAATTTACTGTGTTTGCATGTCAGTACTAAGGAGGAAATATCCTTTTTCATATACAGAACACTGCTGTTCCAAATTGCAGTTGTTCAGAGTAACTCCTCCAGCACGCTCTTAAAGACAGCCAGTACTGGTGAGACCAATCAGAGATGTGCACAGGAGGGATGTGCTGCTTGTTCACTGCACTGCTCAGCTTGGATATTTCTCCTCTGCCTTCATGAGGCTTTGGATTAATGAAGGCTTGAGAGGAACTTCAGGAATCCGGTTCTGCCACCTTCAAGGATTTTTAAGCTGCTCATAACAGGAAAGCCTTATTTAGACAAAATCTTAATGAGAGGAAAGATAAGTGGCCACCAGGCATGTGGCAGGAAGGAGAAATGAAGGCTCTCTGGGTTTCTTGAGACAGTGGAACTGTCACAGAGCGAATAACATCGCTTCCCATTGTAAAGGGACTTCAGGGACGTACTCAGTGCTGTCTAGTAGTTACTGTTACCTATGTTGGGATGTGCTAATGAATCTCTCTTACAGATAAACAGAATCGGCAACTACTACAAGCCGTGGTTCTTCAAGCACGTGGAGAAGTATTTGAAAGCCAATAAGACTGGAACTGAATACATCCCCTCAAGACATTATTACCACAGACATACACGCAGTATTTTCTGGGAACTCCAGGTAAGAACAGTTTGAAACTTGAAATAACATTTACGGGAAGGTACTCTGCTGTTTCCCAGTGTATGAACATTGTAGCTTCTTTTCCTTGGCAACACTTAGGGCATTGTATCACAACTTCCTCATTTATGGCTGAATGCTTTTCTGAGTGTAAAACTTAGGCACGTATTTAAGCAGTAAGCCTTTATGCCTACTGAGTGATTTCTAAAGACAGTGATAAAAACACAAAGGTGGAATTGTGGCTGAGGATGTGCCCTTCCTAAACTTGCCTAAGCACATAACACTCATTATAAGGCAATGGCATTAATTTGAGTTATATAAACTTACTTCTTCTGATGTGCAATTATGCAAAAATTTTATTTGACATTATGAAAGATTCCTATTGCTACATTTTGAATTTCTTATTGCTGCATTTTGAATTTCAGCTGCTGGAGAAGGTAAGCAAACAGGAGTTTGCTGTGTAACAAGTACTTCAAATTTTACAGCTTTAAAATACATTTAAGACCTGATCTTGTGCCTGTCAGTTCTTGCAAGAGTTTTGCAAGTTTCTCTTCTCAGGAGCTCCTCACAGCAGTTTTGAGATAATAGCCTGCTGTTCCCTGAACTTCATTTTTCTGCAAGTATTTAGGGCTGATGAAATATTGTGAGTTACACGAGTCTGTAAATCCTCTGTGGTAACAAGGAGATGCTTAGGGAAAGGCTCAGTAGCAAAATTCAGTTCAGACTTCTCTTAGTTCAGATTTGCATTTAGCAAAAGCATCAGCAGTTACATTTATTGAAAATTTCATTTAATATTTCTCTGAGGATTCTCAACTATTGTCTTCTGGTTCAATTACACACTCTTAAGTCAAATTTTTCTCGTCTTTCCTCTTTAAAGGATATCATTCCTTTTGGCAATAACCCTGTTTTCCGCTACCTCTTTGGCTGGATGGTTCCACCCAAAATCTCTTTGTTAAAACTCACCCAAGGAGAAGCTATTCGAAAGCTGTATGAGCAACATCATGTTGTGCAAGACATGCTGGTCCCAATGAAAAGCCTTGAAAAATCCATCCAAACCTTCCACGTTGACCTTAATGTAAGAACATGTGCAGTGAATCATGGAGTGCTTGTTGCAATATTTGTGGCCATTTGTTTTAAGACATAATATTCAGCTTGTGTAAAAGGTGATTAAACATGCATTTGGGTGTTGAGCTAGTTAATGGGGAATTGTTGTTCCTGGAGCACACTGCAAGTGTTCTGACTGAGCATCTCAATCTATTATGGTGACTAGAAAGAGGCTCTAAGGACTGCAGCAAGAGAATTGAAAAAAAAAGCTGTGTAAGATTTAATCCCACCTTGGGAAGAAGTCCTCTTAACTCTTTGTCACCTTTATTAAGAGATTGCTTAAATGATTATTATGTTAAAAATCATTTACCAAGTGTTTTCTTGCCTCTGCAGGTATACCCTCTTTGGTTATGTCCTTTCATATTGCCCAATAATCCTGGTATGGTCCACCCCAAAGGGGATGAAACAGAACTCTACGTGGATATTGGAGCTTATGGAGAGCCCAAAACAAAACAATTTGAAGCCAGGGCTTCCATGAGGCAAATGGAAAAGTTTGTGAGAAGCGTGCATGGGTAAGGTTCCCACTCCTTGGGATGATGCCAGTGCCATATAACTTACATCTGTGTAGTTTCATCACTCCTATGTTGCACTGCAGCAATTTAATACTACAACAACTTAAAAAGCATAATTGTATGTTAGTTTAATTATTAATTGTGATGCTGCAGTTTTATAATATGCTTGCACGATCATGATTTGATTGCAAAACCAACCAAATACGTGGGGTCACCGATGGAAGTTCGTGCGATGTGTTTGGGAGCTGGGCAGCATCCAAACATGTTGCCTCGCATCCTTTCAGCTCCATGCTGCTCTGGGAGTAGAATCTGCTGCAACAGAGCTGCTCCATGCAGTCAGAAGGACCTCAGCAGGTCCGTGCAGGCGGGATGTAAAGCAGCTGCTGTCCCAAGGCAGCGTAAGTACAGCGCAGTGACCGCTCTCGTCAAGGCTGGTAGCTCAGTCCTTCCAGAGGTAACCACTGACCTTGCAGATTGAGGCTGGCTTGTTTGAAGGCTGATCCAGAGCAGGGGCAGAGCAAGTGCTGTTTGGCTGCAGCAGGCCACAGGTCCTTCAGGAATCCCACAGGCTGTTAAAGTTTGGACAGCTTCCCTGCCTGCCCTTGGGGCTGCTGGGCTCTCTGCCATTGCAGCGGCACAGACTCTGCCCTGTCCTTGGGCTCGTGTGTCCTCCCAGTAGGAGGCCAGCCCTGACTGCTCCCTGCGTGGCACTGGGAGCATTTCCTACAGCTGGAGCTTTCGCAGTCATCTTTTTGTTGCTCTGATTCTGGTTACACAAGACCACAGTGGGTGTGAGATAGATCCCCACCATCTGTCACTGACTCCTGACAGCCTAATTTGTCGTAGTGGCATCAATAGGCAGGCAGTTACAGACTTGTTTCTCCCCAACAAAAACCAGCTATGCAGTGTTTTCATGCCATCAGTATCATTTAGCTGCATTTCTATATTTCTCAATCTAACAGTGATTACATCCCATGTGTTTGAGTAACAATGGTGAGTATGCTTCGAGGTATTATGGAGATTATAAAAGTCTTTTAGTTACGATGTGATCTGCCAGAGAACAAAGCAACCAAAAGTTAATGTTAAGCTTCTAAAATTAATTTGAAACTAAGCTTTTAATTTTAATCTTTTTGCCAACAAAGTTCTGTCTTTTCTGTACCTGTCACTGGAAAAAATGAACACTGTGTAAATGCTTTATCTCAGAGTTTCATAATCACAACGGGGCTCTTTGTATTTTACTGCTCTTTTCTGATGCTTGCTGCATTTTAGGGAGAACAGAGTGGAAGCAAGGAAGAGTATGCAACAATTTAGAACCCGTTCATTGCAGGGGAGTTGGATTAGATGGCCCTCAGAGGTCCCTCCCACCTCTAAGGATTCTGTGTTCGATGAAGTAACGATTCCATTTATTTGTGTGAATGGAATTCTGTTACACTGTGCTTCACTTACACGATACGTTTATATTCTTCACCTGATCTGATTGTGTTGGCTCACACCTTCCCAGTTTTATTCTCAGTGTGCAATCCAAAGAAAACTTAAAAAGTAGAACACGTTGCTCCATCTGTCTATTGGCTGAGGGTCCCAGCATGATCCATGTGAGCATTCTGGTGGTTTTCCTTCTGTTGAATATTTGCTCTCCCGAACTAGCCCTGTCCATTTTCCTCTTAATTCTTCTTCATACCCTGCGGGACGATTAATGCTGTATCTCTCACTTCCTTTTATTTTTCATTTCAGTTTCCAGATGCTGTATGCAGATTGCTACATGACCCGTGAGGAGTTCTGGGATATGTTTGATGGTTCGTTATACCACAGTCTGAGGGAGCAAATGAATTGCAAGGATGCCTTTCCAGAAGTGTACGACAAAATCTGCAAGGCTGCCAGGCACTGAGCTTGAACAGCCTAATTAAGCAATCAGGGAAAGATGAATTTACCATAGCTAGTCAGCATATCCTTTCTAAAGAAAAGCTTTATTGCTCTCCAAATAAGCTCATTCTTGTTGATATTTAAATGATATGAATTCATGCTTTATAAACTTATGTTTAGTATTTCCTAGTATGCTTTAAGAGCAGTTTTCCAAAACTCAAAGTGATTGTTTTTAAGAAATCTGAAGTGCTGATTACCTTGTATGTCTTGGACCTGTCTTGGACATAGGTGAGTTCACCTAGCTCCGAGCATAAGAAAAGTAACTGGAAAAGAGGACACTGAAGTGATGCCAGCTAGAAACTAGAGCTGTATTTAAAATTACTTCTGAAAATGGTAAGGAGGTGACAGAAAGAGGTGCCAAAGCTGAATGAATTGTCACATTAATCGTTTGCCTCCAGTCAGTAAGCTGTAGGGCAGCTTCGCAATGGTACCACGTCCTTCTGGCCGTGCGGAGCTGCGTGGCACATCAGCACACAACCACACTCCCCAGCAGTTGGTCTCATTTCAAAACTGAGCACTGAGGTGTGAAGCAAATGCTTTTTTACTTGTGCCTATCAGATTTGTACTGGTTTTGATTATAAAAAGTTACGTGGGTATAGATTTTAGTTACTTTATTGGTTAACAGTATTCTGTTGGGTTGTGCCCCCTGATAGCAACGCTCTGGCTTTGTACAACTACTGGAAAAATTGCTGCTATTTCATATAGGCAATTATTAATTTGGGGCTTTGCTTGTTGTGAGTCTGTTTATTTGAACTTTTGTATTTTTGCCTTTTGTTTTTGATTTTTTTGCTTAATTTTAGTGCCTTATAAACACTCAGTTGGAAGAGAACATGGTCAGTGAATCCCTTCTGTCCTGGCCAGCAGGAAAAGGAAGCGTGCCCTCACAAGTTAAGGCTTTATTTTCACAAGGTTTGCCAGAGCAAGTGGCTATGGATAGGAAGAGCCCTTGTTTTGGGTGCTTGGTATGCTCAGGCTTCAGTTCTCGCTCGAGAGGCATTTTTGCTTTTCAGTTTACCTGGATTAGATTGATAGGCTTTGTAAAAAGGACTGTTTCAGTCACCTGGAGAGGAGATCAATAGTAAATACTGTTCAGTTCCCTCTTCTGGTGCACAGCACAGTCACACACTTCATGCAGTCAAGCGTAGAAGTGTGGGAATGTTTTGACTCTGTAGCCAGAGACGTGATTCCACACCAAGCCCATGTCTCATCCAAGCAGTGTGGCAGATTGTTACTCTGAACATTACTGAGCTTGAGGGGAAAGAGTCATTTATTGAGGGCTACTTATGGGGTAACACAGAAAACACTTTAAATGGCTTGCAGTGAGAAGCTTTGTGATTTTTTTATGAGTGCTAAACCAATGATGTTATTTATTGATAGATGGATGCTTACGATCCAGATGAAACCAATGATAAAACAGTGACAAGAATAAGCTTGGCCTGTTCTCAGTGATGCATGCTGGGCAAATGGTGTGCAAATAAGGTGCTCCTTACAGTCCTGCGCAGGGAACTGGTGGCAGGAGCAGCCTGCCAAGGGGAGACACAGCCACTGCAGGGTGCATGTAATGCTGCCCAGCCCATGGGCTGCCCATACAGATACGAGAGCAGGTGAGAGGTAGGGCTGTGTCGGTGATCCATTCCAGGCCTCGTGGCACACAGGAAAGCAAGCACTGATTCTCAGAGTGGGAATTTGTCTTCCCACCCCTGCGAGGGAAGCAGCACATGAGCAGTTCCCTTATTCCTGTGGCAAAGCTATGATTTAGCCCGGTGCTTGCAAGATGATCTGCGCAGAGCAAGGATCGGTTGAGTCCGTTTTTAAGGGGCAGTGCTAAAAAAGCTAGAGGAATATGCAAATACTTTTACTCAAGCTGTGTTTCTCTCACATGTTGATGATCTTTGGGTATGCACTGAATTTGATTTTTCACTCGTTAATTTATGAGCAAACTTGGTATGATGTGGTCTGGTACTGTCACTGTACACCAGTCACACACACGCACAAGCAGAATTGCTGTTGGTCTTATTTTTTGGCTGTATGGGCTGTTTAAAATAAAAATATAGCCGGTGTACTGCTCAAAGTGGCATCTTTTAACAAATGATACCTTATTTTTAATGGCGTTGTTTAGCCTTTCTCATGTCTGTTGCACTGTCACAAGTGGTCAGCAATTAGTGAGAAAAGCTGCTGCCTTGATCAAAGGCCAGAGGCGTTGCAGTGATGTTAAATGAGGTGTCTAACTCTGCAAACAGCTTTGAAGGAAATGCCATTGAAGGCCATGAGTCTACTCTTATCTCTGCCCCATGATATGCCTTATAGCTGAGCCTTTACCCTTCCGTTATGCCTCATTAAGAACCTCATAATGCCAGTTATTCTGATTTTTCCCTTCACTTCACTGTTTCCCTGTGACTTTCTGGCCCATGAGAGCAAAACTACATTTTGAATTTATCTATCCACATCAACTGCTTTAGCTCCTATCTCAGTTCTCCTTGCTGTTAAAACTATTCCCTGGTTTGAATGACCAACCACAGAAGAGAGGATGAAGATGCAGTGCCCTCTTCGGCCTGAAGAGTTTCACGCCCCCATCTTCAGTTTCTTTGAGAAGTACTCTTACAGGAACTCTGTAAGCTTGGAGGGAGGCATTCCAGCCCTCCTGCAGCTTGGTCACAGCTTTTACATCTTCTTCCAACGCTCCCTTCAGAGACCTTCTTTTCCTTTGCTTGCCTTTCTATTACAATAATCGCTATTTCTTTAAATTACCACAGTTTTACCTGTGTTCAATTATCTCTCCCACCAAAGGGTAATTGCAGATTAATTAGCATACCTAATCAGCCACAACTAACGTGTAATTACACCTAAATTTAATTATTCCAGTCCATCTAAACACTGGTGTGAGCCTTTGTAAAGGTTAACGTGAAGTGAACCAGCATACTCGTGGTATGGTTTTATGGCCATCCTTTGTTACAGCTGATAGAGCTCTCTGCTCATTTCACTTTCTTCATTGCCTCTAGGCCTTAATATGCTACAAAATTTGGAATGATGACACTAAATTCCCCCGAATGCCCTCCAGCTGCTTGTAAGTATTTGAATTGTTAATTCAAGTGAAGCTGTGTGCTATAGCTTGTAATGAAGATCCTCACACATAACTGCTCCAGGATGGCAGGACAGGTACACAGACAGTTCCCAAACCTCTCCCAGCTGCCATGGTGCTGCTTACTCAGAACCAGCTCTCCTTTCAAGTAGCTGTGGTGGACCTTGGGGCATTCACTGCTTGTCACGATAACTGCCACCAACCACAGAACAGATAGAGAGCTGCACGTTCTATGAGTAGTGCAAGCTGATGGGGAAGGAAATGCTTAATATTGAATGAGTGCTGCGTGCCAGCAGACCTACCTGAGGTCAGTGTATCTGTATCTGACATCCTCTCCTCCACTGTGTCATTTTCATAAAGGCCAAGGTGAAAATAATGAATTAGTCAGCAGGCAGGTTGGACTGATGAATGTCTGAAGGGTGTTTTATTACCACAGAACAAGACTTGTTTCCTGTCTCTTGCATGTCAGCACACTGCAAGTATTCACATTACACCATCTCGTCAGCCGTCTGTGGTTTATTCGCCAATTCAGGCTTTCCAGCACCATCTTACATTTGGAAAACAGCAGTGCTTTCTTCACAGGTATCTGGACAACGTGGAGCAGAAATCAAATGACTCCATTTGTTTTTCGCAGCAGGCTTTAGCCGCTCGCTGTGAAAAGAGGATGTGATTCAGTGAGCTCTAATTATTGGCTGGATTAATCTCATTAGTCTTAACGAGCATGGAGGTGAACAGAGCTCTTAAAAGCCTGGCTATTCCCTTGAAAGTAAAGCTGTAGCTTGAAAAGTGATTTTGGAGCGAGTGCTATTTGATCATAGAGCAATTCGGTGCATTTGAACATCCTGCTCACTGTTCAGGTTTTTTTCTATTCCTAGTGGAACTACAAAATTAACAAAGCCAGCGATATTGAAAGCTAGATTTCATTATGCCTTCTCCTTCATCATAGGATAGCTAACTCGTAGCTGCCCCACTGAAAGCTGCCACGTTGTATTCAGCTGAAATGGATTTCTAACAACTCTCTGGAGATCAAGACAGCTTTTGCAGAGCTGTCAGCCATAGTACCACCACAGCAGTTTGCTAATCTTGGCCACGAGCAAAGGTGAAAGCGGAGGATTGCCCTGAGGTCTCTCATTAGTACAGTTCCCAACTACTTCACAGGGTTTTCCCCCTAGCGATTTCAAAGCCCTTTGCAATGGAACTGAGCCTTGTTATCTTCCTTCTCCAAACGGGTAAACCAAGGCACGGCCTGAGAACGCAATTTTTGTTTGAGGTCATTGATCAAATCAGTGCCAGCACAGGGAATGAGCTGAGAGAGCCCCATCCACCGTCAGGTTCTTCCCCAGGCTGCCTCCTCTAACTCAGACAGGCGCTATTTGTCTGCACCTCCTCTTCACACAGACTCTGCATTTCACAAAGTAGAAGAACGACCACCTTCATACCTTTAGAATCCTGGGCAGCCAGCAGCATCTTAACCCTCCTGCTGCCCTTACACAGAGGGAAGCATTAAGGGCTGCTCGCTTCTTCACAGACGATTAACTTACCATTCACAGAGGGACACTGCTCAGAGGCCAGCAAGCGTTGCTCAGTCCCATTCCAGCACTTGCAACTCCACAATCATCCCTTCTGCTATTTAGCCTCACATCAGTTGCAAACTATCAGTAACATACTCAGCCTCACCAGAGTTGCTCAAGATACAGGGTTTTCCTGCAAGCTGGTGTGAAAGTGCTTCTAGCCCCTGTTATATGCCACTTACAGCAGGTAGGCATCCTGCTTCAAGTTACTCAGGTACCGCTGCGTGTCACTCTGGTACAGGGACTGGTATCTGATCTTCCGAGGGTATTTTTCGGGCCTGGTGACATTATAGCGGCCCACACCCACAGCATTCTGGAAAGAGAAGGTCGCGTGTTGTTTCCCATCGCTGCAGAGGCAGCTTGGCTGTTGACACTGGGACAACATTGGGCTGTAGCTGTATGTTTCCAATTGCAAAAAACAACAATACGTGGAATATGTTAATCAAAGAAGGTCTGCATTGCAGGGGAGGGAGGAGGAGGCATGTTGTGTGGTGTTAGCCCAGTCAGTCCTCTCCACAAGCAGCTCCTCTCATCTCACAGCACTGAGAAGAGGGGTCTGATTAGCTCTGCTGGCTCGAATGCACTCCCTAGTTGCCTACTGCTAGTTCAAGGGCTGCTTTATCGCAACCTTGCCTCTGGGATATAATCTGCTGCTCATTCCTAGCCAAGATGGACTATTTGAGACTACAGCTTTCTCCAGCTGCTTTGAGCCCTTCAGCCTTTGTTCTGGTTCTCTGTGGGGAAGCTGCAAAGCTGAATACAACTCTAGGAAGGGATACTAGGGGAAGGGCTCATACCTGCACTGGCTCTTCAGTGTGCTGCTGATGCTGCTAGAGAAAAAAAAAACTGGCTTTTAAGTAGGAGAATATGACTTTCTGGGAGGATACGAGGAGCTCCTAGCACCAGCAGGTAATCTAGCTGTCCTCATCCATGAAATGCATCCCCTTGCCTACAGTTGATGCAGAGCAAAACTTCTAGGAAGCGTTGTCTGAGCATGCACTGAGAAGGGCAGAGGTGACGTGGCTGCTGCTGAGCTCCTGTCCCTCTGCTCAGCATCAGCCCAGCTCACGCTGCCCATCTCAGGGCCTGCTCTGCACTGGGTGCCCACAGCTGCAGGAAGGCATTTGTCCTCTCACTGGGTGCCAGCAACTCGTCAGAGACAGTGACAGAGCAAGCTTGGAGTCTGATGGCTCCTGTGTCCCTCTCTGGCTGCCCTGTACTCACTCACCTCATTCCCCATGAAGAGGCGTTCAGACTTTCTGTCAAACCTCTTGGCAGATGACCAGAACGGGGGCTGGTTGAATTCTGCTGATCTCTCAATGGGCTTTGGATCGTACGAGCCTGGCCCCACCGCATACTGTACAGAAGGAAATTTTTTACCCTTCCATCTGCTCTCCAGAAGAGCGGCCCCACAGCACTGCCCGGCACCCAACACCACCACGTGAGCCCAGCAGCCTGGGCAGGATGGAAATGAAACACCCCACTGCCACTGACCGCATCCCTCGGGCACTGACTGAGTGTGGCCCAGAAGATCCTCTCTGTGGGGCAGCCTGGGTTCCGTGGCAGTGTGCTGAAGCAGCCTTTCTTCTTGTTCTCCTTTGACATCAGCTCATCCAGGAACCCCTTGGCAGTGCCAGCGTGCAGCTCAGTGCCTTCCCCCTGCTGGGCCACAGGAGCAGCATGAGGCTCAGCTGCTGGAGGTCATTCCAGCCACCCCAAACACCCCTTTACTGTGAGAACTGAGCCTTTCAGTGTTCACAGGCATGCTCTCCTGCTGCAACGATTTGTCTTACCAGGCTGCTAAGATCCAAGAAAGCCAAAAAGCAAAACTCAAGATTTGAGGTGCGACATAAAGCAGCTGTCCATCTTACACGTTTGTGGTGGTGATGCCACAGCTTACTGAAAGCTCCAAGTCCAGGTTACACACCTCCCCATTGCGCCGCCGGCCACCTGCAGGCTTCAGCTTGTCCCTCGAGGAGACCTGGCGGGGGTTGCGCCTGCCTGCCTGTCGCAGCTGCTCCTCAGTGCTGCTCCATGGGGAATAGGTGCCAGGTCCCAAACCACTGCCCTGCAGGCACAGAGGGAAAGTGGCAGGAAAACCTCCAGCAGAGAAACACAGCCACTCCAGGGGCACACACCACAATCCCAGGGCAAAGAGCAGGACATGCCGTGGCTGTTTGGAAGACACATTTCTCTGTCCTGCTGTCCATCAGCCCTCGTGTGCTGGGAGAGCGCTTGTCCCTCTCCTCCAGGAGAGCGTACGGGTTCCCCTGGGGGCCGTAGGTGCCAGGCCCAGGAAAGCAGTCCTGCAGGAGAGATGGGACATGATGGGCAGCCCCCAGTCAGCTCTGCTGACAGGGAAAATGCTCACAGGGATGCCAGCAGCTCCCAAGTCAGGCTGCAATGTACCCGCTGGCTTTCCCTGAACCTCTGCTCCCTTGTGTCACAGATGCCCCTCAGGCTCGAAGGCTGTGTCTCCTGCAGAAAATCCCTGATGTTGTACGTTCCTGGGCCCAGCCTCTCTTGCTGCAGAAGGAAAAATATGGTAAGGATAGGCTGAGCATCAAAGGCAACACTGCCAATGCTTCTTGGATGCCAGGACAAGGAGGGTGGATCAAATCTGTCTCTTACCTGCTGTTTGCGTTTCTTCAGCATCACCTTGAGCTGGAAATGGGGCAGTTGAATTGCCCGGGATCCTGCCTCTGCTCTGGCCCAGCCAGAGGCCAGTGCTGTCCCCTGCAAGGCAGAGCCAGAGCACAACTGTCCATACGCCACTGCTTCACATGCTGTCTCTGTCACTCATCCCAGATTAAAGCACTAATAAAGGGTTTTGCTGATGGGTGGGAAGTGGCTCCCCAGAGCACGAGCCCACATCCCACATAGACACTCTAGGGTGCTCCCCAGTGGGTGCCTCTGACTGCTGTGCAAAGTAGGCATGACAATTCAGGAGCTACATCAGGAATTCCTGCTCTCTCCACTGTGAGCCCAGTTGGTGGCCTCACCTGGCTGCCCATGTTCCACACTGGTGGCTCTGGTCACCAGGGCTGCTGTGACATCCTTCACCATGGCAGCCCTCACCATTGTCACTTGCCACCCATTCTGAGGTGCTGTAGCTATACTGGGGGCTCCAGCCTGGCTGCCCCAAGCCCTGCAGTCCTCACTGCAGGATTCCTCAATCTCTCTGAGCCATGCATGCTGGCAAAGCAAGTGCAGTTTCACTGAGCACAGCCCACGCTTGACTCCCACCAGTGATGCAGTGTCCCCTTCCTGGCACACACATTACCATGTGAAGCATGACTCGGTTCTGCTCCAGCACTGTAAGGGTGCAAAGGATGGTGTCCCCACACGGCACCTCCAAGGGGTTGTATTGAACACATAGAGATTTGTTAGATACTAAAGTTTATCTCACAAGCCAGCAACATGGCCAAAATCAGTGCCTGACCAGCCCCAGCATCACAGGCTGTGACCCAAAAAGCAGTTGAAGCAGCATAAAAGAAGCAGCAGTTTTTAAAGCTTCACCTCAGGGCTGTTCTGCTGTCTGACACACATTCAGATCTGCAGACACGCAGAGCTGGCGGCTGTTTCCCAGCTGCTCTGTGATGGTGGCAGCCTATGCCACCTCTTCCCCCTGGAGGAGCAATCCCAAGGAGCACAGGAGGTTCTAGGACGAGCCCTGCAATTACCATTTTATTGGACATAAAAACATCACCCTGGAGTTGTAAATTACAGAAGCATCACAGGAAGGAATGGAAGCACTCAGGAAGTTCAGCCAGACAGATGTGCAAGGCAGCACTACTCAAGGACCCTCCCAGCTGTGTAAGATCATGGCCAGGGTCAGCCAGGATGTAGCCAGTGTGACTGGGCGAGGGCTGAAACCTCATTTTGATCCCTCTCAGCACAGCTGGAAAAGATAAAAGAGTGCAGACAGGCTCCCAGGCACCGAGCCTCCAAGCTCCTCATCCAGCACTGTCTGTTGGTTTAATGAGAGATATCAGCTTTCCCTGCAGATCTTGTCTCTTGTATAGCCTCAAACCCTCCCACTTAAAACACTGCCCTGCAAATCAATCCAAGATGTTTTGTCTCTTTGATCTGCTCAGCAGGCAGTAAGTCATTGACAGAAACACATTTTGCTTCAGCAGCTCCAGCAGGCGATGGAAACAGGGCAGGACCATTTTCCTGCCCTGCAGCAGGACCTGCACACCACAGCACAGGGCGTCCTGCAGGACCTGCAGCTCAACTGCTGTGTATCCCAGTGTGTGCACTGCTACTGGATTGCAGCAGGGAGCATGCCAAGGAAACCATCACCGAGATAAGAGTGCAGGCGTTCTGGGAGGGAAGCACCATCCTGGAGCCAGAAACCTGCAGCCAGACCCTGGCTCAGAGCTGTGGAGCAGCTTGCCTGGGTCCCTCTGGGCAGTGCTTGCAGTTCATGCTTTTAGCGGCTGCAGAGCTCCTGACTCAGAAGCATCAACAGTGAGCCCTTTAATCTGTTTATCTTTCCCATTTCCTCATATAAATCGCAGTGCACATTAGTGCATGTTCCTCATCACAGAAGAATTATGAAGATTTCCCCAAATCTCGTTTTTAAATAAAAAGAAAAGCTTATTCTTACTTCTTTATATTTAAAAAGGGATAACTTAAGCCCCCATAAAACCAGGCTCAGCAAAGTGACATCTCCCCTGGCGAAGTGCTCTTTGGAGACGGTGCATCCTCCAGCTCCAGCTCCGGCCTCCAGCTCCCATGGTCTTGCAGAGCGTGAGCTGAGGTTGGACAGAGACCAGATCCTGACAGAAGAGGCCCACAGCAGCGTGAAGGGGCTTCTCCGTGCCCGAGTACAAACGCAGGCACAGTGCAGGCGGGCTTCTCGCTTGACGGCGGCTGCCCACAGACAGCCATCGGCCCCCAGCCCTGCAGCAGGACCCCAACCGCACAGCCTGCGGCGCGGCCTCCGCACAGCAGGCGGCGCTGATGAGCAGCCATAGAGTCAGCGGCACGTTCTGCTTCCGGGAAGGAAGACGGTGCGGTGTATCACGTGACTTGGGCGGTGCGGACGGTGCGGGCTCTGCCGGCGCGCGCGGCTGGGCCGCGGATTGCGCGCGTGCATGTGCAGAGCGCGTGTCCGCGCGCGCTCACGCGGCGCCTGTGTTCACGTGGGGTGCAGTACCTGCAAGCAGGTGCTGCCCAGCCTGGGGGCTGGTAAGAATCGGTGCTGGGGCTGCAGTGCCACCCAGCACGAAGCAGCACGTGGCAGCGGTGCACCCTTTTTGTTGCCACCAGCACTCTGAGCTGCAGCACTTTGCGTGTAACTCCTTGTTTTGCTGCTTCCTCCCTACAGGCGGGATGCTGGGCTTGCTGCGGATGGGGCTCCCTGTGCTCAGAGCAGCAGCAGGACCGCAACTGCAGGCCCGCAGTTTCCAGCACGACGCTTCAGCTCATGCCCGCCTATTGCTCTCGCAGCTCTTCCAGCCTCTGAACCTGCAGGTGGGTGGTGTGGCAGGATGCGAGGGCCAGGCGGCGGAGCTGAGCTGCCGCAGCCACCGGCTGATGCTGCAGGGTGGCCTCATCCACCCCGCCAGCCCCGGCTGCTACCACCTCCTGCCACCTGCCATGCGTTCCATGGAGAAGCTGATCCGCCTGATCGACGGCGCCATGCGGAACATCGGCGGGCAGAAGGTGAACATGCCCAGCCTGAGCTCTGCTGAGCTGTGGCGTGCCAGCGGGCGCTGGGAGCAGATGGGGCCGGAGCTGTTCCGCTTGGCTGACCGGCACGGCAAGGAGTACTGCCTGGGCCCCACGCATGAGGAAGCTGTCACTGAACTGGTGGCCGCACATAGCAACCTGTCCTACAGGCAGCTCCCACTGCGCCTCTACCAGGTGACCAGAAAGTTCCGGGATGAGCCCAAGCCCCGCCTTGGCTTGCTGCGTAGCAGGGAGTTCTACATGAAGGACATGTACACCTTTGATGCCTCAGAGGAGGCAGCACGTCACACCTATGAGCTGGTGTGCAGAGCCTACTGCGGCCTCTTCAAGCGCCTGGGCCTGCGCTGCGTCCAAGTGCGGGCAGCCACTGGCACCATTGGTGGCACTGCATCCCATGAGTTCCAGCTGCCAGCTGACATCGGCGAGGACAGGTTGGTGCTGTGCCCTGCTGGGCATTTCGCAGCTAACGTGGAGATGATGGATGAAGAGCAAACAGCGTGCCCGACATGTGGAGAAAAACTCACCCAGAGCAGAGGGATCGAAGTGGGGCACACATTTTATCTGGGCACCAAGTATTCCTCTGTCCACAACGCCATCTTCTACACCCCTGAGAACAAGCTCCAGCTAGCAGAAATGGGCTGCTACGGTCTGGGTGTCACTCGCATCCTGGCAGCATCCATTGAGGTGCTGTCTACAGAGGACAGCATCCGCTGGCCAAGCCTCATTGCACCCTACCAGGCGTGCTTCATCCCCCCCAAGAAAGGCAGCAAGGAGGAGCAGGGAGCTGTGGTGCTGGAGCAGCTCTATGATGATGTGGCTGAAGCTCTGCCTGGCCTGGTGGGCGATGTGGTGCTGGATGATAGGACGCAGATGACAATTGGTAAAAGGCTGAAAGATGCCAACAAGCTGGGGTACCCTTATGTGGTGATAGCCGGGAGGAGAGCTTGCGAGGACCCCCCGGTCTTTGAGGTTTGGGATCAGAGCTCTGGCACGGTTTTGTACCTCACCAAGGAAGGTGTCATTGAGTTACTGAGTAAAGTGCAACTCCCTTGAAATCCCCGCCTCCAAATCTTATCTTTGCAGCGCGGAGTGGGCCTGAACAGCGCGGTTCGTTGTTTAGGAGCTGCTTAACAGCAGTGCTGCGGCGCGGGGACGCGCCGGGTCAGCCTACGTTCCCTGTGGGACTGTCCTCGTGGTTCATCATAGAGCAGTTAAGGTTGGAACAGACAGCAGGTCCGCAGCCCACCAACCCCGTTCCTCTGCGGCAACCCCGCGATTTTGAACACCTGTAGGACGAGGGCAGCCATTTGCAGCCCCATCCCTATTGCCGCACGCACGGGCGCCCCGCTCCCCACAGCGGGCAAAATGGCGGCGCGGAGCCGGAAGGGGGTGGGGTGTGGGCCGGAAGGGGGCGACACGGGGCCGGAAGTAGCAGAGCGGACGGGCTGGTAGCAGCATGGCGGACGCCGGGGAGAGCGGCGATGCGGTGCCGCGGTACCGGAACGGCTTCCATCCTGACACGTGGGAGCAGGTGAGGCGGCGACGGGGCCGGGCGGGCGTTACGGCCGGCGGTGCGGGCTGACGCGGTGTGCCCGCAGGAGCTGGAGGCCATCCCCATGTTTATGAAGAGCTGCCCTGCCGAGATCGACGCGTCGCGGCAGCCCGCCCTGGCCTGCCTGCAGTCCCTCCTGTTCGACGAGGAGAAGGAGCCCGCAGGTGGGCGGCGGGGCGGCGGGTGCACCCACAACCCTGAGGGCGGGTTCTACCGGAGCCGCGCAGCCCATCTCACGCCGCGCCTCCCCGCCCCGCAGAGCTAGCCGCCATGTACAAGAACGAAGGGAACGCGTACTTCGAGGAGAAGGACTACGGCAGGGCCGTGCGGGCCTACAGCGAGGGGCTGCGGCAGCGCTTCGGGGACGTGGAACTACGAGCCGTGCTGCTGTCCAACAGGGCGGCCGCGCACTGCCGCCTGGGTGAGCCCCCGCCCGCTGTCCCTCCTTTGCCGAACGGGCCGGTGACGCAGTTCTCGTGTTTTGCCGCCTGTGGGACCCAGTTGTACCTGAAATGTGCAATCCAGGCTTCTGAGCTGCTTTCCTTTGCCCGCAGGTAACTACCGCTCTGCTCTCGCTGATGCAACCCAAGCAAGGAAGCTGAAGCCCGACCACCTCAAAGCCATTGTGAGGGGTAAGGGCAGTGCACAATGGCCACAAAGCCGCCTCCTCCTGCCCCAGCTCTGCTATCCTGTGCCCAGCCTTGGCTGTGGTCACCTCCAAGCGTGGGGTACCATAGGCTGTACCACTCTGCTGATGCCATGGCTGCAGAAATGCTTCAGATTATCTCCCAGCTTATTAGACCTACTGGCAGTCTGCAGCTCAACACAACCCCGCAGTGCAACAGAGTGTATTGCTTTAGAAGGCACCAGAGTTAACACTGACTTTATAACCACTGCTTTGTGTAAAAGCTCTGTGCCAGCTCCAGTACCAGGCGCTTAAAAGCCTTAATCCTTCCAGGAGCTCTCTGTCACGTGGAGCTAAAGAACTACTCTGAAGCCATAGCGTGGTGTGAGGAGGGCTTGCGAATAGATTCAAAGGAGAAAAAGCTTCTGGAAGTGAGATCTAAAGCTGACAAATTAAAGGTAAATGTTACAGCAAACTGGCATGCTTGTTGCAGGAGTGATATGTGCTGCTTACTGTCAACTTAGAAACACATTGGTTGGAGAGTTCTCCATTCAGGTTTCTGTGTAATATAATTTCTCCTCAAATGTGGTTCCACGTAATAATGTTGTTGAGATGTGCAGAGAAAACAGCTGGGGCCTTCGTGGAGCCTCCACTTGTCAGCAGATTAGTGCTGGGCCTTGGCTTTCTATGCATGACTGCGATACAACTCCTTGTTACATGCAGCGAGTTGAGGAGAGGGATGCAAGAAAGGCAAAGGCGATGGCGAAGAAAGAACAGAGTCAAAAGGAGCGTTTGCTTGCAGCAATAAAGGTGGGTCTGTGAGAGGACTTGTTTTGGTGGTGGTTCTTTTGGGGGGGGGTTGTAGGGGAAGGGACAGGGATAAGGGGCTTGGGTTAAGGACTTGTTGAACGTGGCTAGCTCTATCCTGAGCTCCCAGGGCTGTACCCCTTTTTAGGTAACAACTAATGCAAAATAAGAACTTACTTATTTTCCTTCCTCTCTCCTAGGAAAGAAATATCAAGCTGGTTGTTGAACCTTCAAGTGAAGAAGAAGAAATATCAGGTAGTCTGGCTGAGATATGTCTGAATGGTTTCCACTCTGACAGTGCCACAGGGGCAAAGGTGCACTTAGATGCTGATGGCAACCTAAACTGGCCTGTTCTCTTCCTGTACCCTGAGCATGAACAAACAGACTTCATCGAGGCTTTTCATGAGAACTCCAGGTAAATGCACTATCTGCAGCATTCTTTCATGAAGGAAAAGTTTGAGTGAGTTAGAACAGCTGGTAGGGGAAATGCTGTCATTACCACTGAAGTAGCTCCAGATTTCTAATCTCATAGCTGGCCAAACAAGGTTAAAACAACTTGGAATTTGTAATGTTTTTGTAGGCACAGATCCACCCACAACTTTGCAATTAAAAATGACAGTGCAAACAGATGAATAAAGCCGGAGTTCTTAGATAGTATTTTTAAGTATGTCTTTCCATTTTCACATTGTTTGGTGGTGAATTCTCAGAACTGACTGACCAGCTCTCCTGCAGTACCAAAATAAACAGCCAGCTGACATACAGATGTATTCTGAGCACTGATGTGGTGAAGCATGGCATTGTTGAGACCCTGCAGATGAAAAATCAATTGTGAAAGAAATGCACAGTGCTTGCTTTTACACCTTCTGTATTGTGAAAATGGAAATTAAAAGCAACTTGCTGTTGCACTGTTCAAGTTTAAAACCATTGGTATGAGTTGTAGTAGGGTATGGTCTCATTGAGAAAGCAGTGAGTTTAAAGAGAAGAAGCTATTTGTTTTTACAGTGATCTAAATCTATTTTCAAGTCTATTGCCTAATTTGCTGATGTATTTTTACTGTCTTTCATGTGCCAATTGTAAAGACCAGGCTGAATGCTAAGCTAAAATGTGTGTTCTGGCTTTTAGATTTATCGATCATTTAATGGTGATGTTTGCTGAGTTACCTCCTTGGGATTTAGAAAGAAAGTACCTTCCCAGCAATCTCCAGGTGAGAAACTGGACTTTTGAGTGTGTTGATTTGTGAAATGTTGCTTGGTTGGTTTTGGTGTTTGTTTTTTTCTCTGAAGTGAGACTAAGCATCTGTGTGTGTATGAAAGCAATAGCATAATTACCTGTTCACCACCCATGGCTGTGAAATAGTGATTTGGAGAGCTACATTCACTCGTCAGCACATCTGGAAAATGTTCAGTTTATATAGGCAGAGCTTATTAACAAAAATGAAAGTACTTTCTATCATACACAGCGTGTGTGAAATATAAGGTATTTACAGATACTGTTAGGAAATTAGGAATCAAAAGAGTAACTGAGAGTTAGGCCAGGGAGCTGGTGCACTGTACATAAAGAAGTGTAGATGGTGCTGTCTCATTTTCCACCTCAGTGTGGCATACACTGGGCAGCCTGCAGTGCAGCAAGCAGTCAGGTACTAAAGGACCATGTCTGTGGCAGAAATTGTGTGCCTGCTGCCACCGCTGTCAGAAAGCAAGCTGGTTTATGCCAGAAAGACTTTGAATATATATAGAGGACTGCACTGCTTAAATTAGTGTCTGATGCAGTCAGTTCAAGGTAGAGAAACTTGTGAAACCTCTATGAGTTGCGTGCTGTGCTCTTACTGGACTTAGTAGTTCGTCCTCATATGGCTTAAGCATGTAACTCTCCCAAATTTCCTCAGCTCTATTTTGAAGATGAAGAAAGAGCAGAAATGTATGAGCTGAACCCAGCACACACATTGCTACAAGTGCTGCAGCACCAAAGGTGAGGCTCTACCTGCATGTCTCTAGAAAGAGTAGACTTTGGGCTTTAAGTGCAGTTTTTTCCTTCTGATTTAATAGCACTTGCTCTATGGGGGGGAGGTGTAGAGCACCAGGGCCACATGGTTTTTGTGCCTGCTTTGGTGATTAGTGTTCCTTCCCTCCCCAAAAAAATGCACAACTCTCCAGGACTAGGTGGAGGTGGGAGGGAAATGGGACTACACACAAGCAGCAGCACTAGAGGGGCTGTTTTATACCCATCTAAACGGTGCTACTTATAAAAAGGCAGCAGCAGTGTGTAAAGAGAGCGTGTTGAAGGTTAACAATGCTCTCACTGTTAAGAATGCTGTGTGAGCAGTCCCCAGCACAGCATGCAGCGCAGTTTCGGTCTCTGAAATTGACTTTCAAGTACTGTGCCATTGTTTAGAGAAAAGAGTCTGCTGTTGAGAAACCAAAAAAAGTATTGTAGAGCTGGTGCTGTTAACTTGCAGCAGCTTGTAGCTGGCTGGGGATGCCTGCAGCACAGCTCCAGCAGAATGGTCTGTCACAGGGGGAGCAGAGCTCGAGCTCTGCTGCTGTGGACTGTCTGAACTGGCACTCCATAAAACTCAGCAGTGTGCATAAGCCCTCAGATTTTTCAAGCTGTAAGGGCACTTGCAAAAGAAACCTCTTTCCAGGGACAGAACAACAGCTCTCTATTTTAATTAGGGGTGGTTGTTGGGAGAATCATTGATTCATAATGCTGCTCCTTGGTTAAGGGTAGCCCTGGCTCTGAAAGGCTCTGCTGATCATCAAAAGCAGCCTGTCATCCTTCGGGAGGTCAGGCTGTGCTGTGCTGGGCAAAAGCTGCTTGCATGATGCTTGGCCAGGCAGAGGGAAGCTAGAGGACTCTCTTTAATCTTGCAGGTATTTTGTAAAGGCGGGGACTCCGGCAGTGCTGGCTTTTGTGAAGAGTTCTCCCTTCTCTAAGAAGTATTTCAGTGGCAAGAAGGTGCATCGGCTGTAATGAGCAAGAAGGAACCGAGGAATCATGTGCAAGGGCTTGCTGTTCTATCTCGGCTGCAGACAGCAAACTTCTGCTTGCACAGAAATGCCTTGCACACTTCAGGGGAGAAATAGTCTTGGCACACACAGAAACTTCCAGCAAAGAAGCGTAGAAGGAGAATGAAGGGCTTACAAGAGGGGATTATTTGTTTAAATAGAAATCCAGCTGGCTTGCAGAAGGTCTCCTCTATGACAGGCTGCATGGGGCTTTGAAATAAACCTGAAACAGTGCCAGACATTGGCTGCAGCTGAAGCAACAGCAGCTGGGAATGTACTTACCTGTGAAAAATCACTGATTTCCTGCGAGGAGGGCTGTAGTTGCCAGGGTTTAATAGCAGTGCTCTGGGGTGAGTTACCTGCCTGCTGCCACGAGCTGAGTGCAGCTGGGCTCCTGCATGGGCCATTGCAGCTCTGAGGATTAGCAGCAGCTGGTTTTCACTGCTCAGAGCTGCTGCTGGCCAGGGGAGAGCAGAGCTCTTTGTCTGGAGCAGCGTGTTTTACTGACTCTTTTGCTACCTACATAAACTGGAGCTAGACATGTCTATTTTAAGCAGGCTGATTCCTGTCTAATAAATGAGGTGATCCTTTTTTCTCACCGTATGAAATACTGAAAGTGAATTCTGACAGTAATTCTGAGCTCGAACATAACAGTTTTATCCATCCAGTTAACTTGTAGTGCCAACATACAGGATCATCTGTGCTTCTGTAGGAGCTTATAATTAAAAATAATTCTAACTCTAATTTCTTTCTCCCTGAGCTGCCCGGGTGAGCAGCGGCTGCAGTTTTAAGAACAGTAAGTGCACAGAGCAACAGAAAAGCTCTTCAGCCATCAAAACTTCTGCTTACAGCATGGAGGATTATTCTCTGTCCAGTGCTGCGTTCAGGCAGCTCTAAGAAAGTAAACAGAATTCCATGTTGCTATTTTTGAGTTACTGCACTGTGCACAAATACAGTAAAAAATATCAACAGGGTTGCTTTGCAGCCACACTCACAAGGTAGAGAGGTGGGCAGTCAGTAGGACAGACTTGGCTCAGTGCAGGTCAAGCAGCAGTGTTGCAGAGCAAGGATACGGTATGGGATGAGCTGGTGGCACACGTGCAGGACTTGCACCCAGCCTGACCTCCTGTGGCTGCCTTCCATGGGGTGCATGGCTGTCATGGTGTTGGAGATGGCCTGTCCAAACCCTTGCATGTTCAGCATGGAGGCAGCAATGAAAAAAAAAAGATGATGATGATCTACAAGGGGAAGAGAGCCTGCTGTAAGCAGCTGCTGTGTGTGGTTTCTTCCCCCACCCCTCTTACATGCAAAGCTTGCTGAAGTCTGGATGCTAATTGCTTGCTTTTAACCAAAGCCACATGTGGACCTCAGCACTGTTTGCAAGCCAGCCCCAGCGGAGCAGAATGAAGTGGGACTCAGTGGAGGAAGGGATTGGGGCTGAGGCAGCCAGTTGGCATGTTACAGCAGTATCCTGAGCTGTATCCAGAGCAGCATGGCCAGCAGGTCAGGGGAGTGATCCCACCCCTCTGCTCTGCCCTTCTGAAGCCTCATCTGGAGTACTGCATCCAGATATAGAGTCCTCAGTGCATGGGAGACATGGACCTGTTCAAGTGCATCCAGAAAAGGGATGCAAAAATGATCCAAGAGATGGAACGCCTCTCCTACGAGGATAGGCTGAGAGCTGGGGCTGTGCAGTCTGGAGAAGGCTCCAGGAAGACCTGAGGGCAGCCTGTGAGTATCTAGTGGGAGGCTGTAAGAAGGAAAGAGACAGATTCTTTAGCAGGGCCTGTTGTGGTAGGACAAGGGGAAATGGTTTCAGACTAAAACTGGGGAGATGCCCCATCCCAAGGGCATCCAAGGTCAGGCTGGATGGGGCTCTCAGCACCTGATGGAGCTGTGGGTGTCTCTGTTCATTGCAGGGAATGGGACCAGATGGTCTTTAATGACTCCGATTCTACCTGGGCTGTTTCCTCTTTGCTGAACAGCTCAGGGGTGGTATGTGGTGAATGCCTTCGGGCACAAGTGAGAGGCAACTGCCCATCATCAACCCTGTGGGGGAGAGCCCCTCTCAGGCCAAGTGCAGGGACCTACCAGCCACAGAGCTCACACAGATCTGCACTCCCCAGGAGGGGGGCAGGAAGACCAGCTGCAGCAGTTGACAGCATTGGAAGGCTCTGCATTGCTCAGCACTGTGTTCTGGTTGGGACTGGGTCCTTCTGTGTCAGCCAAGCCACCCCCCAGCTCGGTGCTGAGCTGGAATTACTGCTCAATTCAGCTGCAGCATCATGGCCCAAAATCACCGTTCCTGCAGTCACCCAGGTGGGGACCTCTCTGGGGAATCCTGCTCTGGCTCCTGCACCCCAAAACCTCCACCCCAAGCATTAAAAAGTACAGTGCTTTGGGAAGGAGAGAGGTCAGTCAAAGTTCAGCATTGGGGTGAATACATCACTGTGTGCACTTAATCAAGCAGCAGCCATTCCTGCAGATAAGTTGGAAGGATGGCTCGAGTCCTGGTGATAAAGAGGCAGGATTGCCCTGAGTTTTGGGAGATAAGGAGTCACTGTAAAAACTGAGTGTTTCATGCCATGTTTAGCTTGAAACAGCTTTATCTGGTGGTGATAAGAGGGCAGGGGAGGTGGAGGCTCACAGGGGATGACTATAATTCAAGGTACGGTACAGATCTAACTGCCAGGGCAGCAGCACCACAGCCCCCAAAGCAGACCTTCAGGCAGGTAAAGGTTTTTACTTCTGATGTGCTTTTATTGCCACTCCTTCCACGCAGAGCTGTAGTCAGCAGCAGGACTGCAGGGCAGTGTGATGGGATTGGGATCTCAGCCCAGTGTGGGCATCCCATCAGCATCTTGGGTTGGGAACCCAAATCAGTGAATGTGAGGCAGGGACATGGTGGCAGCCAACCTTCTCCTCGCAGGAACAGAGAAAACCTGACAGCCCTGTTGTGGGTGCACAAGTAGCCCATTTCCCACCCTGCAGGTGCATCTCCCCCCACTCTGGGTGAGAGCCAAGGGGCAGTGTGGTCGTGCCCCAGCCCTGCCCTGCAGCCTGGGGCAGTGGAGCAGCGCATCCCCCAGCACAGTCCCTATCCACACCACTACAAAAAAGTTTCTCTCATTAAGAAACAACTAAAAAAATCAGTATTAGGAAGAGTTGGGATTGTACAAAGAATCAAGTAGCATTAGTTGAACTAAAATTCAAGTCCTACTCAGCAGCTTATAAAATTAGGGGAAAAAAAAGAGGACTGGAAGTATCAGTATGAAGATGGTGCATCCCTGTGACACCCCTCCGTCCCCATCTCACTGACCTTGCTCAGGCCAAAGCCCCAGCAAGGCACGGCCTGAGTGCCACCACTCTGTCCCCACACCCCTCTTTGCAAGACCACGTCTGTCCATGGATAACAGCAAAGCCCCAGGCCTAGAGGTCCTGCAGCAGTGCAATAAGGTCATCCTTGTTCTTCAACAGGAACTTCTCACAGGCCTTGAAGGTGGCACAGAAGTTGGAGGACAGCCCCACCACGTTGGTGGTGACATAGTTGAGGTACCCGGGCGTCGCCTGGTTGTAGTAAGCCACCTGTGATGAGCAGGAGACGGGTGTCACGGCTGGGCACGGAGGCTGAACACCCCAGCAGTGCACAGCATGGCCACAGCCCTCACCTTGCTCATCTCCTCTGACTCCGGCCACACACAGAAGCCAGAGCAGAGCGTCTCACCCCGTGTGTAGTTGGTGCTGGCAGGGTGCGTGGGCAGCGTCACCGACCGAAAGGCCACCACGTAGGGGTCCCTGGCAGGGGACAGCAGGGTGAGTGGGGTGCAGCCCAGGTGATGGGGACAGAGACATCACCTACTGCTTACCCTCTGCTGCAGGGTTTCCGCCGGGAGGCCAGGATGACAAAGTCCTGCGGCTTGTTCTCAGAGCTGAGTGCCTGGCTCAGCACGTGGTAGATGGCATCATCCTCATCCACCTGCTGCACCAGCTCGGCACTCCTGCGGGCGGGAGAGAGAACGGCAATGGGCGGTGAGAGCTGCTGTGCACAGAGTGCCATCAACCCCAGGGATGGGAACACACTGTTCAAGGCATGCAAACAGCTCTGGGGTGAGATGCTAGGTCCCAGGGAAGCCCAAAGGGTGTGCTTTTGGAAAGGGACGGGCGTCTGCTCCCACGCCATCCCGGCAGCACTCACTCATAGTGGCTGTCCCACTCGTGCCGGCGCCGCAGGTCGGAGAGCAGGGAGAAGGCCTGGCTGGCCGAGATGTTCACCGACATCTCAATGCGGAAAGAGAGGAACTTGTCCTCCTCTAGCGTGTAGATCTGCACCTTGGGGAGCACAAACATAGTATGGCT
The DNA here is from genome assembly GCF_019232065.1 of Centrocercus urophasianus. NCBI lineage: Eukaryota > Metazoa > Chordata > Aves > Galliformes > Phasianidae > Centrocercus > Centrocercus urophasianus. The sequence goes on along the minus strand of NW_024884733.1, from coordinate 24,616,127 downwards.
GGGACGTGCATGGGACCCAGCATGCCTGCACTCTTGGCACAGCTCAGAGTACTTGGGTTAGTGCTGTACCTTCTCCTTCTCCCTGGCCAGCACCCAGTTGGCTTTGGCTACGAGTGTCTTCAGTGCAGAGACGTTGTTGTAGCTCAGGTACACCTGTGACAGAGCAGCATATCAGGGCCAGGGGTATCCCCAAAACACAGGCAGGAGGCAGTGCCACCTGCAGGCACACACCTTATTGCTTTGGTCCCAGGGTACAGACAGCGGCACCTCCGTCTGCTTACAGGAGACAACGTATTTCCTGCAGGAAAGAGTTTTCCTTACAGCAGGGCAAAAGCTGGGGAGTCCCTGCTCCCCAGTGCCAAGCAAGAAGATTCCCATTTCTTCCCATCTCCCATTTCCCCCCTCCACCCCGGTATCCCACTTGCTCTCACCGGTCCAGCCGAATCTTCTTCCTAGCACTGGCTTCTCTGTACCGCCTTTCTCCATCCTGATAAATGGGAAAAGCACACCAGGTTAATGGAAAAGGAGGAAAAAAATATATATTTTGTAGAGTGGGTAAAACATTCAGCAGCAAAGGGCTGAAAGGTGAAGCCCTGTGCTCCAGAGATTAACCGGGAGCTATTTCAGTGTGCTGGGAGAAGGCAAAGAGCCCATCAGCTGATGTCAGTGCCTCTCTGGTAGCAGCACTGTGATCAAGGGATGGATGTTAGCTGTGTGCCACTGCAGCAGCGACACGGGGACATGGGATTACAGGGGGACTGCTGTCCTTACCCCCGGCTGGGGCACGACCATGGGCAGCGTGCGGGGCCGGCCCTCCTCGTCCAGCACCACGAAGGTCATGAAGGCACTGTTGATGTGCCTCCGGCTGACAGACATCTCCTGGTCATAGGCCTCGGTGCAGACCCCCACCTCCATGCTGGGGGAGGGGGGGGGAAGAAGGGGTGAGACATGGGGAACCACGAGAAAGACTAGAGGCGCTGCCACCAGCACTCACCTGTTCTTGAAGGCGTTGTTGACGATGGCCTTGAGCACCAGGCGGTCCCCGACCTGCGACGGCCCGCGGAAGTGGAACATCTCGATGGCACGCAGCGTGGGGTGGGCATGGCACAGCCGGCTGCAGGGCAGGTGTCACTCCATGCACCATCCCCATCACAGCCAGAGCCAGGGGACCCTTGTAGGAGCTGTGCCTGTCCTTCCCTAGCACCACTGTGTGCATGTGGGACTGCCAACTCCCACTGCCATCCCTGCGTACCAGTCCCTGTCACTCCACCATCTCCAGAAGGCCCCCACCACCCAGCTGTGGCCCATCCCACCCACCCGCCCCGATGCCCCTTCCCCCTGCAGGCACCTGGCTGCGATGGTGGCCACATTCTCCATCCAGGCCATGATCTGCCCACCAAAGGTGTTGCCCTGGTGGTTGGCGTGCGGCGGCAGCACCAGCTCCACGCTCTCCACTCGCGTCTTCTCAGCCGGCACCACCGCACTGCCATCCCTCGTCTCCATCTCTGCCAGGGAGCACGGGGCTCAGTGCCACGGCCACCCCCACCCCTGACCCCACACCTCCCTTGTGGACATGCAGTACCGGTGTTACTGGTGTTGCGGGTGAGGAGGTCCTTGAGGGTGTCCTTGTGCACCAGCCGCATCCGACGGCGCTCGGCAGCAATGCTGTGCTCAATCTTCTCCTCCTCTGTCTGCGGGGTCAGCGGCTTCAGCTTCACCTAGGTGTGGGCGATGGATGGGGTGGGCCCTGTGTAGGGTTCCAAGGGGTGGCATGCATCCCAAGTCCCACGCAGAGCTAGGCAAGCTCTGCATGCTTGGCTGAGTTGATTGTGTTGAGGGAAATGACTCTTCCTGCTTGCCCATGTCCCCACGGCTTGGGAAAATTTAGGCACAGCCCCACCTGCCCCCAGCCCCTATTGCAGAAGTGGTTTCCTGCAGGTTGGGCACGGGGCTCGCTGCACAGCACTTACCTTGGTGCCTAGGGGACCCTGCGCCACGAAGGTGGCATAAGCCTTGCAGATGCTGCAGTGCTTCCCGCTGCACAGGTCCTCGTAGCTCACCTGGATGCCCACCTGACAGAGGGCACAGCACAGGGCCTCTGAGCCACATGTATGGGTAGCAGGGACTGATGTTCAGCCAACACCACCAGCACAAAGCAGGAAGTTTTTGCAAGCCCGTGCAGGGGTTCCTCACCCCAAATGTTTCCTCCTGAGAAAGGAGGGGGCTGAAAGCAGCGGGTGAAGCACAGTGATGCCCAGTGTAGTTTGGGATCTTGAAACCAAGCACAGGAGAAAGGGAGCAGTTTGGTGCCCAAGCAGGAGCAGGTGCATGTGTAAAGGCAGCATCACCCCAGGCTGAGCCAGAGTGAGCAGAACAGACAGCACAGCCCCCGAGCCACAGAATAGAGCAGTATGCAGGTACTCTGCAGGTGGCCACAGCACAGAGGGTGCAGCTGGCAGGGACAGCAACATGCCAAGGGTGGACACAGGGGGTAAAGCATGGTTGCAGCACACAGACCTCCATGCTGGAGTTGAAGGCTCGGTTCACTTTGGCTTTGATGTTAACGACTTGTCCAACGCTGGAAAACAGAGAGAGGAGAAGGGACAAGAGGTGAGCGGAGGGCGAGGTCCCACAAGTGTGCAGAGCACATGCTCCAGTGCTGAGCAGCTCCTTGCTGAGGTGCCAAACGAGCAAATGTGCCTTACTGGCAATAGCAACAGAAAACGGGATGGCCACAGGGTCCCTGCACCCTGAACAGCGCCTCACCAGGGGCAGATGTGCCCAGGACCTGGCAGCCAGTTGGGCTGGCAGCAGGGCACTGGAAGGCATATGAGTAGGAAAGCTCCAGCACAGCGCAGCTCTGCCTCAGCCCCACACCCAGCCAAGAGTAGAGGGCAGAAAGTGGCACCTTTACCTAATGGTGTGCTCAAAATAGATGTCATCCATCGAGGCAGTGACGCACGGGCAGCCAGCATGTCTCTCAGCTGAGAAGGAACAGCAAACAGCGTCAGCAGCCTGCAGCAGCATACGGAGCTGCCAGCCCAATGTTTGGGGTGATAACAACCTCAAAACCCTGCTCCCGTCTCTGCCCTTTTCCCATCTGTGCCCACTAACAGCAGCATTTTTGGTTTCCCCACCTCTGTTCTGCAGACATTTTGCCCAGGGTTCACCCCTGGGGCAGCTCCTGGCCACATCACCCTCAATGTCTGCCCTGCCCTGATGATGCTTTCTCAGCAATGCACAACAACTGATACCATCTATCCCTACACAGCAACTACTGTAAAGCCAGCTGCTGGCTTAGCCTCCCCTCTAGACTACAAAAGCATCTCCAAACTGCAGAATTGCCCCCGTTTTCTGGTCTCATTGGTGTGGGTTTGGCTGCACGGAGGCCACAGGGAAGGCAGTGGTTAGGGGGAAGCAGACAGACCAAGAAGCTGTGTGCAGCAGAGCCACCTCCCCCTGTCCTGCTGCTGGCTGCTCCATTACTCAGCAGAATGGCACGGCGCCCAGCTGCCGTCAGCTCTGTGGGCAGCAGGCAGGGAATGGCACGCTGCTGCCCGCACGCAGCCCCACATCTCCCCACCCCAGCCCTCTCCCTCCACCCCTGCTGTCCGCATGAGATGATGCCATTGCTTGTTGCTTTCCTTTCCATCACTAAACACTGCTGCAAGCATCCTCAACCAGCACATTTTCCTCCCCATGCAGGACAAGCTCCCCAAACTGATGGGCTACAAATGCCCAGGCACAGCTTACCCGAGAGGCAAGCAGCCGTGTCGATCCACTTGAGCAGCTGCCCGGCGCTGAGCTCCCCATGCTGATTGCTGTGGCAGGGCAGAACCAGTTGGCTCATCTGCACCTCGGTGGGGTTGTGGCCACCCATGGCCCCCGCAGCCTCCTCCTGCTGCTCCCCTGTGTCCTGGGTGCACGGCGGTGAGGTCGAGCCCTGTGGGAAGAGGAGAGGGATATGGCTCATTACCCAGCCTGATTAGCAAACATGTCTGTGGGATGGGATCATGGGGACCACGATGCTTGGAACCCCATCGTTTGCTTTTCCCATCCCAAATGTTGGTGCCACAGAGGGCACCTGCTCCTCGGCTCTGTACAAATAGGAGAAACATCTCCCAGGAAACCTTCCTTGGCAGGACAGGATGCTCCAGCAGTGCACCGCTGGGGAGAGAAGAATAAAATGTTATGAATGCAGGGGTCAGCACTGTTCCTGCCCGGCCCCTGGCTCACCAGGCACAGAGTGGTGTTTTAGAAGGACTGTGATTGTGGCTGTGCTGTCAGGAGAGAAGATTCAGCATGGAGTGGGCCGTGTTACACAAGGGCTGAACTCAGCGCACCCTGTGAGTAATTGAGGAGCCATGAGAGCAGTCTGGGCTTCATTACAGCGCTTCCTTCCGCTTTCTGCTCTAACAATGTCCCCCATTTATAGCACTTGTTGCGAGATCCCACTCGCAGCAGCTTCTTTCCCCTCTGCTTCTCTCCAGCTGCCTTTGTAAATGCTTTATTCTCAGAACACAGCCTTCCCTCCTACCCCAGGCTCACCGAACACCACTTCGCTTCTCAGAATAGCATTTTCCATCACTGGTCTAACAGGAGCCTTCTGTTTCCATAGCTACTGGTACAAAGCATCCCAAGAATGGCACAAACCTCGGGTTATCGAAGGCAGCGAGTGAGCCCTAAGGAAGGGGCACCCGTCCCGGCAGCCTCGAGCCCCCCACAAACCCCCCGGGTGTCCACCGCACAAGGACACAGCTATTTCTGGAAGGCAGCAGGCTCTGGGGCGTGAGCCAGCACTACGCAGAGCTCCAAAGCTTTCTGCAGCACAGTTATGATTTCAGTGGCTGGGGACGTTAATAGGGATGGGGCACTGCATGCCGGCAGCCCCAGGGTTATTGGCACAGCACACTGGGTACCTGGAGGCCATTGCAACAGAAACTCAGGATGTCTTCAGGGACTATAGTGTTCCCTTTGACCATTTTTAAAAGACACCTGGAAAGGAGAAGAGCAGCTAGGGTTAAAAGAGGGATGGCAGAACGTGGGGACGTTGCCATAAAGGGGGAAACGAGGCAGTACAGAGAGACCCAAGTGCTGGAGCGCTCTGCATTGGGATGCACACAACCATTTGGTTTGGGAAGAGCTGGCTAAATCCACGCGTAGGAGCACAGCAGCGTGGGGAGGAAGCTGCCAGCACCTTGTAAACAGACAAAAGGTGACGGCAGGGCTCAGCACAGAGCACTCGCAGGGTGGCCCTGGCCGCAGTCAACCCCACAGCTCACCCCAGAGGGACAGGGAGAGCTGGAGCCCAGCCCTGTTCTCTAACACAGCATCCAGCATGACGGCTGCGGGTCTAAAGCCCAAGGGCAGAGCCAGGTCCCAAGCCTGCCATTCCACAGGGGTCAGCCTGAGGATTTTCCACACTGTTACATGTGACAGAAGGCTGTGCTTGGAGGTGTGGACATCACAGTGTCACCAGTGCAGTCACAAGACCTGAGGAGCATGCCCTTGGCACTGGAGGGGCTCACACTGTGCCTGGCTGCCAGCGGAGCAGCAAATGGGAAGCTCCCATCCCTGCCACACCTCTGCGCAGGGCCCAGAATGAAGCACTGCAGGCACTGGGAACACCTGGTGTGGTGGTGGCATTGCAAGGGATGAGAACAAATTTTTTCCAATATCCATGCCTGATTGATGTCTCCACTCCAGCAGTGCCTTGCTTTGCTTTAACCAAGCCCCACATCTTCTCCAGATTGCAGCTGAACCTTGGGAGCTTGCTTATGGCTCACCTCTTGCAAGCAAGAGCACAGCACAAGAGTCCATCTGCTCCTAGCAAGCAGCCTTTGCTCCCCAGGTTTGGTTTGTTGCAGGCAGTGGTGGGGGTGGCCCCATCCCGCCCCACAGCCACGGTACCAATGTCAAGGACACATGGTCCAGCACGTGCCTTGGAAACCCAAAGCCTGCGCTCCCCAACTGCACTCGTGTCACCTTGTTTGTTCCAACATGAGCAGGAGAGGAAAAGAATTATAAAGAGCCACCTGCTTTGCATCCCTCAACTGTTTTGGATGTGGGCACACACTCGCTACCCTGGAACACATGGGGAAGGGGAGTGCCCAACCACACTACTCACAGCACACTGGAGACCTGCAGCCATTCAGACCGAGGGTATTTATAGAGAATTCGGTTATTGAAACTAAGCAAGCAAGTGTCTGTCCTCATTAAAATCTTCCATCTTACTCAGCTGTCAAATGTTTAAAGCTGTTGACTGATGCAGCCCCCAGGTCACCATGGCAACAAGATGTATCACCCAGGCGATGATGCTCTTACTCTGTCACCCCTCCAGTGACCCACTTCTACCAAAAAAATAAAGTTTGCATTACAAAAAGAAAAACCCTTTGGAAGAATATTTCTCTTGCCTCCTGCTGCACTTGCAAAGCCAAGCTGAGTTGAACTGGGAGCAATTGATCGAGAGAGGAAAAGAGAGATGCTTTTTCATTTTCCTTTTGCGTGGATCCTCAAGTCCTTGAGCCCCAGGAACATGGTGTTTGGCTGAGCCACCCCCAAAAAGCAGGTTGATGCTGGGGGGCTATGGTGCTGGGTCCTGGCAGGGCAGAGTGTAGCCATGGACACACTGAGCCTCCAGTGCCCACTCTCACTGACTCAGATGAGCATTCCCCAAAGCTCAGCCCAGATTTCCCCTATCCATCTTTGCTCTCTCTTTCCCGCTTCATCCCCTTGACACATCCTGACCCACTCCTGGGAATCTTGAAAGAAAAAAGCGGGGGGAAGGAAAGCAGCAACAATGAAGTTCTCTGGGGAGGATTATTGGTGTGTAATTGAGCAATATCCATGGTAACGAGCAAATCAGCACGCGTTGAAAAATTAACCTGACCTACTTTGGGAAATCCCACCACCTCAACAGGGCAGTGGGAGAGGTGAGCCTGGCGGTGGGAGAGGCTGTGCCCACGTTGGGACAGACAGCACAGTGGGGACAGGGAACTGTCAGATACATGCAAGAGTTTTTTGGGGAACACATTTCATGCCCTCCACTGGGGTTTCACAGAGCAGAACAAGGTATCAAGCCCGGAAAGCATAACCTGGATGCCTTTGCTGAGGGCTGTATGCCTGCAGCCATGAGAAACTTTTGGTGCTGCGAGCATAGCTGGGACCCTCCGTCCTCATCCTCCTCCCATGGCTCCTGTACATCCCCAGGGCTATGGGCAACGAGGCCAGCATGGGAACAAAGTCCTCTGAATGCTTAGTGGGGGACAAAGGTCCCCAGCACCGCTGCCACCAGCCCAGACAGGGAGCAGAGCTGTGTGAGCCCCTATAGGTGCCAGCAGCGCAGGGGTCAGACTGCACAAACATGGGGACATCCAACAGCATTGCCCAGAGCAGATGCTCACCTGCTCCCATGGCTTCCTTGGGGAAGAGACCACCAGGACTGCTGTGGTCAAGACCCCAATGGCTGAGACCACCACAGTCAGGACCATCCCCATGAGGACCATCACAGCTGGGCTCACTCTGGTCCATAGCACCGCAGTGTCGAGCTGCCACACAATCCACCTGCCCACACTGCCCACTTTTCCTGAGTATTTGTCCACTTTTAAGCACAAGGAGTCTTGGTTCACCCCAAACTCACCCCCAGATCACTGCCCCAAACCTCTCCCAACACCGATCCAGTCAGAGCAGGCACTGCTCCCACGCCTGCCGCGCCAGCTCCGTGGTCCCACTCGCATGCCACTGTCCCCACGTCGCCCCCTGGGCATCCCCTCTGCCCTCACCTCAGCCAGAAGAAGCTGAGCATTTGCAGCGTGTCGTGGCGGCGGCAGAAGGAAGAGGAGGAGGAAGAGCAGAAGGAGGAGGAGGAGGAAGAATGCAAGGAGGAGGAGGAGGAGAGGGAGGGAGAAGGAGGAGGGGTGCGGACACCTGCGTGCAGCTCGGGGCTCGGCGGCAGCGGGCAGCCCTGCGTCCTTGGGAAGCAGCCAGAGCTCAGCCCTTCAACACAGCGCAATTCTTAAGGTCGTGCTCTCAGCCCGGAGCTGCTGCGCACGAAGCGGCCCCGATGGGGATGGTACAAAAAGTTACCAATACAAGGAAAGAAATGCAAATCGCCGTGTCACCGCCTGTTGGCTCTTGGGGAGACGTTGTTCCGTTTGTGTTTTGTTTGCGTGTTTTTAGCAGGGAACATTTGGTGATCGAGGTACGAGGCACTGATCAAAGCCCTCACACGCTGCGGCTGGAAAGGCAGGAGTGAAATAACGCGAGGAATTCAGCAGGAAGCAGGGCCTGGCGATTGGCAACGAGCTGGGAGCAGCGCAGGGCAGGCGGAGCGCTGCTGTCGGGCTCGGGGCCGCGAGGTGCGGGGCGAGGCGGCACTCGGGGCTCAGCCCGCACCCAGCTCCCTCCGAAAAGCCGCCCAACCCAGCACAATTAGCGCAATGCTGTAATTACAGCTCGCAGCCGTGGCCCTGCAGGGTGCGTCCAGCCGGCACCGCACGCCCGTCCCTCGCAGACCCTCGGTGCGCGGCGCCTAGCGAGTGGATAATTAGCTAAACGAATTAATTGACATCCCTCCTTGTAATTAGCAAGCGGTTACAAGCAGCTATTCTCTTTGGGACGAGGGAAATTTCGCAGGGATTGGTGTTAAAATACTGTAAAATCGTTAAGAGTAAATAACGAGGGCCGCGCGTAGAGGCGGAGGCAGGGCACGAAGCTGCGGCCGCGCTGCTTAATTACTCCGTTAATTACTGCGCGGTGACAAAGCTGGGGGACCCAGTGGCCTGGGCGAGGCACGGCACCGCAGCAGGGTGAGGTGAGGATGGGACGAGCCGGCGGCATCCCGCACGCCGAGCCGCCCTGCGCGCGGCCCCCGCCTCTCCTCGCCCCGCAGCCGCTCCTGCTCGCCCCGCGGGCCCAGGACCCGCAGCGCGCTGTTCCACCTCTCGCCGCCAGAGGGCGCCATTGTTCCGAGCGGCGGCGCGGCCTCCCCCCTCCTTCCCCGCGGCGCGGCGCGGCGTGGCGCCCGCCCAGGCGCGGCCTTCCGGCTGCTGCGGCCCGCCTGCGGGGCCGGGGCGGGGGTGGGGGCCGGGCGGCTCCGGCCCCCGCGAGCCTCGGGGAGGCGGGGCCGGAGCGGGCGCTCGGCCCAATCAGAACGCGGCGGTTTCAAGAGGCCCCTTCCGCGCCCCGCTCCGCCCCGTGCGGCGCCGCGCTGCGGGCGGGCGGCCCCGGGGGAGCGCGGGCGGCCGGGAGCGGGCAGGGAGCGACGTGCGCCGATGTGCGCCGCTGTGCACGGAGCGACGGGCAGCGCAGCGCTCCCGGAGCCATGCCTCGCTGCCGGACTCTGCCGGCGGGGGCATCCCCCGTTCCCTCCTACAAAGAAAGCTTCTGGGTTGGCGATGCGGAGCAGTTGGCGGTGCCCGCGCGTTGGTTCCGTGCTGCCGGGCTCCTGCAGGCGCACGCACACGGGGAAAGCCCTCGGCCGTTCCCTGCTGGCAGGAGAAATGTGGCTGCCTCCGAGCTGAGGCGGTGCTGTCAGGCAGGGAGGTGGGGTGTCCCTCCCGGCCCCAGAGATTCGCGCATCGTTCCCCATCCGAAGCCCCAGGTTGGCCTCTGCCGTCCTTCCCGCTCCACACCGATCCACACCGCTGTTCTCCAGGCCCAGGGGTCAGGGCGGGCCCGGCAGCGTTCAGAGCCAACGCAGCGCCGGGCTGAGGGCTGGGTGCTGCACGGCGGATGGCGGCAGCCCCGGCCGGAGGCAATAAAACACCGGGAATGATGCAGCAAAACAGGCTGGAGCTGCGTGGCAAAATAAATCATCCCACGCAGAGGAGGTGGTTTTCTGCCCTGCCTTTCGCGTTGGCCAACAAAGCCCTGCTGGGCTGTGAGGGTCTGGCTGGATGCGGCCCTGCACGGTGCCCCTCGCTGTGCTGGGAGCTCGTTGCCATCTCCTCCCACCTCCCTCGCCTTCACCTTGGAGCAAGCAGCTCGCTGAGCTGCCAGCAGTGATAAAATGGCTGTGCCCCGAATTTATGGAGTTTATCTGTGAATAACTCTTGGAGGTGACGCTACCATGGAGCCGGGGAGGAGGGGAGCTTTGTTTTGGGATACGCCATGCTGACAGCCCAGCCCCAGCGTGTGCCCCCAGTGCTCCTTGTCCGCTGTGCCCCCAGAGCACCCCGTGTCTCCAGCTCACAGGGACAGAGCAGCCCCTGCCCAGCTCCCTGCTGACACGCTGAGGGCTTGTTTCCTATCCTCAGCGTGTTTACGAGGAGCTCCATCGCTTTGGCACATCACAGCAGCCCCCGCGGAGCACATTTAGCACCCTGGGATTGCTGCTTCTCACCGCGTGTGCCTGTGCTGTGCTGCAGTGAGCCCTGGGGACAAGCAGGCACCGAGCAGCACCCGGGCTGGGGGAAGCACCATGCTGGAGCCCCCCCTCCACGCTGCCGCAGTGACATCCATCACAAGTTTCCAAGCCTCATCTAATTTTGGAGGCCTTCAGCAAATCCAGGCACTGTTGCTGCCAAACGAGGCTGCCAATGTTTCCCTGGGAAGACGGCTTTGCTCTGAAGGACCCTTCTGGATGGTTTTGCTTTTAATAGCGGGATGGAACCAGGCAGCATCGCTGTGGGATGGCCCGGCTGCGGGGCGAGCCTTCCATTTATCACCATCAGCCATGAAAACTGGGAGATTTGGACCATGCAGTGATGGCTCCAGGAAAAAGAATGGGATAGAGGGGCTGAGGGAAACCAGAGGCAGTGAGGTCGGCGTGCCGGGAGGTGCGAGGGCTTGCAGAAATCCAACCGCTTCTGCAGCTACCCAGCGTCAGGAAAATGAAGCTGAAGTGTGAAAAATGAAAGTGAAAAGATAGGAACCAACCCACGGCTATTTATTCTAAAAATACTGACCTAAATACTTAAGTGCACATATAAAAGTAGATGTCTTTTCTTATTCCCTTTATGGACTCCCCTGCTTTGGTTCTAGTTTTGCTCGGAAATCAGAGGGATGGGCTTCTCGGGGGCACCCACCCCATTCCCTCTCTGCTTTGCCATATGCCCCAAGCCCACCCAGGGCCCCGTATGGGGCGGGGGTACCCGCAGGTGGCTGATAAGGGAGCAGGGAGTGATACGGCCCCAGGGTGAGGAGCAGTGCTGGGGTGACTCTACAGAGCTTATAAAGCCTCGTCTGCAGGGAGAAAAGGAGCTGCTGGGTCCCTTCCTCGCCTCAGCCAGCAGATCTTCCCTGCCCTCTTTGCTTTTTTATATGGAAAACTAAATACACCATAAAGAGCTTAAAAATGAGCAGTTTGGGGCTGTGGCTCTGGCCTGGAGTTACCTGCCTGGGCGCTGGGTTGCGTAGGGAGGGGATGCTTAATTGCAACACATTGCTGGAAGGGAAATGCACGCCTTCTGTGTGTGCTTGTCTGCACGGAGGGGAAGCTGCAGCCTCAGACCCCAGGAGCAGCGGGGGAGCCGGGGAGCCTGGGTCCTTCAGCGTGCTGAGCACAGGTATGGCAGGGAGGGAGTCAGTGCTGCTGGGGAGGGCTGCTGCATTTTGCATTCACAGCCCATCTATTTTGCAATAACCTCAGTGTGATGTTCCCACGTAGGCAAGCCTAAGCTAGCATAGATAATGAAATGGGTTAAAGGAGACAGGAGGAGGGAGAGAAGAGGAGCCAGCAAGTCGTAGTAAATCAGGGAGAGAACAGGGTTACTTGAACTCAAGGACTCAGCAGGATGAGTTTGGTTAATGCCGAGAGGCTCCATGTTCCCATCCCCATTGCCACCAGCAGCACGTCCAGCAAACAGCCCCCATCCTGGCTGCAGGGGGGCTTGCAGAGATGATGGAGGTTCTGGGGATCCCAAAACTGCTGCCAACCAGGCTGGGTATGCAACAGGCTCTACTCAGTGGAGCAGCACAGGCTAACCCCAGCAGCTCATGGATGCTGGGGACCCGGACACTGAGGCTCCCCCACCTTTGGCACAGGTTTAGAGGCAGTCCAAACAAGCTAATTAAATTCTGCTCTGCTTAATCAGAGCCATTGAACAGCAGTCAGAAGAAATTAATCCCGTGTTTTATTAGATGCTGTTTGAAGTTGCATTTGGCACCTCATCCTCAGTTCTCATCTCCTTCTGGGGAAGGAAGAAGGACATCTGCAGGGAAGAGCGAGGGTGCAGCAGATGGCAGCGGGGATGATTCAGGGCCTTGAGGAAGGAGCTGCACCTCCAGCAGCACTCCTGGGGGGACGAGGCACCTCTCCCTGCATCCCACCGCCTCCCCCCACCACAAGGCCACAAAACAGGCAGGGCTCCCAAAAATACGTGTTCCTCCACATTGCACGCTAATGGCTCCGTGCCATAGGTCCCACTGCAATTAAAGCCCGCGGAGCGTTAATATGCATCATGGTGAGGCCACTCTTCCCACAGCTACTCCCTCCCAAACCTGCCCGTCCTGCTGCGCATCCCTGCCCACAGCAGCCTGCCCACGGGGATCCCACCCAGCCTGGGCTCAGCCTGCGGCAGCACTCACACCTCACCCTTGCTGTGCCAGGGGCTGCTGCCTTTGGCCCCTTGGTTGCCCAGCAGCATTTTCTCCTGCCTTGGAGCTGAGCAGAGCGGGGCCCTTTCGGTGCCTGCCTGGCAGGTACTGCGGGATGCAGAGAGGGAGGCACCCAGCTCTGTGAGCCGTCACGCAGGAGAGCTTCAGGCAGGTGGTTATTGGTTTGAGTTTTTAATGAATTCTGGTGCCTTCACTGCCAGAAATCCAAGAAAAACCCAGCAGAGAGAAACCTGAGCCGAGGACATTACCTCTCCAAGCCCTGGGAGCACTCAGGAGGCTCGCAACGTCCTCCCATGACTCGAGCAGACTGTGCTGCTGGCCGCAGGTGTTGGGATTTCTGATTATAAAATTTCTTGTCCTAACCTGTGTTCAAACTTTGCAGAGCCATTTAATTGCCTTCTGCGGTGGTGAAGATATGAAATTAGCCTCCCTTCTGATCTTGAGCTAAGTTGGTCCAAAGCACTGTCTTATAATTTGCTCAAATCGTTTCACCATCGGGTGGTGGGAGACACAAGGCTGGGGCTGCAGGGAGCGGTGGAGTTCACACAGGATGGGAATTCCACCCTCACTGTCCTGCAGTCATGCTCCTGGGTTCGCTTGCATAGGAATGGCAATATTTAGACTTGGTGCCACTTGCAGGAAGCTTTCAATCAACTGCTCTCCATCTCCCCTAGCAACAGCTGAGAAACAGAGCTGGTCCGGGGGATGGTGGAGAAGCTGAGGCAGGGGCAGCACCGGGAAGACGCCTGTCCCCATCCATCCTCTGCTGTCCCCATGCTGGGAACCTCCTCCCTGACCTCCTCTCCAGGCTGGGTACCTGCAGACCGACCTTTGGGATGCATCAAAGGAGGGGCAGATCCCAACTCCTATTGAATTTCTCATCCCCAGTGACCTGAGGGGCAGGAGAAAGAAGGGAACTGGTTTTTGTCTGCTCAGTATCTCAGACGATCAATGAGTTAAAGGGAAATAAACTCTTGATGAGGAGTGAATGTAGAGCTTGATGTGCTGCAAAATGTGAGGAGCAGAGAAGCAGCTGCGGCCATTCCACTTTATCTGTGTGGGGCAGGGAAGGGACGATGGTGCAGGCACAGAAAGGCCCTTTATTTCATTTGTTCCTGGCCAAGAGCACAGCACAGATCACCCTGGGGACACCAGCATTTTCCTCCTCCGTGCAAAATGTGCTGAATACGAGGGTATTATTTTTAACGGGGATATTTAGCTCCTCTTTACCCTCGTGTAAATACGAGAGGCTCCCGGTAACCGCCCAGCCCATAAGAACAGCAGAGGAGCAGCGGGCTGCGAAGGCTCTGGAGGCATGAGGTCTGTGCCTCGCCGTGACCCGATGCTCAGCCCGGCCTTGCCGCAGGAGCGCGCGGCACAAAGCCAGGCTCCGCTCGCTCCTTCCACGCAGGACCCGACGGCTCGCAGCCTGACACTTTCCGATCTGCGCTGCGGTCAGCTCTTTCCAAGCGAGCCGGGCCCTGCCCGCACAGCTCCGGATGGCCACGAGTGTTCCCACGGCAGCAGCTCTGCCTGGCGCTGCCGTTCCTCCTGCAGCCCACAGCTCCCACAGATGGCCCCGCTCCGGCCGCGCTGCTCAGCGCCCGCGTCTGAACCGTTAGCGTTTCATTACTCGGCAGCCCTCCGTCCCCACTGTTTTTTTGCCGGTCCCTTTGGCAAAGCGCAGCGGTGGCAGAGGTGAGGCCGGGGTGGGAAGAGCTTTGTGAAGCCCTGTTTTTTTGCGCCGCTCCAACATCTGTTCCCGTGGAAACTGCAGCCGGAGGCGGTGCGGGAGCGGAGCTCGGTGCGGGGCCGCGCAGGGCAGTGATCACACAGCGCAGCGCTCAGCGCCGGGCCGAGGAGCTCCGCAGGGCTCCAGGTGGGACAAGGCGGGGAGCGCAGCTCAGGCCACGAGTCCCCGCAGCACCCCGCTTAGGGGCCCGCTCCCTTATTTTTTGGGGGGGGGCTTCATTGTGTCACTGCACGCTGCTAGATCAGAAAGTTTTTGGGGGGTGACCCCTCGGGACCCCCCGACTTAATGCCGCGGTAACCACGAGCGCTCACACGGTACTTGGGCGCACCTCCAGCGTGCGATGCCGGCGGCTCCCCCCGAGGAGCCCCGCACCGGGTTCCACGCTCCCCGAGGCGGGGGGGGGGTCCCGCCCGAGCACCGCGTCCTGAGGCAGCGCCCGCCCGCCGCGCCCCCCCGCGCAGCCCGGCGGGCGGTTTCAAGGCCCCCCTTCCGCTCTCCCCGCGGCGCTGCCCAATCGGAGCGCTCAGCGCGCGGCCGCTCGGCACCTTAAAGGCGCAGTGCTCCCCTCCGCCCCACCGTGCTTGCCCGCCCGCAGCGCGGCGCTAGGACCGCGCGGCGCCGCGCTCTCCCCTCCTCCCTCTCCACCGCGGGAGGCCGCCCGCCCGCCGCTCGCGGAGGGGGCGTGCTCACTCGAGATCCCGCCCCCGCCTCTCAGCGATTGGCGGGACCGCCCATCAATCAGCAGGGGGCGGTGCCCGGCGCGGCCACGTTCGGGTGCGCGGCGCGGCGAGCGGCGGCAGGCGGGCGGGCGCGGCAAGCAGCGGCGGCGGCGGCGGC